>NC_091060.1:21230557-21830557 GCF_000393655.2 Nicotiana sylvestris
CGCATTATACTGGTGGGCGACCTAGAACTTAAAAATATTCCCGCATTATACTGGTGGGCGACCTAGAACTTAAATGTATTCCCGCATTATACTGGTGGGCGACCTAGAACTTAAATGTATTCCCGCATTATACTGGTGGGCGACCTAGAACTTAAAAGTATTCCCGCATTATACTGGTGGGCGACCTAGAACTTAAATGTATTCCCGCATTATACTGGTGGGCGACCTAGAACTTAAATGTATTCCCGCATTATACTGGTGGGCGACCTAGAACTTAAATGTATTCCCGCATTATACTGGTGGGCGACCTAGAACTTAAAAATATTCCCGCATTATACTGGTGGGCGACCTAGAACTTAAATGTATTCCCGCATTATACTGGTGGGCGACCTGGAACTTAAATGTATTCCCGCATTATACTGGTGGGCGACCTAGAACTTAAATGAAAAGACAGAAATGTATTCCTCTCGTTATTCAGGTGGGCGCCTGTCTGTAAAACTTAAAATAAAAAGACTGAAACCAACATATCCTATTTGAGGGCGGATGAACCCAACATATCCTATTTGAGGGCGGATGAACCCAACATATCCTATTTGAGGGCGGATGAACCCGACAGATCCTATTTGAGGGCGGATGAACCCGACATATCCTATTTGAGGGCGGATGAACCCGACAGATCCTATTTGAGGGCGGATGAACCCGACAGATCCTATTTGAGGGCGGATGAACCCTACAGATCCTATTTGAGGGCGGATGAACCCAACAGATCCTATTTGAGGGCGGATGAACCCAACATATCCTATTTGAGGGCGGATGAACCCAACAGATCCTATTTGAGGGCGGATGAACCCAACAGATCCTATTTGAGGGCGGATGAACCCGACAGATCCTATTTGAGGGCGGATGAACCCAACATATCCTATTTGAGGGCGGATGAACCCAAAATATCTTTAAGACTTGAAATGTCTTACCTCGAATACTTGCTGGGGATTGGGATGAAGTTTCCCTCTTTTTTATTATTATCTTTTTATTCTTTTTTTTATTATTATTTATTTATTTATTATTATTATTATTATTATTAGCTTCCTCCTTTGAAGTCTAACCGCTGAGGATACCGACTTTCCAACCTTGTGTTGGACCCCTCGCAACTGCTAGGGATAACACTGTTGAGGAATTATTTACTTACCTGTTGGGGGTAAAATGTTATCAGCTGGGGGTACCTGACTTCCAGAAAATTTTCTAAATGGAAGGAAAATTTTCTGCCCCAGTTTGATAATATCCCTTGTGGCATGCGTTTCTGCCTCAATGCCATTTCCTTTACCTGTTTCAAATCAAACAAAATTTGTTAGTTTAAAACATGGTGGTTGGTTGTGATACTCCTGCTGGGATGGTGTTCCCTTTCTCCATCCTTGCTCTGTGTTCCGCAACATTGTTGGGGATGATATTATGTGCTGGGGATAATCCCTTCCTGCTGGGGAATATCCCTCTTCTTTTGTGGCATAGCTTGGAAACTGGGATTTCCCCGACCTTTTAGTCTAGTATGGATTTCGCCAAATCATGATCACTGCTTTCCTTGCTTTGTCCATGGGCCTTGGCCTTGAGGTTTATAACTTTTGATAAAGGCAACGGTATCCCTCTTGACGCTCGTCAATCCTTTTGTCAATTCCCTTTGCTGGGGATATCTTTTTTGACACTGGCCTCGCGCTTGTTCCTCGCTGACTATACCATTTGGATATACTAGTCAGATCTCATCTTGGAAAGCTGATGGCATATTTTGAAGTCATTTCATACTTGTTCTGACCGGACAGACTCTATTGGGGAAATTTTTTATGAAAGGAGAAAGATAACAGAAACAAAATAAAAGACAAAGGAAACGATGACTCTTTTACAAAAGAAACTATAAATAAAAACCTATCAAACGCAGATACCGACTCTAATGGCCATGACATGCGTATGTGGCCTATCCTCTGCCGTCAATCATCTTTCAAGATCTTCAATTGGTGATTCCCCATCTGATTCTTGATCTTATTCGACTTGCAGTGCCCGAAGGGTTTTCACTATCAAGTCTCTCTCATTTTTGGCTTTTCTCTCAGCTTTCATCGCCTTATGGTGCCTGTGAAGGTTTTCACCGATAAGACTCTCTCATTTGTATCACTTTCCAGCTGGGGATTTGGAGTGTCGCCGGTATGACTCTTTCTGCTGGAGATTAGAGTCCTTTCTGCTGTGGAACAGAATGTTATGTTCGCCGGTAAGACTCTTCATTTGTCTGACTTGGCATCTTTTGAAGACTGATCGGAAGGTCTTTCTTTGGACCGTAATGTGGGTTTTGGATAGGGTTAGAAAGAAAGGGTATTAAAGGCTCAAAAATGCATCGATTTTGGGTTATTAATTACAACCTTCGGAACTAGATTTATTTACAACAAACGCAACAGCTGCCCCAGTTTCTTTCTTGGGGATATTTTAATTGATTTTTTCATTTTTCAAAACTATGACCGAGTCGTGAAGCGCCTACGTATCCTCTTTGAGGAATCAGGTCAAACGTAGTTCCCAATTCCTCGGTTTTCATTTGACTTTCCTCTTTTGCTTTTTGCTATCATTTTTCTTTTCTCTTTTTCTTTTCTCATTTTCTTTTGTCATTTTTTTTTCTCTCTTTTTCTTTCATTCTTCTTTTCCCATTTTGTTGTTTTCTTTTCTTTCTTTTCTCTTACTCGCCATGCTTGCGTTTTTTATTCGTTGCTACTAATTCCGAACGAGGGGTACGAAAGAAAATAAATAAGGCTCAAAAGGGGTAACGAAGGATAAAGTGTTTGGGTAGCAGAACAAAATGCCTTCGTCATTCCAGTTTTCAAATCATGCCAAGCGCAAACAACACAATTTAAACTTGTGGTCCCTTCTGATGGTGCTGGACTTGACAATTATATTAAACGTCTGTTTGTTCATTTGTCACTTCTAAAGCACCGTTGGGTGACACTCTCTTTCTCGTTATTATGAACGAACCTCATGCCAATTTGGCGAATCTTGCTTTTAAACGGTTTTCTTTTTTTGTTTAACTTGCCCCAGTTCCACATGACTCGAGCTCTGAATAATCTCAAACCGTCCTTATTTTCTTTAAATGGTTTGACCGCCTTTCTGTGGTTTTATGATTAACTTTAAAGACTAGGCTCAAACTGGGTGCGCATGTCATATCCCTAGAATCGGCATTGAACGAAATGATAAAAGGACTAAACAAAAGACGACTGGAACTAACAAAAGACCGGCTTTGTATTAGACTACCGGCGAAATGGCTTGAATAATAAAACAAACAAAACAACCAGAATAAAATCCTACCACAAACTGGACGAAATTTAAACAAACTGCTATGACAAAATGGAAAGAAGGTTTGACACAAGACAAAATCAAATTACAACCTTAATAATCCGGACAACAGAAATGACAACAAAATAAGCCACCAGCTGCTTCTTTCTTGTTAACCAAGGAAGGGAGCGTCCTCCCATTTTATCAAACTTGGCATCGTAGCCACTGAGCTTTGCATTAGTACTGCAATGACCATTGCCAACTTCAATATCATTACCCTTAGTCAACAAGTTCCCACTAGGACTTGAATGCTTCTATCATCAGGCCTGATTCCCGCAGAGTGTGCATCATGAGGTGCAAGTAAAGGATTTTGGGTGTCATTGTCCGGGTTACCACAAACCAACCACCTTAACTTTATTTGCGAAACAAACATGTTAGAATGGACTCAGTCGGTCCTCATTATTGACAACATCTTCTTTTCTTTTTTTTTGGTTTTTTTTTTCTTTTTTTTTATTTTTTCTTTCTTTTTTTTTCATTGCTTTTTCATTTTGCTTTTTCTATTTTTTTTCTTTTTCTTTTCATTCTCTTTTTTCCTTTTTTTTTGTTGTGGTCGAATCTTATGGAGATTGCCTACGTATCATGACCCCGCATGAATCAGACCTTGCGTAGTTCGGACCAATAAAAGATAAACAATAATGAACATTTTTTCTTTTCACTTTTCATATTAAAACAAACTGGGTTTCAAAGGTTTAAAGATGACCTACAAACTTGAAAATCAAAAAACCCGCCTATTTTAATCAAAAGGTTTACAAACTTCAAAAACAAATGGCCAACTTCCTTCTTCCATTTGCTAATTTTAACCAAATGGTTATTTTTGCAAACGTGGCCCTTTCCAACTTTCACATGAATTTTGAGGCCGAGGAGGATTATTTTATGACGCTTTACAAACTTGTCCATTCTTTTACGAAAATAACCTTTCGACAGCTGATAGATACTCTAAGGCTATTTCGGCAAGAACAGTTTAAAACACGGCCGAAGCTGGCTCGGCTTATTTTTGAAAAAATTCAAACGGTATTTACCTGACCGCTGACTCTTTGTTTTTTTTTTCTTTCAAATTAAAAAAAAACTGGTGTTGCAAACACGGCCCTTCAGCGCCTTGGGGACGAAAATTTATAAGGCTGTGTGGGTCAACTAGACCAAAAATCCTAAACATGACCCAAAAGGTGGCTGTTTATGCAAAGTCAGCATTCCGGCGTCCCTTTCGGCAACATTCGGCTATTTATGACAAAACAACATCACCTGACTTATTTACGACTCTTTTATCGATTTTCAAATTAGAAAACTCAATATTGCAAACACGGCCTTTCAACGTCTCGAGGACGAAGATTGTTAAGGTTGTGGGGGTCAACTGGACCAAATCTTAAAAATGACCCGAAGGTGGCTGTTTATGCAAAGTCAGCCTTCCGGCGTCCCTTTTGGGAACATTCGGCTATGTCTTGATAAAACAGCGTCACCCGACTTCTTTATGACAAAATTAAAATTTTGACATGTTTTATTTATTTATTTATTTATTTTTGGCTTTTTAGCAAAAGGTGGGGTTGGACCCGATGAGGGTTGCCTACGTATCTCACATCCGGTGAGAATCAAACCCGCGTAGTTCGGGCAAATAAACTATTATTGAGAAGACCATTTTCCATTTTCTATATATTTTTTTATTATTATTATTTTCACAACAATCAAATAGACTATTATTCTATTATTTTTCATTTATAACAAACAAACGAATTAACGAAAAACATAAAACATTCCTTCTTTTTGAGAAGGTGGGGTTGGACCCGATGAGGGTTGCCTACGTATCTCACATCCGGTGAGAATCAAACCCGCGTAGTTCGGTCAAAAGAACTACTTTAAAAGAAGAAAGGAAGCATTTTTTTTATTTTCCTTTTTTTTAAAAGAAACACTTCTAAGATATATTTTTTGAATTTTCATTTGCTCTTTTTTTTTATTCTAAAGAAGAAAAAGAAAATATTTTTTGAAATTTTACCTTTAATAAAAGAAATGCTTCTAAATTTTTTTTTTTTTTTAAATTTTGAATTTTCTTTTCAATTTTTGAAAGAGGAATCAAAATATTTTCGGATTTGTTTTTCTATTTTAGCTTTTTGAATTCTGAACTTTCTTTTGAATTTTTTTTTGGATTATATATATACTTATTTTGGAACAAATAATAAAATCACATTCAACGCCGGACTCTTTTTATTTTTATTTCTGGCATTTTCATAGACAAACAAAATAAAATAAAATAAAACATTTTTTTTTAAAAACAAACTCTTTTTCATTTTCATTTAATGACAAAACAAACTATTTTCTTTAATATTTAAAAAAAACAGACAGAACAATGATGATTTTTTTTATTTTCCCTTTGCTTTTAATATAACAAAAATAAGACATTTTTTCATTTTCTCAAAATTTCGGCAGAGTTTTGACAGTATTTGTGTATTAGGTTTTTTCAAAAATAAACAATCAATTCCCTAACCGCTATTTCTTTTTTTTCAATTTCACAATATTCATAATATTCAAACACCGGTCAGCGAGACAAAATAAATGCACGGAAAACAAATAGGATGCCTCAGGATGGTCTTTTCATATCAGGTTGCTAGTCCTAGACGGACTCAACCCCTGTGTTGAGTCCCCTAAGTCAAATGCAACGTGATGCAAATAAGCGTTCCTACTAGGGATCCGGCATGAAGTCACGTTATTCTATGTTCAAAACCTGGGTCGGTGTTCTAGACAGTGTACCCGAGCGGACAACTCGAGCTGAGGAAGGAGCTCCTTTCCAGGAACCAAAAGGCCAGCCGGCTTAGAAACTTTCCGAGCCTCTTTTATTTAGGGTACGTCATACGAAGTATGCCCTTCTTCATGATTTAGAAGACTCAGAAAGTATAGGGGTTTCGGCACAGTTTATATACAGTTCAAATAATATCAAAGCGGTAAAAGCAGCATTTAACACATTAGGCTCAAACATGTAAAAATCAGATAATAGATAAAGCCAAATAATAACAATTATTTTAAGCTCGAATTCTTAACCCTGAACCAGTGGTTCTGGGTATAGGTCCCCAGCAGAGTCGCCAGAGCTGTCACACCTCCTTTTTCCGCACCCGATGGGGTGCAAGGGAGTTTTTTCCAATTAAAGGACAATCGAAACGGGATTGGTTTAATTATTTCAGAGTCGCCACTTGGGAGATTTAGGGTGTCCCAAGTCACCAATTTTAATCCCGAATCGAGGAAAAGAATGACTCTATATTATGGTCTGCGTACCAAAAATCCGGATAAGGAATTCTGTTAACCCGGGAGAAGGTGTTAGGCATTCCCGAGTTCCGTGGTTCTAGCACGGTCGCTCAACTGTTATATTTGGCTTGATTATCTGATTTTATACATGTTAAACCTATGTGCAAGTTTTAAACTCTTGACCGCTTTTATTATTATTTTTTACGAGAATTGCAACGTCGTGAAAATATACCTCGAACCACGTTACATCAATGCACCCGTGGTTATTGATATATCTCGACTCGGTTGAGATTTGGATTTGGGTCACATAAATGTGCACCCGAATTAAGAAAAATAGATTATTTAAGACGCGCCTAAAGCAACTAACGTATGGTTGTTTTGGGGAAGGCCGTAAAATTTGCTAAACGGCATGTCCCGAATTCTAAGTATTTTTAATATATATGCATTTAGAGGGCCCCGCAGCTTCTACATTTTTGTTTGTCGAGGCTCGTCTCATTTATTATTAAAAGGAATTTACAACGTCATGGAAATGCATCTCGGGCCACGCCACAATCAATGCGCCCGTAACTAAAGACATATTTCGACTCCGTTGAGATTTGGATTTGGGTCACATAAATGTGCACCCGAGTTTAGGGAGATAACATTATTAAAGGCGCGCCTAAAGCAACTAGCGCATTATTATTTTGGGGTAGGGCCGTGAAATTTACTAAACGGCCCGTCCCGGAATCTAAGTATTTAATACATATATTTTGCGAGGGCTCCGCAATTTGTACATTTTTATATTTTTGGCGAAGCTTGTCCCGTTTTTTATATTTTTTTTGCGAGGCTCGTCTCATTTTTACTATTTAAGGGCAAATTTAAAACAACTACGATTTCCTACTAGTGAAGCCATCCGAGATTAAACAAAAAAAACGATTCTAACAGGTAACAATATCCATGGTAAAAATGAAAAATAGGATAACCTCGTTCATATGCTCACATTTACTTTAAACATGCAGTAACTAAACATAACATAAACATTTTTAACACAACAACAAAAATTGCATTGTTGACATTCATATATATCGAATATTCTCATTTATTGCCTTGAACCATAATATGCAAAAAATGAATGAAACGAAACAAAGGACGAAGAACACCAACCTTCGAACCTCGACAATCCTAGAACGACAAACACGATTCCGACGGAACTCAAGCCGGACCTCTCTGAACGAAGAACAACGACGGAACCTCGGACAGCACCTCGACGTACCGGACCTCGACGAAAAATAGAAAACTCGGCAAGGCGGGGTCGCAGCGACCCACAACTGCTCGCGAAACGTAGTTACGACTGCTTGGAGGTTGATGACCTTGGACTGAAAATGGCGGACTGAAAATGGCGGACTTGACGACGGGGGAAAACTGTTGGTCGTGGTGTTGGGTTGTGGTGAGGAGCTGGTGGGTCGACGGACTGGAGCTGGACGGGGGTCTGTTTGGCTGTGTTTTGACGCGGGGGAAGTCGGGTTTTCTGGTTTTCAAGAAGGAGGAAGAAGATGGGGTGGCTTTCGTCGATGGTTGGTTGATGATGGCGGAGGGCCAGTGATGGTGTCGATGGAGGAAGCTGGTCGTGGGGGGTGGCGATGCAGCGAGCAGCAACTCGACGGAGCTGGTACGTGGGGGTTTACCGGTGGTTTTGGACGATGGTTTTAGGTTTTCTGCTTCTTCTTCTTTAGGAAGAAGAAGCTCGAACAGTGGAGGGGTCTGCTGGTAGGAGTTGGGAGGAGACGGGGTGGAGGTCGGACTGGTTGTTTGGTCGCTGGGGGAGGTCGTCCTGGGTTTTTCACGCTAGGGCTTCTTCTTCTTGTTGTTGAAGAAGAAGACGATGAACAGTAGTCGTTCCCCCCAATTTTCAAAAATCCCCCCTGTTCCTTTTGTTTTACCCGTGTATTTAGCATGGGTTTTGCCCAGAAAAATGAGCCCACGCGTGGTGGGGTTCAAGGCATATGTCCCCCACGCGTGGTGGGGTTCCCCACGTGTCCTGGACACGGTTTATTATGGGCTAGGTCCGAAAATTAGGCCTAGAACCGGGTAGTTTGAACCCGAATATTATTCTTTTGCCCGGACCCGAGAAATAGGAACACGTTGTTTAACTAGTCCTATGTAAGCAAAATAACTACAAAAAATAAGACTAGTATTTAAACAAAATTACATATTTTTAAATATTTTCAAGATTTTAAAATAGCTACAAAAATGTTAATAAAACTATTTTTTGTAATTTTTCGTAAATATTAAGATAAAATATGAAGTAATATTTTTTGTATTTTTCAAAGTTAAAATAACTATAAAATATTAATAAAACAATTTTTTGTAATTTTCGTTTTTTTATTTTTTTATTTTAATAAAGACAAAAATCTGAAACAATATTTTTTGTATTAAAATGACTTCAAAACATTAATAGAATTATATATATTTTTTTTGTTAATTTTCGAATTTATATAAAGTACCAAAATAAAATACAATTTTTGTATTTTTCAAGTTTATGAGAGATACATAAACTAAAATTTATATATATATTTTTGAAATTTTTCTTTTTTGCAACGAAATAAAGTAAAAATAGTTAAAATAGCTATACTAGACCCAATTTCACATATTCACGCTAAAAATGTGAAAATTCTCGGGGAGGGTCAAAAATCACGTGCTTACAAAGTCCACTTCCGGTCAAACTTCCCTAAAACCTTTAAATTTCTAACTTGGCCAAATGACCTACAGACCCCCAAATCCACTTTCGATCGCACTCCCAATACTAGAATCACCATACTGAGCTATTACCAGACTTGGAATCCCAAACGAACATATAACACTAAAATGCGCTTCAACCCAAACTTATGAAATTCTTCCAAAAATGCTAACTCCCACAATAGGTGCTGAAATGCTCCCCGACCTTCCAAAACCTGATCCGGACATACGCCCAAGTTAAAAATCATCATACAAACTTGTTGGAACCTTCAAATCCCAATTCTGAGGTCGTTTACTCAAAAATCCAATCTTAGTCAATTCTTTCAACTTAAAGCTTCCGAAATGAGAATTCTCTTTCCGAATCAACTCTGAACTTCCCAGAGTTCAGTTCTGACCATGCATACAAGTCATAATACTTGAAGTGAAGATACTCAGGGCCTCAAACCGCTGAACGACGTGCTAGAGCTCAAAACGACCGGTCAGGTCATTACAGCTATCCATCAAAACTGGGGGAATAATACACACACCATAATTGAAGCCAGTAGGTTGTGTTCTTATGGAAAATGGTCCATATACCACATGACGTGCTTGCATTCCATGAAGTGCTTTCAACATATAGTTTTCGCGGGAACCCGGTACATTGCTAAGGAATATTGTGTTGCTGCATACTTAAACACATATAGTGGGCAGTTGCAGCCAGTGGGTGCTGAGCATTATTGGCCGTTGGAACCATTTAAAAAGGTGTGTAACAAAGATTATTTGCTTAAGCTACAAGTGCAAAAAAGAACGCGTATACAGACCCAAATGGATGTTGGTGATACCGTTTATGCGCGTAAATATGGTATATGCTCGCAAACAGGACACGATCGTCAAATACCAAACCTACCCAATGCCTCCACTCACATACCAGCCTACCCCGAACTACCTAGCACCCTCACCCTCTTACCAAACTCCACCACCCACTTATCAATCATCTCTACCACCCACATATTAGCCTATTTCACCCAGATATTCCCAACCCGCACATGTTTACCAAGCATACAATGCTCAACCATCCCACTATCAATCACCTCTTACACGCCAAAACTTCCCTAGACCTCGACCAAATTTTGACCGCAGACCTCCTAAACAGTATACAGCCATTGCCGAACCCATTGACCAGTTGTACGAAAGACTCAAAGCTGCTGGTTATGTCACCTCTATACTTGCTATAACTCTTGAGAACCCTTCTTAGTGGGTTAATAAAAACAAATCTTGTGCATACCATTCCGGCATGAAAGGACACACCATCGACGAATGTCATTTTCTGAAAGACAAGATCCAGGCTATGATTGACAACAAAATTATTGTGGCAAAGAAACTCGCTCTGAATGTCCGCAACAACCCTCTGCCAGACTATAATGGTAGAGGCGTTCACATGATTGAAATAGAGGATGATTGGGATCCCGAGGGGTCTATCGAGTTGATCGCAGAAGGTGATGACCCAAAGAAGCCAATAGTTACTCTTAATCCAATCATAGTCCAAATTCAGCCATCTGGGGACGCTGAGGTAAATATGTCTGTGCCACTTGAGTTTGAAGCAATGTCAACTTCAAAGACACCATCGTCAATTGAGGTCGAATTCGTGTCTCCAGCAAATGCACCTATACCATTTGAAGTTACAGTTTTACCACCCAAGGTACATGCTCCGTTCGAAGTGAAGATAGCCACGCCGATCCCAGTGGCGATGTCAACCATGATGCCATTCTATACAAAGGCAATACCCTGAGGCTATACAACCGAGGCAAGGAGGAAAGGCAAAGTTAGGTTCGAAGAAACTATTGCAGCATAGGGTATAACGAGAACTTGTAGGGTCTATACCCCGGAACACCTAGCTAAGTCAAGAAAGCAGGCCTCTAATCGGTCACCCATCATTGAGACCAGTCCAGACGATCTTTAGAGAAAAATACAGGCAAATGAATACTCTGTCATCGACTAGTTGAACAAAACACCGGCACAGATCTCCATACTTGTTTTGCTACAAAATTCTGAGGCATACAAGAGTACTTTGTTGAGGGTGTTGAGTGAGGCATACGTGCCAAGCAACATCACTGTCAGGGAAATGACCAACATGGTAGGACAAGTATTGGAAAGTCACAAAATTACTTTTCATGAGGACGAGCTACCGCCTGAAGGGCTGGGACACAACAAAGCACTACACATCACTGTACAATGCGAGGACTACTTTATCACCAGGATCTTGATCGACGGGGGTTCTAGTTTCAACATTTGTCCACTGGTACACTCAAGAAGTTGGGCAAGGGACTACACGAGATAAAGGATGGATCCATAAATGTGAAAGCCTTCGACGGTTCCCAGAGATCCACTATTGGGGAAATTAGTCTGTGTTTACAAATGGGGCCAACTTGGTTCGATGTTGACTTCCAAGTGATAGACGTGCCAGCATCTTACAATCTACTGTTGGGACGGCCATAGATCCATGCCACTGGGGCCGTAGCATCAACACTCCATCAGGCAGTAAAATTCGAATGGAACCACCAAGAGGTGATCATTCATGGCGACGGTAGCAACCCTATATACAGTTGCCAGACCATTACATCAATCGAGGGAAGAAAGAAGCTAAGAGGAGAGACTTACCATCACATCAAACGGGTGAATGTTGTTGACAAATAAAAATGGTGGGACAACAAGATCGAGAGCATACTGAATTGGAGTGTGTACGAACCTAGCAAAGGTCTCGGCAAGAACCTCTAAGGAATCATTAAGCCCATAAAGCTCAAGAAGCATGGCACCACTTTTGGCCTGGGATATGAGTACACCTGGGAGGAATTCAACAACTGGTCACCACCATGACGCGGTCCTGACTATCCACTGGAGCAGCCGATACCACATCTGGAGCAGACCTTCCAACCGACTGATATTATTTATGGGTCGGATGAAGAAGAAGCACTGGCAGCGGTGAAGAATTTGTTCCTAGAAGACAATGATATGGATTGTTGTGTTGTTCTCAATGAGGAGGGGGAGGAAGGCCCTTCCATACAGGTTGTAAACAGAGGAGCACGCCTCAATAATTAGACCATCAGGACAACCAGAGCCTGACGAGCCTCGGGGTAGCAAGGCTAAAACAAGCACTATTTTATTTACTAAAAGTTTTTTTTTTTGCATATTTTCAATTCCCGCAATAAGATCTTCAATGTTCAAAACAATTATGCTATTTATCAAAGCATTTTGACTTTTCTTATGAATCAACACTTATCACTATCGTTTCTCTCATTACTTTACTTATACGGCATTACTATTACTTATCTTGATGAACTGATGACTATGACATGCAACGAGACAACGCAACAAACGAACATAGATTTAGAGGAAGATGACATACCAGAAGAGATTGTTAAGGAAGTTGAGAAATTTGAGAACAAGCCTAAGTCCAACCTGGACGAGACTGAGATTGTCAACCTGGGAGATGCAGAAAATGTTAAAGAAACATGAATCAGCGTCCACTTATCACCGTCAGAAAAGAAGCAATACACGGAATTTCTAAAAGACTATGAGGATATATTCACCTAGTCGTATGATGACATGACTGGTTTGAGTACGTCTATTGTGGCTCACAAATTGCCAACCGATCCGACATGTCCACCGGTAAAGCAAAAGCTCAGAAAATTCAAGCCTGATATGAGTCTGAAAATTAAGGAAGAAGTCACCAAGCAGGTCAAAGCTAAGGTTCTCAGGGTAGAAGAATATCCAACATGGTTAGCCAACATCGTGCCAGTACCAAAGAAGGATGGGAAGGTTAGAGTCTGTATTGACTACTGGGATCTCAATTGGGCCAGTCCGAAAGACGATTTCCCCTTGACAAACATACACATCCTGATTGACAATTGTGCCAAGCATGAGTTGCAATCATTTGTAGATTGTTTCACTGGGTATCATCAGATCTGGATGGATGAAGAAGACACTGAGAAAACGACTTTCATTTTGGGTTAAAAAATGTAGGGGCCACCTACATGAGGGCCATGACTACCATTTTCCATTATATGGTACACAAGGAGATAAAGGTGTACATAGATGATGTTATTATTAAGTCCAAGAAAGCTACTGATCACATGGAAGATTTGAGGAAGTTTTTCAATAGATTGCAAAGGTACAACCTGAAACTGAATCCCGCAAAATGTGCATTTGGGGTTCCTGTCGGAAAACTACTTGGGTTTATTGTGAGTCGCCAAGGAATAGAACTAGATCCATCAAAGGTCAAAGCTATTCAAGAATTGCCACCGCCAAAAAAACAAGAAGGACGTGATGAGTTTCTTGGGGAGACTCAATTACATCAGCCAGTTCATAGCACAGTCTACAGTTATTTGTGAGCCAATCTTTAAGATGTTAAAGAAAGACGCCGCTACCAAATGGATTGATGACTGCCAAAAGGCTTTCGACAAAATCAAGAAATACCTATCAACACCACCAGTCTTGGTCCTGCCCGAGCCAGGTAGACCTCTACTACTCTACCTTGCAGTATTGGATGGAGCTTTCGGTTGCGTTCTAGGGCAGCATGATGAAACAGGGAGGAAGGAGCAGGCCATTTATTATCTCAGTAAGAATTTCACCCCGTACGAGGCCCGGTATTCTCTATTAGCATGCATCTGCTGTGCTTTGACTTGGGTAGCTCAGAAGTTGAGGCACTACTTCTGTGCTTATACTACATATCTCATATCAAGGATGGATCCTTTGAAGTACATCTTTCAAACGCCCATGCCCACTGGCAAGCTAGCCAAGTGGCAAATCCTGTTGAGTGAATTTGACATTGTCTACGTGACTCAGAAGGCAATCAAGGGACATGCACTAGCAGATCACCTTGCTGAAAATCCCGTGGACGGAGAATACGAACCCCTGAAAATGTATTTTCCCGACGAAGAGGTATCGTTCATAGGAGAAGACATTGCAGAATCCTATGATGGTTGGAGAATATTTTTTGAAGGAGCAGCAAATTTCAAAGGAGTTGGCATAGGAGTAGTCCTAGTATCGAAAATCGGTTAACATTACCCGGTGTCTGCCAAACTCAGATTCCCGTGCACCAACAACATGGTCGAATACGAAGCTTGCATCTTAGGGCTCAAGATAGCCATCGACATGAACATACAAGAGTTGCTAGTGATTGGAGATTCAGACTTTCTTATACATCAGGTACGAGAAGACTAGGCAACCAAGAACTCCAAGATACTCCTGTATTTGCATCATGTACAGGATTTGAGAAAGAGGTTTATAAAGACGGAATTCCAGCATGTTCCTAGAATCCAGAATGAGTTTGCCGATGCATTGGCTACCTTGTCATCCATGATAAAACATCCAGACAAAAACTCCATTGATCCCATTTCAGTAAAGATCCATGATCAGCCAGCTTATTGTGCCCATGTTGAAGAAGAAGCAGACGGAAAACCTTGGTTTCATGACATCAAGGAATATTTGGCAAGGGGCGAATACCCAGAACTTGCAAATCCTACTCAGAAACGCACCCTTCGGAGGTTGTCCAACAATTTCTTCCATAGAAGAGGAATCCTGTATAGGAGGACTCCTGATTTGGGATTGCTAAGGTGTATTGACACAAGGGAAGCATCGAGGCTACTAGAGGAAATTCACGTTGGGACCTGTGGTCCACATATGAATGGCTTTGTCTTAGCAAAGAAGATACTCCGAGTTGGTTACTTTTGGATGACTATGGAGACGGACTGCATCCAGTATGTCCGGAAATGCCACCGCTGCCAGATACATGCAGACATGATAAAGGTACCTCCAAATGAGCTTAATGCAACAAGCTCACCATGGTCGTTCGCCGCTTGGGGAATGGATGTTATTGGACTAATCGAGCTTGCCACCTCCAACGGGCACAGGTTTATTCTAGTAGCAATCGACTATTTCACCAAATGGGTCGAAGGCATCTTACAGAGCAGTGACTAAGAAAGTTGTGGCAGACTTTGTCCGCAACCGCATCATTTGTCGATTCGGGATTCCAGAATCAATCATTACCGATAATGGCTCTAACCTCAACAGTGACTTGATGAAAGCCATGTGTGAAACTTTCAAGATCAGGCATAAGAATTCTACAGCCTAAAGACCTTAGATGAACGGAGCCGTAGAGGCCGCCAACAAGAATATCAATGAGATATTGAGGAAAACGATATATAAGCATAAACAGTGGCACAAAAAATTGTCATTTGCTACAGTCCGCATATCAACTGGGGCAACCCCCTATATGCTGGTTTATGGTACAGAAGTTGTCATTCCCGCCAAAGTAGAAATTCCTTCCCTAAGGATCATATAGGAAGCTGATCTCGACGACGTAGAGTGGGTGAAAAGTCGTTATGAGCAACTAGCCCTTATAGACGAAAAAAGAATGAATGCAGTTTGTCATGGTCAATTTTATCATAACAGAATGTCTAGAGCCTTCAACAAAAGAGTCAAGCCGAGACAGTTCACACCGGGGCAACTAGTGTTAAAGAAGATTTTCCCGCATCAAGATGAAGCCAAAGGGAAGTTCTCTCCCAACTGGCAGGGTCCGTACATGGTTTATCGGGTCCTGACAGGAGGATCCCTCATACTTGCATAAATGGACGGAGAAGTCTGGACGAAGCTGATCAATTCAGATGCAGTCAAGCGTTACTATATGTAATCTTATGCTTTCCTATATGAGGTAAATTGAACTATGCCTGACCTGATACCCGTTTAAGAGGGGATACATAGGCAGCCCTATGGGTTCGATCATAATTCAATAAAATTTTCATTTCCCCCCGTGATTGGAAACTGGGGCAGAATTTTGAAGAGGACCCTCAAAATTTCGAAGTCGATTTCAGCCAATTATCGCTAGCAGCAGTCGGAAACAGCAACCCAGTAAACTGGGGCAAAATTTTGAGGAGGACCCTCAAATTTCCGTAGCAAGAAGGGTTGCAATGTCTTGAACCACGCCACAGTCGTTGGTTCATCTAAAGAAAACTATTCTTAATTATGTATTTATGTTATGCTTTTACTAGATCATGCATGTTTGTTACTAAAATTGCTTTTTTAGCAATTCTACCCCAATAATACATATAGTACCACTAGATCAGAGTCAAGCAGGTCAAGCAAAGCCAGCGGGGATGCGAACTAACCTCCCCTTTATAAAACTCATAATTTTTCTTTGGATGCAGGCACTTGGATTTCAAAATCATCGAACGTACTATACACTCACGAGATAGACATTGTTCAAGAATACAACTCTCAGAACTATCGCACTTACCAACATTCGCTGTCCATACACATCAATGACATTCCGTATGTCACAATGTCCCCAGCAGTCACAATATCGCAATCTACTATCAGCTAAGAAAGCTCTATTACCATTTGCCATTTTATTTCTTGCATAAGGCTACTATTATGCCTTCCGAGACTAAGCACTGTCTCCATCTGTATTTTTGCGTTGCATAAGGCTACCATTCTGTCTTCCGAAACTAAGCACTGTCTCCATCTGCATTTTTGCATTGCATAAGGCTACCATTCTGCCTTCCAAGGTTAAGCTCTACCTCCATCTGCATTCTTGCATTGTATAAGGCTACCATTCTGCCTTCCGAGACTAAGGTATGTCTCTATCTGCATTTCTGCATTGCATAAGGCTACCATTCTGCCTTTCAACACTAAGCGATGTCTCCATCTGCATTTCTGCATTGCATGAGGCTACCATTCTTCCTTCCGAGGTTAAGCGTTGTCTCCATCTGCATTTCTGCATTACATAAGGCTACCATTCTGCCTTCCGAGGTTAAGCTCTACCTCCATCTGCATTTGCATGGCTGAAAGATCGCCACTTTATTTACTTTGCATGGCTGAAAGATCGCCTCCTTATTTACGTTTGCATGGCTGAAAGATTGCCACTTTATTTACATTTGCATGGCTGAAAGATCGACACCTCTACATTTGCATGGCTGAAAAATCGCCGCCTTATTTACATTTGCATGGCTGAAAGATCTCCACCTACATTTGCATGGTTGAAAATATCTCCACCTCTACATTCTGCATGGCTAAAAGATCACCACCTCCTGCATTGCATAGGCTGAAAGATCGCCAAATACTGCATCTCATGGGCTGAAAGATCGCCAAATTATCTGAAGGCGTCATTGTTCGGAGGCACCATTTTCATAGCCCGAGAACACCATGCCATGGCCTGAGGACCCCTTTTTAATCTTTTGCATATCATTATTCAAAGGCATCATGGTTCGAAGGCATCATTCTCATAGACCGAGAGCGTCATTTCATGGCCTGCGAATCCTTTATTATACGCTTCATGGCCCAGGACATCATGTTCTAAGAACTCCATCCTAACTGTCCAAAGACAACAATCATGGTCTGACGGGAATGTGTATCATGTTTAAATTTACGCACAATATATGCTCGTATTGCTTATTTGCAGGTGAATCAGCGAGCAACGGCCATCTCAGCAGGAGCGATCCTGCTCTAGTTCCTGCAGCCCTATCAGACTTTAACTGTTCACCCAGTCCTAAATATTGCGTTCGTTCTTGAAAAGTCTCCATCGGCATACTCCGCCGACGGATCCTGAACTACATACGGCCTGATTCCTGCAAGACCAGAGATATGTAGGCAGCTCAGAAGCCAGAGTACGGCCTAAGTTTCCTCGAACCATTTCATTTGGTCAAAATTGGCCATCATATCTTTACCCGACAACTTTTTCATACTTCCTGGGTAAAGATGGGCAGCTGTTGCTACCCAATTTTTTCCTGTATATTTTTCATATGCAAAATACCTTCAAAATAGTATGTATATGCATATGTAAGCATATTCAAATGTTTTATTATTTTTTCTTAATTTTTACTCCCTCTATTCCAGTTTATGTGAACCTATTTCCTTTTTTGTCCGTTCCAAAAAGAATGACCCCTTTCTAAATTTGGTAACAATTTAGCTAAACTTACAATTCTACCCTTAATGAGATGCTTTTATAACCACATAAATATTCTGGGCCCCTTTTCAATTTTTTTAGGACCACAAATTCTAAAAGTCTTCATTTTTTCTTAAATTCCGTGCCCAGTCAAACAGGTTCACATATATTGGAACGGAGGGAGTAGATATATTTAAATCAATTTATTCCCTATTTTATCCAGAAAAAACCCAATAATTATTTCTAAAATTATCATTTTGGGTGATTCACTTATTGGACTCTCATATTTATACTAAGATATAGCTAAAGTAATTTTTTGCAAATTTTTACAAATTTATTTAGTATTTTTAAAGCTAAATTGCATATAATTGCAATATTAGCCTCTTTTAGAATTAATTACATTTATATCTATAAAAATTAGGTCCAATTTTAATTTGATAATAATGTGTTATTAATCATTTTACTACCTTTAATTCATTTCCAGAAATTATTCTACTATTTTTTATAAAACGAATAAGGGAAATGGCTATTTAAATTTTAACCTCGTCCATTTCAATTTTAGCCTTATTTGAACCCCCAATTGAACCCAGTTTTAAACCCAATCACCCAGCCCAAATCCTAATCTACCCAAACCACGACCCTTTTTAAATAACCCGCCCGGATTTCCTTTTAATCCCAGCCGTTGATCGCCTAGATCAATGGCTCACACCAGCCCTTTCCTTTTTTAATCCCGACCTACCCCAAACCCTAGTCATTTTTTACCTGCAGCCACCATCAAACCCCCTTCCTCTCTCAATTCTCTCTCACTCCCCTCTACAACCCTAGCCGCCGCCCTCAATTACCACCTGAAAATCTCTCAAATCCATGGCCTCTGAACCCATTGGAGGCCTATATCCACTTCCCTTGGCTTCTATGTATTCGAGTACTATGGTTTCAAGGCCAGATCGGGAAAGCTTGGTCCAGACCTTGGTCGATTTCAATTCTTATGGCTGTCTCCAGTCATCTTTCATTTTGCTCCGGCCAGCCATGGCTATTCAAGCCTGACTCTTGACTTCTCCTCCTTAGATCGATGGTTTCCAAGCCTTTCTCACCATCAGGGGTTCTTCTGAAACCCTAACCTTTGAGGTTCTTCCGATTTCTTTAGATCTGTTTTAGATCTGTATTTACTCTAAACTTTTAAATGTTTTCTCAAGGTTTCTGTCAAAACTCTACCTTCAAGAACCCTTATCTTTTCCGATTTGAGTTTCTGTTAAGTTATTTCGAAACTTTCTCTGATTTTCTAATATGTTCTATTGTGTTTCCTTATGTTGTTCTTTTATATGAGTTTGCATGTGAAGGGCTTTGACCTTTTGAGATTTCTAAATCTATTTTGTTAGTATTTGTCCGATTTACTTGCTTTTCATCTCTAGAACTCGATTGATGGTGAAAACCCTAAAATTTTGGGTTCATTCGAGTTCTGTGACTACTTGCTATGTGATTTACTTGTTTGTCATGATCTGAATTCGATTGAATTCAAAACCCTAATTTCTCTGGACCTATTCGAACTTCTGAAAACTACTTCATCTGTTTGAATTAGCTCGACTGGATTCGAACTCTTTTTTGTTTCAACTTTTGTGATTTGGTTTCTTGCAAGCATTGAAACTAGACTATATTTTTCAGAAAAAATCTTTTTACTGGACTTTTGCATGCTTCTGATACCCTTTTTCCCTATTACTAAGTTGACCTATGTGACTACCATATTGCAATAATTCACTATCTACTGATTTTGTGATTGTTATTCTCTTTGTCACAAGTTCAGCCTCGCATGCCATATTTATGCACTCTTTTATATGCTAAATTCCCCTCTAAAATGACCTTCAATTTTGGACTGGTTTCAAACCTCCTGTGTAATTCTGATTGCACTCGTGTAATTGATTCTTTCCTTTTTTACTGATTTCCTTGTTTTTTGAATTGGTTTGAAAACTTCCCTTTAGACTTTCGATTCTCTTGTCTTTAACTTGGTTTCCTTGTTTATTCTTGGGAACCCATGTCACTCTCCTTAAATCAGTGATTTTGAAATCCTTGACTCCCTGATTTGCTATGTACTGATTTTCGATTGTCTCCATATGCTGCAACTTTACTTTATTTTCTTACCTTATTTGGCTAACCGAGTATCTCAAAGATTCTTCTCTTAATTAAACCTCTATGCACTTACCTCTAATTGTCTACTCTGCACAGGACGCTTACTTGATTTCTTTCCTTAAATGTTTTCTGCCCATTACCGTTTGATTTTAACTCCTTAATTAAAGGAAGTCCTTATATTGATTTGATTTTAATTGGTACATA
Source organism: Nicotiana sylvestris (assembly GCF_000393655.2). Classification (NCBI taxonomy): domain Eukaryota; kingdom Viridiplantae; phylum Streptophyta; class Magnoliopsida; order Solanales; family Solanaceae; genus Nicotiana; species Nicotiana sylvestris. The sequence goes on from NC_091060.1 coordinate 21,251,094, forward strand.
GTTCCATAATTACTGCTAAACTATGATCCTTAGCTTATTTTCTGCCTGTTTTCAAACTATAAATACCCTGATCTTTCATTAACGCACAGACACGAACACACTTAGTTCTGAAATCACTTACACTCAAAATATTCTCTCTTGCAACTTGTACTGTGACCTTTCTTCAAAGTCCTGCTACCTACTTTTACTATATTTTGTTTCTTTGAACTGGTATGTTCTGATTAAGATTTCAGCATCACAATAATATGTTTACTTAATACTTTTGCCTTCTTGTTTGCCTACTGCTTGTGTTTAGTCCAGTACTTATTTTAGCATGTTGTAATTTCCTTCTACCTGTTTTGAATCTATTATGTGTCCTAAACCCCTACCCCAATGTGTTTGATACTGATGGTTTATTTGAGGCATGACAGTATTAAGTATTGTTGTCTATGACTCAAACGTGATTCCCCTAGGATCATAACCTCTATGTTACCATTATGTGATTGTGTATTCTGGTTGATTTCGTAAGCATAACAGCACTCTCTATTTCTGTGCATGCCCAGAATTAACTAATGCCTAAGTGCATAGGCTATTTGCAATCCCCAATCCCTGAACCCCTTTCTGTGAAGTCCTTAACTCTGTAACTATTTCCCAGTACCTCTTTCCCTCTTCTTTACTTTCTTAGTTCTCAAAACTCTGTTTCTTCACCTGCATTCTCTCTTAGACTTAAGTTCTACCCCCCTCTTGTGAGCCTTACCTTGGGACCCATGAGCTCCCTCTAAACTGGGACACTTGAGGGCTGGCACTTCTACACTGCACTATTCTGGTAATACAATTAGGGTGTGAGCACTGCCCGGAGTCCCATTGAGGCTCTTAGGGAACTCTGACACACTCAAATTGGAGAAAGGCTTTGGATTAATGGTCTTTGAGTTGGTTTATCTCGTAACTCAGAGAGGAAGTCAAGAATCAGGCCTCCTATGGTTATACTTTCTTTGTATTTTTCTGTTCTGATGTAATTTGTTAGTCTGTTTTGTAATAAGTTGTAATAAACATTTGGGGCTGGCTAGTGAAAAAGGGTGGGCAACTATGCATGCAAGGGTAGAAATCATGCCTATAGGAACATTTTAGCTTCTGCATATTCAAGCTTCACCTAGAAACCATGCCTATAGGAACATTCTAATTCGGGGATGGGCGCATATTTAGCTTAGATCCCGGGATGGGCCGTTTTAGTAAATTTCACGGTCCTACCTAAAAGTATAATAACGCGTAGTCTTTTGGTGCATATTTAATAAGGTTATTTTCTTAAATATGGGTGTGCATTTATGTAACCCAAATCCCGATCTTGACGGAGTCAAAATGTGTCAACAAATCACGTGTACACTGGTTGTGACGTGGTTCGAAATGCATTTTCACGGCGTTGCAATTCTTGTATAAAATAATAATAAGAATAATGATAAAAGCAGTTAAAAGATAAATTTGCACATAGTTTCAACATGTATTAAATCAGATAATCAAGCCAAATATGACAGTTGAGCGACCGTGCTAGAACCACGGAACTCGGGAATGCCTAACACCTTCTCCCGGGTTAACAGAATTCCTTATCCGGATTTCTGGTACGCAGACTGTAATATGGAGTCATTCTTTTCCTCGATTCGGGATTAAAATTGGTGACTTGGGACACCTTAAATCTTTCAAGTGGCGACTCTGAAATAAATAAACAAATCTCATTTTGATTGTCCTTTAATTGGAAAAAACTCCTACGCCCCTCGCGGGGGCGGAAAAAGGAGGTGTGACAGCTCTAGCGACTCTGCTGGGGATCTGAAACCCAGAACCACTGGTTCAGGGTTAGAAATTCGAGCTTAGATGAATTGTTATATTTGGCTTTATTTATTATCTGATCTTATTACATGTTTTGGCCTAAATGTGCAAAATGATTCTTTTTACTGCTTTGATATTATTTGAACTGTACATATAAACTGTGCCGAAACCTTCTCTTCTTACCTCCGGGGATGTGCTTACTGGTTAAGACTCCTTATTCTGTTAGTGTCATACCCTGAATAAAAGAGGCTCAGAAAGTTTCTAAGCCGGCTGGCCTTTTGGTTCCCGGAAAGGAGCTCCTTCCTCAGCTCGAGTTGTCCGCTCGGGTACACTGTCTAGAACACCGACCCAGATTTTGAACATAGAATAACGTGACTTCATGTCGGATCCCTAGTAGGAATGCTTATTTGCATCACGTTTCATTTGACTTAGGGGACTCAACACAGGGGTTGGGCCCGTCTAGGACTAGCAACCTGAAATAAAAGACCATCCTGCTACATCCTGTTTGATTTGCATATTCATTTGCTTCAGATTTGCGTGCTGACCGGCTTCTGAAATCATCAATTTTTAAGATAAATTATAAAAAAAAGAGAAAAATAGCAGTGTAGGGAGATAACTACTTTTTAGAAAAATAAAGCCAAAAGTCCAAAAAAGTATCAAAACCCTGCCAAAATTTTGAAAAAGAAAAATAAAAATGTTTTGTTTTTTAGTTTAATTTATTTGAAAAGGAAAAAAAAGGAGTCTTGTTTACAAGTTTAGTTTATGTCTGCGCCGGTTTGATTCTCACAGGACGTGAGATACGTAGGCAACCCTCTTCGGGTCCAACCTCCCATTTTGTAAAAAATCAAAAAAATATATGTCAAAATTTTAATTTTCTGTCACAGAGTTGGGTGATGACGTTTTTTATCAAAAGCCGAATGCCCCCAAAAGGAACGCCGGAAGGCTGACTTTGTATAAATGGCCACTTCTGTCATTTTTTTTACTCTCACAACCTTAAAATCTTCGTCCCTGAAGTGCTGAAAGGTCGTGTTCGGAAGATCTGTTTTTTTAGAAAATAATCAAATCATTTTGAGTCAAATAAATTTTCTTTTGTTTAATCATATTAATAAATGTGCAGAATGAGCACGATTCAGAATGAACCTTTTTCAATCATGAATAAAATTCCCCTCCAGTTGCGGCTATGGTGGAGTGATTTAGGCAAAGAAGGGCATGACGAAATCAAGTAACATTTGAAAGGTCTCACGAGTTTGTTGGACATCAGGCCTCGAGGAGATATTATAAGAGCCCTTGTCCCTTACTGGGACCCTGCGCACAATGTCTTCCATTTCTCGAACTTTGAACTCACCCCAACTTTAGAAGAAATAGCAGGGTACATCGACAGTACTGAGGTTCCGTTGAGGCATAAATACCTGGTTGCTCCAAGAGCTGTAGTAGTGCATCGGTTTTTGGACTCGTTAAAGATAGTCAGAACAATCCATAACCCTGATTTGGCAAAAGGTTTTTGCACTCTGAGCTTCATATACCAAAGATATGACCACATAGGAGGATTCGACAAGCCAGAAAACAAGTTGTGCAGCAAAAGTAACCGTCGAAAGTGGGACGAACATAGACGGGTTGCTTTCATAATAACCTTCTTAGGGCTTTTAATTTTCCCGAGGAAAGACGGGAATATTGACATAAAGATAGTTGGGGTCGTCAGTACTTTGCTCACTCAAAAGGATAGCACGATGGCACCGATGATTTTATCTGATATGTTCCGAGCTCTCACGGCCTGCAAAGCCGGAGGAAACTTTTTTGAAGGTTGTAACTTGTTGTTGCAAATGTGGATGACCGAACACCTATGTCACTGAGCCCAGTTCCTAAGCCATGGGTCTTCTGAAAAGACATGCATAGAGGAGTTCTACACCAGAATTAATGAGTCCCGCCTACCTGAAGGAGTCTCGGCATGGACTTCATATTTTCGGGCCCTCAACGCCAGTCAAATACAGTGGACACTGGGATGGTTACCGATCGACGAAGTCATATACATGCCAACAGCTAGACCCCATTTTCTCTTGATGGGACTTAAGAGCATTCAACCTTATGCGTCGTATCGGGTTTTGAGGAAACTTGGGAGGTGTCAGATAGTGCCCAAAGATGAGGATTTAAGAACTCAGGTAATTGAGATCAGTTCCGATGGTCAGTTTCCTGAAGCGAGGGTCCGCCAGATTTGGAGCCAATGTCAATACTTAGAGGCAAATACTTGTGTGTTGAATCAAGCAAGAGGGGAAGTTTCACCTGGATATCAGGCTTGGTACAAAGGGGAAATGTCGTCTGGAAGGCCGGCTAAAAGACCTCACCTTCAAGAGTTTGCCAAGGCTTCACAAGAACATTGGGACCGGTTGGCCAAAGAGCGGGAATATCTTGCCGAAATAGGAAAACTGAAACAACAGATTAAGGATCTAAAATTTAAGAACAAAGTGCAGGTTGCTGCCGACAAGGGAAAAAAGAACAGATTAACCAGAGAAAGCGAGAACCTCAAAGCCCAGATCCGGAGGATGAAAATGGATGCCAACAACCAGCTGAGAAGCCGGGCTGATACGAGGTTGATAGCAGAGTTGAGGAGTCAGGTCAGCAAAAGCCGAGAAGACTTGGAGGGATCTGAGGCTTTTATAGCAAGAATGCGGATCAGATGGGCAAGAGTTACAGCAGCGGGGAGAGAGCACCTATGGCAAGTGAAAAGGGACTACGAAATGAGTGTTACAACATTGAGAGAAATAAACTCCATTCTCAATAATCGGGTCCTTAAACAAGCCCGGGATGCTAGAACAGATAGGGAACGCTGCTATGAGTCAATAGCCCGAATGGAAGAACAAATTGAGAGGTTCCAAGATCAGCTCATTGACAATACTCGAATATTGGGACTAAAGAATCAACGGATAGAACAGCTGTGCATAGAGAGGGATAGAATCAGGGGTAGGATCAATGAGATAGGGCGCTATATCACCACGAAGTGCCTAACATGTGAAGAGATGCCTCGTGATATCCTTTTTGCCTCAGTCATGGGCTATGTCCATCAGATCATGGAGGAATTAAAAAGCTTGCAAAGAAGCCTGGCCCCCAAGCCCGCGGAAAGGCCGAACGATGCCTCGCGGGCACCAAAATTCAAAGCTTTAATGTATCCCTAGTTCAATCTTGCACTTGTTTGTTTTTCGAGTCTGTTGTCTACCCATATGTTCTTTTCAAACATTCTCAAAAATATGAAGTCTGTATTTTTGTTTGTTTTTTTTTATGGCTTGTAACAACATTATTTTGAGTAATAAAAAAAATTGTCTTTATGACACGAACTACGCTTGGTCTGATTCGTGCGGGGTCACGATACGTAGGCAATCTCTATTGGATTCGACCGTAATTATGAAAAAAATAAAAAAATAAAAAAAAATAAAAAATAAATAAATATATCTGTCAGAACAAAATAAGCCAGGATGATGCATACGGTCAGAGAAAAAGCATGTTAGAAATGATTAACTGCCTAAGAGCATTGCATCTCCCAACAATATTTGTTAAGACTCTAACACTAACAAGTTTGTTGTTGTACCAATCATATCAGTTAGTTTGTTAGAGTGTACTGGCATCATACCATTATCAAATAAGATCAAAAGGTCCTATACCAGAAAGCATGACTGGGTCAGACAACAGCGTTGAGTCGGAAAAGACAGCCAATCAGTTGCTGAAGGAAGCCCTGGAAAAAATGGAAAAAATGAGGCTGGAAATGAATGAAATGCAGATAGCCTTAGCTAGAGCCCAGAAGGGGCAGGAACTACTCGTTACTCCTACCCTCCAACCAGTACACACGCCGGAATACCCCTCTCCCGGTCCTTCAACAAGTTTCCCAAGCCATCACTATTATCAGGGAAGAGAGGCTTATGATTCCCAAGCTCCACCACCCACTCAAAACCCTCCTCCACCAAATGTTCCCGTCTTTGTGGCACCTCCCCCAGCCCCATTGCACAGATCATCTAGTGAGCCATTGTTTCAGGCTCACGATACACAATACTACCCCCCTGAACTCACATTCAAAGCACCCGAGCCACATACCTATAATCCCCACTTTGAGGTCCCGGCGGAGATTGAAAAGCCGGCTAAGAGCCCAGAGCAGGACGAGGTGATGCGGAAATTTAAAAGCCTGGAGCAATCCTTCAGGAACATACACGGGTTAGGTAACCAGGTCAGCGTGGCTTACAAGGATCTATGCCCTTTCCCTGACGTTCAATTACCAGCAGGGTTCAAGATGCCCAAGTTCGATTTATACGAAGGGCATGGCGATCCTATGGCACATCTACGGGGTTTTTGTAGCAAAATGAGGGGAGCAGGGGGCAAAGATGAGCTATTGATAGCTTACTTTGGCCAGAGTTTGAGCGGGTCGGCATTAGAGTGGTATACAAGACAAGATCCGAGCAGGTGGTACACCTGGGATGACTTGGCACAGGCTTTCGCAGGACATTTCCAATACAACCTTGAGATAGTCCCAGACCGTCTCACATTGCTAAAGCTTGAGAAGAAACCCGGAGAGAGCTTTCGGGAATTTGGGTTCCGATGGAGAGAACAGGTAGCCAGAGTTGATCCCCCAATGAGAGAGGGAGAAATGGTGGATTACTTTCTACAAACTCTCGAGTCAACTTACTTTGGTCACTTGGTGACGTCAGTTGGCAAATCATTCAATTAAGTGGTGAAAATGGGAGGTATGATAGAAGAGGTACTTAAGTCCAATAAGATCCTGAGTTACTCGGCAATTAAGGCAACAACTCAGGCCATTCAGAGCGGCACGGGAGGTGCACTCGGAAAGAAAAGGAGAGAGGAGGTCACGACAATAGAGGCCGACAATTGGTCCAGATCTAGAGGTCCTTCCCCTCATTACCAACCCAGACCCCATCGTCTAAACTATCCACACATTCCAAATTACCCTCCACAATCCTACTACCCACCACGAGAACAACATTTCACCGTCCATCAAGCCCAGACATACACCCAACCTCCGGTTCGCCCACAATGGCGCGCGCCGGCTCCCCACAATACATACCCACCTCCACATAACACCTACCCACCACCACAAAACACCTATCCACCGCCAAGAGCCTATAGGAACCCTCCAGGGATGGGTTTTAGGGGAAATCCGGCCTCCAGAAATGAAAGATTGCAGAGGCAAAAAACTTTTACTGAGTTGGGGGAAACCTATATTGCCTTGTTCCACAAATTGAGGCAGTTGGGCTTATTAAATCCTGTTGAGCCTAGATTGCCAAATCCCTTACCCCAAAATATGGATCACTCGGTAAGATGTGAATATTGTTCGGGAGCTCCCGGACATGATACCGAGAAATGTTGGAGGCTGAAACATGTGATACAAGATCTTATTGATACCAACAAGATCGAGGTACAGGCCCCGGAGGCACCCAACATTAACCAGAACCCATTGCCAAAGCACCCCGAAGCCCACATGATCGAGCTTGTGCACAAAGGAGGGGAGCCGAAGAAACCCTCACAGACAGTGATGATGATCCGTGCCACTCCGAAAGAAAAATCGATCGATGAGGAAGCAGGGGTACAGTTGAAGGGGGAAGATGTCAAGCCAGTGGTGATATTGGGGAAGAATCCATCTGCCGCTACAAGGAAACCAGAACCAGCCAAGTTGGTAATAACGGGAGCATCATCTGCACCCGTGGTTGTTGTGAAGGGGGTCTGCAGGGAACCGGTCATCATAAAACCAGTAGTCCAAACACCAGTGATTGATAGCAAGGCTGTGCCTTGGAAGTATGAGAAGACAGTGGTGATGTACAAGGGACAACAAATGGAGGAGAATAGTTGTGAGGTGCAGGGACTGACTCGATCAGGACGGTGTTTTGCTCCAGCGGAGTTGAGAAGACCCAATCCAGCTGCAACAAAGAAACCTGTTTCAGAAGAAGAAGCTGAGGAATTCTTAAAGAAGATGAAAGTGCAGGATTACTCCGTGGTCGAACAGTTGAAGAAAACACCGGCCCAGATCTCGCTGCTATCATTACTAATCCATTCGGATGAACATCGTCGGGCCCTGATGAAGATACTGAATGAAGCTCATGTGCCCAACGAGATTTCTGTAAATCACCTGGAAACGATTGCCAACAAAATTTTTGAGGTGAACAGGGTAACATTTTCAGATGATGATCTGCCAGTGGAGGGCACGGAGCATAATAAAGCTCTCTACCTAACTGTCAAATGTGAAGATTCGGCAATTACTCGGGCATTGGTGGATAACGGCTCAAGTGCCAATATTTGTCCATTATCCACCCTGAACCAGTTGAAGATCGACCACGGAAGAATCCACAAGAATAGCATTTGCGTCCGAGGATTTGACGGAAATGGAACAGCCACCGTGGGGATATTGTACTTGAGTTGACCATCGGTCCAATCCAGTTTACCATGGAATTCCAGGTATTAGATGTCGCGGTATCTTATAACCTTCTGTTGGGACGACCGTGGATCCATGCAGCCAAAGCCATTCCATCCACCTTGCATCAGATGGTCAAGTTCGAGTGGGATAGACAAGAGGTTGTGTTGCACGGCAAGGACACTACGTGCACCATAAGAGGCGCCATTGTACCCTTCATAGAGACCAATGATGACAAAGGTCCCTGGGTCTACCAGATTTTTGATGCAGTGTCGGCAAACAAGATCCCTGAGGGTAAAATCATTCAGCACCCTAGGGTAGCTTCCGCAACGGTCATGATGGTTTCAGAAATGCTGGGTAATGGGTTTGTGCCAGGAAAAGGTTTGGGAGCTGAGCTTCAGGGAATTGTTCAACCTGTTTCCTTGCCCAAGAATTTAGAGACCTTTGGGTTGGGGTTCAACCCGACTGCGGCAGATGTAAAGCGAGCGCAGAAAATGAAGAAGAAAGTTTGGTTTCTTCCCAAACCTGTGCCACGTCTCTCAAGATCTTTTGTTAGAGCAAGCGCCAAGGGGTCACCGGTCCCGAAAGTTCTCGGGCCATTGATTGGGATTGACGGGGATCTGAATCAGAGCTTCGAAAGATTGTTCACTGATGTCAATATGGTAGAAGTCGGAGAGGGTTCCAGCGGAACAGACATACAGTTTATGGGGCCTGAGGCCAAAACCAACAATTGGACGGTTACTCCTCTTCCTACTCGGGGAGAGTCCTGGTAGTAGGCTTTGATTTTTGCTTTCTTGTTTTTCGGATTATTCAGGGTGTAATCCAAATCTCATTTTGTCTTGTAAAAGTGTGAACCCTGTTATCCCGCATTTTTAATAAAATTCTTTTTCTTGTCTCATTTTAATTTTGTTTTATTCTTTTCTCTTTCTGAACAGTTCTCTTTTTACTGGTTCTAATGACATGGCATGCACGACAGATCTTCGACCTAGTCTAATAAATCAATCTGACTCTGATTTAATGATACAAGAGATCGATTATGACGATGAGTCTGAATATGATGAGGATAAAGCCTTCGAAGAAATAAACCGAGAACTATGCCAATTTGAAGAGAAACCCAAGCCTAATCTGAATGACACCGAGGCTGTAAATCTAGGGGATGCGGATAATGTCCGAGAAACCAAAATCAGCATCCACATTGAGCCTGGCATCAGGGAAGAATTAATCAAAGCACTCATTGAGTTTAAAGATATTTTTGCATGGTCGTATGACGACATGCCGGGTTTAAGCACCAAGCTAGTGGTTCACAAATTGCCCACTGACCCGGCATGCCTTCCCGTCAAGCAGAAACTGAGGAAGTTCAAGACAGATATGAGTGTGAAGATTAAAGAAGAAGTAACCAAGCAGCTGCAAGCAAAGGTTATTCGGGTCACTCGATATCCTGATTGGTTGGCTAATGTGGTGCCAGTACCAAAGAAAGATGGGAAGATCAGGGTATGCGTCGACTACCGCAATCTGAACAGGGCAAGCCCAAAAGATAACTTTCCATTGCCCAATATCCATATCTTGATCGACAATTGCGCTGGACGAGAAATCGGCTCCTTTGTGGATTGCTACGCCGGGTATCATCAGATTCTGATGGATGAAGAAGATGCAGAGAAAACAGCTTTCATTACGCCATGGGGGACTTATTGCTATCGGGTAATGCCATTCGGTTTGAAGAACGCTGGGGCAACGTACATGAGAGCAATGACTACTGTGTTCCATGATATGATACACAAAGAGATCGAAGTGTACGTAGATGATGTGATCATCAAATCCAAGCGTCAGGAAGACCACGTAGCAGACCTTAGGAAGTTTTTCCAAAGACTTCGAAGGTACGACATTAAGCTCAACCCAGCCAAATGTGCATTTGGTGTTCCATCTGGAAAGCTGTTAGGATTTATCGTCAGTCGGCGAGGCATTGAGTTGGATCCGTCAAAGATCAAATCCATCCAGGAATTGCCGCCACCGAGGAACAAAACAGAAGTAATGAGTCTGTTGGGAAGGTTGAACTATATCAGCAGATTCATCGCTCAGCTCACAACAACTTGTGAACCCATCTTTCGATTGCTGAGGAAAGATGCCGCGATAGAATGGACGGCAGAATGTCAGGAGGCATTTGACCAGATCAAAGGTTATTTATCCAATCCACCTGTATTGGTTCCACCTGAGTCGGGGAGGCCATTAATCCTTTATCTAACGGTCCTGGATCATTCGTTTGGTTGCGTGTTGGGTCAACACGACATCACAGGAAGAAAAGAGCAAGCCATCTATTATCTCAGCAAGAAGTTTACAGTCTATGAGAATAAGTACACTCAACTTGAGAAGACATGTTGTGCTCTAACTTGGGTAGCACAGAAGTTTAAGCATTATCTGTCGTCACATACTACTTACCTTATTTCACGTCTGGATCCATTAAAGTATATTTTCCAGAAGCCTATGCCCACAGGAAGATTGGCAAAATGGCAGATATTACTCACAGAGTTCGACATTGTCTATGTGACGAGGACGGCCATGAAAGCTCAAGCATTGGCCGATCACTTGGCTGAGAATCCTATTGATGAAGAATACGAGCCTTTGAGGACGTATTTTCCAGATGAAGAAGTGATACATATAGAGGAGTTAGAACTGAATGAGAAACCAGGGTGGAAGCTTTTCTTTGACGGGGCTGCTAATGCAAAAGGAGTTGGAGTAGGAGCAGTACTTATTTCAGAAACAGGACATCACTATCCTGTTACAGCTCAGCTACGTTTCTATTGTACCAACAACATGGCTGAATATGAGGCATGTATTTTGGGCCTACGATTGGCTGCAGACATGGATGTTCAGGACGTCTTGGTCTTGGGAGACTCGGACCTCCTAGTACATCAGATCCAGGGTGAATGGGAAACACGGGATTTGAAGCTTATACCATATCGACAATGTTTGCACGATCTGAGCAAGCGATTTCGATCAGTGGAGTTCAGACACATCCCGAGAGTTCACAATGAGGTTGCCGATGCTTTGGCCACTTTAGCATCGATGTTGCACCATCCAGACAAAATCCATGTTGACCCGTTGTATATTCAGGTTCGTGATCAGCATGCCTACTGCAACATAATAGAAGAAGAAATGGATGGCGAGCCATGGTTTTATGATGTCAAGGAATACCTCAGGATGGGGATATACCCGGAGCAAGCAACCGGAGATCAAAAGAGAGCCATTCGACGACTGGCAAATGGATTTTTTCTCAGTGGAGGAATGTTGTACAAAAGAACCCCAGATCTAGGATTACTGAGATGTATTGATGCAAGTCAAGCCACGATAGTGATGACAGAGGTACATGCTGGAGTCTGTGGGCCCCATATGAGCGGATATGTGTTGGCAAAGAAGATTCTGCGAGCGGGATATTATTGGCTCACTATGGAGAATGATTGTATCAGTTTTGTACGAAAATGCCATCAGTGTCAGATACACGGAGATCTGATTCATTCTCCACCAACAGAATTGCACACAATGTCAGCACCATGGCCATTCGTGGCATGGGGCATGGATGCCATTGGGCCTATCGAGCCGGCAGCTTCGAACGGTCACGGGTTCATTCTGGTAGCCATCGATTATTTCACTAAGTGGGTTGAAGCCAAAACTTTCAAGTTTGTAACCAAGAAGGCAGTGGTGGATTTTGTCCATTCCCATATCATCTGTAGATTTGGGATCCCAAAAATAATAATCACGGACAATGGTGCTAATCTTAACAGCAACTTGATGAGAGAAGTATGTGAACAGTTTAAGATTACACACCGTAATTCCACCCCGTATCGGCCCAAGGCGAATGGAGCAGTTGAGGCAAGCCAACAAAAACATAAAGAAGATATTGAGGAAAATGGTTGAAGGATCCAGACAATGGCATGAAAAGCTACCATTTGCGTTGTTAGGATACCGCACTACTGTTCGTACTTCAATAGGTGCGACTCCTTATTTGTTGGTATACGGAACTGAAGCAGTAATACCAGCAGAAGTTGAAATTCCATCCCTTCGAATTATCGCTGAGGCCGGGATTGACGATGATGAATGGGTCAAAGCCCGACTAGAGCAGCTGAGTTTAATGGATGAAAAAAGATTGGCGGCAGTATGTCATGGCCAGTTATATCAGAAGAGAATGACAAGAGCATACAATAAGAAGGTGCGCCCCAGGAAATTTGAAGTAGGGCAACAAGTATTGAAAGGGATCCTCCCACATCAGATTGAAGCAAAAGGCAAGTTCGCCCCGAATTGGCAAGGGCCGTATATTGTGACCAGAGTATTATCCAACGGCGTTTTACGTCTGACAGATGTCGAAGGAAGATACGTCGACATGGCTATCAATTCTGATGCAGTCAAAAGATATTATGTGTAATTTCTTTTGTTGTTTATCTGTTTGTCTGTACTTAGTGCTTATCGGATAATGAAATGACGGAGGCAATTCTTTCTTCTATCCAAAAACTTTTAACCCTTGCTTTACCCCTTTGTGCCTTACTTATTCTTTCATACCCCTCTCTTGGAATCGTTAATGAAAACGAAAAATGGAAAAAAAAAGGAAAATAATAACAAAAACAAAAAGGGAAGGTCGCAAGAAAAAAAAAGGAATCGAGTGAACTACGTTCGACCTGATTCCTCAAAGAGGATACATAGGCGCCTCACGGCTCGGTCATAAGGTGAAAAAAAAAGGAAAAAAAATCAAAAGAAAAATCCCCAAGCAAGAAAACTGGGGCAGAAATTATGTTTCTAAATTTTGAAAAAAAAAGAGTTTGATTCCAAGAGTTGTAATACTTTACCCATCAAAGTTATTTTGAATTTTATATACTTTTCTTCTAACCTATATTGATGTCCAAAAAAGACCTCCCGATCAGTATCTGAGAGGTGTTAAGATAGGCAAATGAAAACCAAGAATAAAACGCCGGTCCCCGACTGAATGAGGATCATGAGTTGAAAGAATTGATAACCATAAGAATTCCCAGCAGAGAAAAATCTTATCGGCAACACTCCACCCCAACTGAGAAAATAAGATGAGAGAGTCTTATCGGCAAAAACCTTCACAGGCGCCATAAGGCGACGAAAGCTTAGAAATACAAAATGAGAGAGTCTTATCGGTGAAAACCTTCACAGACACCATAAGGCGATGGGAGTTGTGAGAAATGAGAGAGTCTTATCGGTGAAAACCTTCACAGGCACCATAAGGCGACGGGAGTTGTGATAAATGAGAGAGCCTTGTTAGTGAAAACCCCGCGAAGGGCACTATGAGGCGACAAGATAGATTGGCAGAAAGGATCCGCATTTTGCGAAGAATTGGGCACCTATTTATCCCCAGCAAGTGAAGGCATCAAAAAGATTGATCGACACAAATAGACTGGGTTGATTAATCCGGAATGCACAACATGATCGTTGGAATCGGTTATATCACCTAGATAAGTTCTTTTCTTTTCTTTTCCCCATCCTTTGTTCAGAAAGATTTTCTCTTTTTCTATCTTTTCATTCTTTTGTTTAAAAGAATTTTTTCTAGAAATTTATGTTTTAAGGAAGGTCTTTCAGAGCTTACTACCAGTTGCCAAAATGGTACAACATAAAATGTGAAAAGGGCAGGCCAGAGACAAGGCAATAAGACAAAAGACGTTGGTTGACAGGCCGAATAATATTGTCCTAAAATGGCAAGGAAAATACGGGAAAGAGCTGAAAAAAAATGTTGAGGGAATTGTGGGCCAAGTTCCAAGACGATCCCCAGCAGGACTCCGATCGAATATCGTCCAAGTTCCTAGGTGGTCGGACAACACAGAATGGGAAGGGAAGAAAGGAAAATCCATCTTCAGCAAAATAAACCCCAGCAATTTTTGAGATACAAATGAGGAAGGGATAAATGGAAAAACCATCCCCAGCAGAATGTTATCCCCAGCAAATAACATCATCCCCAACAAGTTTTGGGAACGCCAAACAGGAATAAGGGGAAGGGAACAATTATCCCCATCAGGAGTGACATGACCACTCGCCATATTTCAAAAAAAAAACTAACTAAATTTTCTTTGATTTGAACAGGAAAATAAAGTATTGATGATGGCCTAAAGATACGCCATAAGAAAGATCGCCAGAATTGGGGCAGAAAATTTTCTGCCACAAGTGAAAATTTTCTCGGAGAATCGAGGAACAAATTCAAATTATTCTTTACCAATTAGGCGCCCACCAGTATAATGCGGGAATACATTTTTTGTCTTTTCATTTCATGTTCTAGGTCGCCCACCAGTATAATGCGAGTATGCAATTATGTTTTCATTTCATGTTCTAGGTCGCCCACCAGTATAATGCGGGTATGCATTTCTGTTTTCATTTCATGTCCTAGGTCGCCCACCAGTATAATGCGGGTATACATTTCTGTTTTATTTCATGTTCTAGGTCGCCCACCAGTATAATGCGGGTATGCATTTATGTTTTCATTTCATGTTCTAGGTCGCCCACCAGTATAATGCGGGTATGCATTTCTGTTTTCATTTCATGTCCTAGGTCGCCCACCAGTATAATGCGGGTATACATTTCTGTTTTTATTTCATGTTCTAGGTCGCCCACCAGTATAATGCGGGTATACATTTCTGTTTTTATTTCATGTTCTAGGTCGCCCACCAGTATAATGCGGGTATATATTTCTGTTTTATTTCATGTTCTCGGTCGCCCACCAGTATAATACGGGTATACATTTCAGTTTTTCATTTCATGTCCTCGGTCGCCCACCAGTATAATGCGGGCATACCTTTCAGTTTTTCATTTCATGTTCTAGGTCGCCCACCAGTATAATGCGGGTATACATTTCTGTTTTTCATTTCATGTCCTAGGCGCCCACCAGTATAATGCGGGAATACATTTCTGTCTTTTCATTTCTGTTCTAGGTCGCCCACCAGTATAATGCGGGAATACATTTCTGTTTTTCATTTCGTGTGCTAGGTCGCCCACCAGTATAATGCGGGCATACATTTCAGTTTTCATTTCTAGGTCGCCCACCAGTATAATGCGGGTATACATTTTCATTTCATGTCCTAGGTCGCCCTCCAGTATAACGAGGGAATACATTTCATATTGTTGCATCCAGGCGCCCACCTGTATAACGAGAGGAATACCTTTCAGCCTTATATTGCAAATCTTGAAATCAGTAACCCACCGGAAGGTAGAAGGTTACAACAGGAATTCCCAGCAAGAAACAATAAAAAATCCTCAGCACCGGAAAGCAGAAGGTTGCAACAAGAGGTCCCAGCACAAGTTCAAGCGCATGAGTCAAAAGGAAGAAAAGACGCGTCTTGAAAGAAGCGGTCTATGAACATTAAATTATGCCCAGCATAACAGATTTGATGAAGAGAGCCGTATCCCCAGAAGAACCGCCAAAAAGCTTAATGAAGGAAGCCATATCCCCAGCGGACCGAGCAAAATAATGAAAGCTGGTATTCAGAAAAGAAAAAGGCCAGTGTCATCCCCAAAGTCTCGGAAGAAAAGCACCGGAAGAAACGCAAGCAGACAAGAAAGCAAGGCAACAAGAACAAGTTGCGGATAAATGAGATCTTATGATCCGCAGTCTAGCCTAGCTTCTTGTTTTCTTTTAAGCATGGTGTAATAAGGAGGTCAGCAAACAAGTAAAAGTAGCATACAACAACAGTAACATTGCAGTCCCATGGTAGTCCCAGCTACCAAAACTTCCCGAACTACATTAACCTGATTCCTGTTTTAGCCCAGGATATGTAGGAAACCTCTGAAGCAAAGGTTCGGTTAAATCTTTTTTCAAAAAATGCTTCACACGGAGTACTCGGATGGGCAAAAATCGCTCGCTTTATCTTTGCACGAAAACCCTTCGTGTCTTCGAGCAAAAAGGGGCAGCTGTAAGCACGTGATTTTTTCCCTATATGAGAATTACTCCCAAAAAATTCAAAAATAAAATGATTTTCCTTGGTGTACAATTTTGTGATATTTTTGAATAATTATTTGTATTTTGTCTGTGCATGTTTATTTGTTAAATTAATAAAAATACAAAAATATATCGCATTTTGCATGTAGGATTTAATTATACAATTGTTAGTAATTAAGTTTGTTTTACAAAAATTGAAAATTACAAAAAATAGGCATCTTCTGCATTTTTAGCATTTAATGTCCAAATATACAATTTTATGCTTAATTATTACTTAATTGTGCGTTAATTGTATTTGGGAGTTAATTTGCGCTTTTATAATTTAATTTAGTTCTTAATAATAATTTAAGTATTTTTATAATTTAGTTTTAGAAAAATAAAAGAAGAAAAGAGAGCAAAAAATACAAAGAAAAATCGGATTGGGCCACTTCTTCAATTGTAAGCCAAAGGCCCAAAAAATTGCCTAACCTTCCCCATGACCCGGTCCATTTTAAACCGGGTCGACCCGGTCCATAACCCAAAGACCCAACACCCCTATTATCTTACATTTTTACAAAACAAACAAAAGAAAACCCTAAAAAAGGGCTAAGCCATCCCCCCCTCCCTATCTTCTTCTTCTCCAAACTTCACCAAGCTCCAACCATGGCTGCCCTTTACCCTCCATTCTCACGCCCAAATGACTCCTCGCGTCTTCTTTGTCGAGCTCAAGCTTGAGCTCAGGATGCCATGGCTTCCACCCTCCCCCACCTCGCCATCGCGTCCAACCCGTCGACCAAACAACAACTATCGACCTCTCTGCCTTCCTCCTCCTCGCGTCCAGCCGCTGCTGCTGCTGTTCACGTAGCTATTTCTACGTTGTTGCTTCATCTACTTCATCTTCATGGCTGCTTCTGCTACGTCCAAAGAAACCCAGTTGCTGCGTCTTCACGTTCATCGGCGTCGTCCAGCTTCTGCCTCATCGACACAAGTAGCCATGGCTGCCATTACGTCGCCTCAACGTCGAGCTGCTACTGCTTCACGTTTTTGCTTCTGTTGTTGCTTCATCTTCTTCAAAGTTCGAGGGTCTTTGGTTGAGTCGAGGTCCGGTACGTCGAGTTTTCTGTTCGAGTTTTGGTTGGGGATCATCAAAATAGTCCCTACATAGTCCGAGGTCGTCATTGGTTAGTCGTTGTTCGTCGTTTCGATCCGGTTAGTAGATTTTGAGTTTTATTTTTGTCCGTATTTCATTTTGATATTTCTCGAATCTAAAATCGGTAGATGTTTGATTTTTGTTTTGTTCATGTTCATTGTTTTGTTAATTTTTCAGTTGTTCATGTGAAATTGTTAGTTTAATATTTGTTAGATTCAAATTGAAATTTAATTAATTATTTCTTCAATTTGTTTCATGTATTTTATGTATTTTTCAGAAATTGTTAATATTGTTAGATTCAAGTTTAAGCTCATAATTGGTTCTTGTTCGATCTTGTTATTTGTCTAAAAAGAATTTAGTTGTGGTCGGGGAGTATGTTGGTTTAATCATGTGAATTCGTCATGTTTTGTTGTTTAAAAATAGATTTAATTCATGTTCATCTTTGTTTGAAGTTCGTTTTTAATTCAGTGATTTAATGTGAAGTTATGTTTTAATTTTTTGGGAATCATGTATCTTTGTTATAATTTTGTTGGATTTAATTTTAAAAGATCAATTGATTATTTGAAGTTTAAGTGATTTGAATAAGTTTATTTGTTTTGTTTAAGCTTAATACTAGTTTAATTCGAATTTGAATAAAACTTGCTTGTTATTGTTGTTGAATCTTTTCATTTATGTTCATACTTTGTTTAATTGTTCTTGAATCCGAAATTAGTATAAGTTTGATTTTTCTTGTTTATTGTTCATCATTTATGATTATTTCTTGAGTTTGTCTCATAATCTTGTTTAAGTTTAATATAGGAATTGTTGGTTGTAATGTTGTTAGAGTTGATTTTAAGTTCAAATGATTATTGAATTTAGAAATCTGAATATACTTGTTTGTTGTTGTTGTTGAATCTGAAAGTAGGTTTGTTTGTTGCTAAAAATATTGTTCAATCAAAATTTTAGTTGTTCTTTGTTGTTCGATTTGTGTTCATGTGATATTGTTGTTGAATTGGTTTAGAAATCATGTTCATTTGATTTGTTGTTTGAACATTGTTAGAAATTGGTCATATTTGCTATATTTTGGTTGAAATTGATTAAGTGAAGTGTTTATAGCTGATGGGGGTAGTTTGGTAATTTGTAGTACGTTCAGGGGTAGTTTGGTAATTTCAGTAAGGGCAGAGGGGTATTTTTGGAATTTAATTTCTGAATAACTATTTATTTTGAATGTTCTTTCCATTAAAATTAAGATAATATTAAAGTAATTAAGCATGGGGGACAAAATGTAATGGGGTGGGGTTTGATATAGTTGTTTAATATAAATGGGGGACAAGACAAAATGTAGTGGAGGAGAATATGGTAATTGTTTATGGTAGGCATGGGGGACAAGATGTAATGGGTTGGGTTGATATATTTGTTTAATTTAGTAGGATTAAAATGGGGATGAGTGGGAAGATAATGGGTTTGGTAAGAGAAAATGGGTGTTTTATTAATTAACTAAAGGGTTTGGGGATGTGATATATATATGAGGCTTGATCAGATTTTAGGACACGGACAGATAGAGAAGGAGAGAGAAAAAAAGCTGAATATTTAAGAGAGAAAGAAAAAATCCGAAAAATATTAAAACTTTCAAGAAAGAAAAAGAAAAGAAAAGAAAAATACAAATAAAAAGAACTGGAAATTAGAAGAGAGAGTAGTACACACCTGATAAATATTCTGATATACGGGTTTAGAAATTAAGGGTTAAACATTAATTAGCCTTTCAAATCTGAAAATTCCCTTGGTTTCTGTCCGTTGTTTGTTGACAGTGTTTCTGGATTTTATTTTGATTTTCAAATCTGTCACTGGGATTTTTGTTGACTGGATTGCTGGTTATTATTGTTGTTGATGTGTTACGTACTACGTGACTGACTTTATTCTTCTTATATTGGCAATATCAGGTACACAACTGTAATTTTGGCATTTTGTAAGCTGAAATGAAGAATGGAATGTTAAATTTCTAATTTAGTTTTTTTTTATTGTATTTAGGTCATTTCATGTATTATTATTCTGTAAATCGCCGTCGTTTGCATAATTAGGCATATTGTAGCGATGTATTAAATAATGTTTTGCTTTAACCTGATTATTAGGTAGTATATATTTAAGCATGTTCATTACTGATTAAACTGTCAAATAATAAAAATAGAAGAAAATAATGTAAAAATGGCTTTAACAAATCAGTTTAATTGATTAAGTTCTTTATTCATAAGGGTTTTAGTATCGCCAACGTTAAGTTAATCGAAATCATGTAGCTAAATTCAGTTAAAACAGGAATTAATTTTGCGAATCAAGTATTAGGACATAATTTGAATTAAAACAAGGATAATCAAGGTTAAATTATTTAATTTTTAGAAACACGGTTTAGTAATCAAAATTATTTTTAATTTTCAGTATTTGTAAATAATTAATTTCAATAGCTCAAGTCATCTAACAATATGATTTTCAATCCGACTATGGGATAATTAGTTTTGTTTTATTTTTTAAAAAAAAAAATTATTTGACAATTCCATGTTGTATTTATAATTATAATTTTAGTAATATTACTTTCCATTAATATTTGTTTTAAACTAGTATCTAATATGTTATTTTAAGTACGTAGAGATTGAATTTATATTTATAGAAAAACTTAGCAATAATAAAATGTAGTCACTAAAGGATATTCATAAAATAAGGAAGGATTTCGCTAAAAATAAATAGATGTAAACAATATAAAAAATTTGCAGGATTCTCCAATCTCATTTATTTATTTATTTATTTAAAAAAAATACTTAGATCCCGGGATGGGCCGTTTTAGTAAATTTCACGGTCCTACCTAAAAGTATAATAACGCGTAGTCTTTTGGCGCATTTAATAAGGTTATTTTCTTAAATATGGGTGTGCATTTATGTAACCCAAATCCCGATCTTGACGGAGTCAAAATGTGTCAACAAATCACGTGTACACTGGTTGTGACGTGGTTCGAAATGCATTTTCACGGCGTTGCAATTCTTGTATAAAATAATAATAAGAATAATGATAAAAGTGGTTAAAAGATAAATTTTGCACATAGTTTCAACATGTATTAAATCAGATAATCAAGCCAAATATGACAGTTGAGCGACCGTGCTAGAACCACGGAACTCGGGAATGCCTAACACCTTCTCCCGGGTTAACAGAATTCCTTATCCGGATTTCTGGTACGCAGACTGTAATATGGAGTCATTCTTTTCCTCGATTCGGGATTAAAATTGGTGACTTGGGACACCTTAAATCTCTCAAGTGGCGACTCTGAAATAAATAAACAAATACCGTTTTAATTGTCCTTTAATTGGAAAAAACTCCTACGCCCCTCGTGGGGGCGGAAAAAGGAGGTGTGACAGTATGTGTAAGACATGCTACTTTATGTGTTTGTTTGAGGAGGTATATTTGAGCCTATATGCTTATGTGTTTCCCCTTTTATATGCAATATGTGTTTTTGTATGTCGCCTTAGAAGTTTTACCTTTGAAACTCCTCCCTCCTTTTTAGGATTAGCATTCCTAAGTGCCTCCAGGACTAATAGGAATGGGACGGGTAATATCATGCAATAAGTAATCGAGACCAATCCGCGCTTTAATACCTTAACGGGGTGGGAAGGGTAGATATGGATATGATGACCACACGATAATGTCACGTGTAGCCCCTCATTGAGGAGTGACTACCGGACATTGTATGAGATGATCCATATTTTTAATAAACCTAGGACCCCCTTTCCTTTATTCTTTTTCTTTTAGAAATTTAACTCCTTATTCTAAAAAATCAGTTTTCTAATTGTTCTTTCAAAACTTGTTTACTTTCAAACCATTATGTGTTGAAACCCTTCTTATTTGAGCCTTATTTGCTTATACGTTAATTGCACCTCAATTCACAATAATTGTCTGGCCGGGAACCACACTAGTGGATTCTGAGAGGTGCCTAACACCTTCCCCTTAGAATAATTTCAAGCCCTTACCCTATCTCTGGTTATTCAAATCGAACTCTTTTGGTGTCCTAATGCACCCTAATCATTAGGTGGCGACTCTTCAAATTCAAACCCAGTTCCCAAAAGGAATGAGTTGTCTCTCCAAATGTCATAAGCCCGATTTTTGCTTAGGAAAAAAAAGGGGGCGCGACATATGGTTGTTGATTTTCCTCCTCGCAATCCCTCATTGAATCATGTAGTTCAATTCCCATATCACCACACAATTCCAATGTTGAAAAATGCTTGGAATGTGACTTCAAACCTCCAACTTGTAATTTTTCCCGGATTTTGACATCCTCTTTTTCCCCCGGACTAGAGTCAATCTCAACCAAATTTTCATTTACACTGGTTGACTCTAATTCCATATTTTTCTTGGCATCACTAACACTCATGGAGTCGATTGGCGGATGTTCAATTCTTGAATCCTCAAAGTAAAGCTCATTTTTTTCCTCGAAATTGGACTCTTCTTGGCTTCCTTCCACGCTCTCAAGTTGGTGGGCATAGTGAGCCTCAACCAATATTTTCATTTGTTCTACCAAAGTGTGGATATGTTCATCATTGTGAGCCAAGCCTTGTTTCAAGTCCTCGAGTGCAATGTTGTGCTTCTCCTCATTTTCAAGAATGGTCTCCAACATGAGCATCATCTTCTCATTTTGAGAATTTGAGAGTTCTTCTTGGTTTTGATCGAGCGCCAAGGAAGGATTTTCGGCTTCCACATCTAAGAAAGATTCTTGTCTATCATTAACTTCCGAGGATTTTTAGTCCTCTAAAGCTTCAAGCATTTCTCCCATTTGTGAGTGCAACCTTGCAAGTGCCAAGTCATTTTGGAGACTATTCTCCAAAAACTCCTCCAAGGCATTTTGTTCTTTGTTTCCTCCTTCAAATAAGCACTCCAACATGAGCTTGAACTCTCCATTTCGACCATGCTCAACTTCTTCCATTTCCATATCCCTATAATTTTCGTCACAAAAAGTAGAATCATCATAGCAGGGGCTTGGGGAAGGGAAGGACAAATAAGCACAATCATCCCAATGACCATTTTGAAAACCACACCTATCACAAATACTCCACTCATGGGTTTGAGATTGTGCGCACAATCCACCTCCGGGAGAATTTAAACAATTTTGCCACGAGTGTGGTCCTACACAATAAGGACAAGGTTCATCAAAGTATTAACAACTATCATCCAACCAATTTTCATTATATGATGCCATTTTTCCAAAAAATAAGAAAATAAACAAGAAACAAACAAGAAAAATAGACAAAGGTAAGAAAAATAATTACATAAATATTCACAAGTTTGGACCAAAGCACTTATGCTTATTTCTCAAACAACCTAAATTACGCCAAATTGTTCCCCGACAACGGTGTCAATTTTGATGACGTCCAAATCCACTACTAAAAAGTAAATGGACACGGTCACATGCAATATAATTTACCCAACTATGAGTCGAGGTTGAATCCCACAGAGAATAATATGTAGGCGATTAGGACTGTAAGAGAATTATCACTTATCGTGCAATGTCAAACACTTAGAATTGGTTTAGAAAATATTTTATATCTAAATGCGAATATATAAACTATCCTAGAAAGCAAGTAAAATTATCAATGGCTACAAGTATGGTTGTATCGGGAATTATACTCAAGTAACGATCCAATGTATTTCACGATTTTACAAATATGAGCGAGTTTATGTTAATTAGCCACGGATAATAATTCTTAATTAGCTTTTTCCGAAGACTAACAAGACTTCCTAATTGAATTATCCCTAAAACAATTAAGAGATTAAGCACACCCGAAATGGTTACAAGTAATTCAATCCTATCCCTAGGTAGAATATATAAAATGAGGGTTAAAACCTCAAGTTCTTGTTAATTAATCTTTCCCAACCCCAAATTATCTTTTCCGGAATTAATTTGGAGTTAATAGGCGAGTCCTAGGGTTAGCTAATCCCTTTAGAAACATTAAAGAACAAGAATAATTAAAGTAACAATAGCTCACTTAATAAAAGGATAAAAATCATTCAATACATAAGCACAACGAGGTATTTAATCCACACTTTAAACATGAATATTTTCATAAATAAGATTCAAATGTTGAATAAAATACTACACACTTAGATATACAATATAAAGCAAGAAAATGAAGAAAGCAACATAAATGGGTAAGAAATTCTCAACCAAAAGCTTCAAATCTTCAAGACCAAAGTGTGTGTGCAAAGCCCTAGCTTCCAACCTTGTTCTCTCAAGCCCTAAGAACTGAAATTATGTCAAAGATCTCCAAAATATCTGCTTGGACGAGTATAAAAATGGTTTGGGGTCGAGAAAATATGAAATGCCTGAATTGCCCAGGTCCGATGCCCGTTGACCGCACCTGCAGAAGAATCCTCGCAGGTGCGGCTCCGCAAATGCGGAGATTCCATCGTAGAAGCGAAATGCCACTAAAACTCTGTAACCGTAGATGCGGTTCACCAGGCGCAGATGCACCACCGCATAAGCGGTAATATAACCACAGATGCAGTTTCTTGCAAGCTCAGCAAATTCCGTAGAAACGGGCCTTTTCACGTAAAAGCGGGGTCACTTCTGCAACCAGCCTTCCGCAGATGCGGAATCACTGGGGGGGGGGTTTTGCATGTTTTCACCCTTTTTTACTCAATTCCACTCCAATTGAATTCAAATCACTTCATGGCATCATTTACCTGAAAATATAACAATACACACCATAACCAACCTCATATTATAGTTAAAGGACATAAAAGTTAAAGAAAAGAGACTAGAATGAGTAGTAAAATCACCACTTATCAATCACCCTGCCCTAAGGCTCATAAACCCTCGCATTCCTCTTAAGCACCCCCAAAAGTACCACAACCGAGATACCTGCTCTGAGAAGACCTACTGCGATCTAAAGTCATTACCTTCACCTTCTTGATACTGATGTGTAGAATCCATAATAATATAGAAGTACCACGAGTCTTGACATCCTCCAATGCAAACCTCAGATCTAGCTAAATATACAACTTGAAAATCTCCAATTATTATATGTAAAATCTTGAACCCATTAGAACCATTCTCAGGAGTCATCCACTCCACTCAAACCGCAATTAGACTGATCTAACGGGCCGGACTACCTGTGCCCCATTAGCGCTCCGACACCACAGAATGTAACCTCACCTTAATGCAACCAAGCAACCTCCTGTTCAATGTATTGCACATCCTTTACCAATAACCACTCATGACATTTCGTGATTCTCATAAACTTATGTAGATAACCTTTGTCAAAATTTTCCTTTACTCGAGCCATCCTCGATCTCAATCTCCGTAAGTCATAACTGATTCACCCATACGCCATGTTGATACCCAACTTTTCCCTATATATTTTGAACATGCATAAAAGCCTTCAAAATAGCATATATATGCATACATAAGCATGCCCAAGGTTTTTATTATTTTTCCCATAATTTTAAGGGTTTAAATTGATTTATTTTCTCCCTTTTTATCCATAAAAATCCCTAATAAGTATTTCCAAAATTATTGTTTTGATAATTAATTTTATTTAATTTCTATATTTATGCCAAAATATGGCTAATGTAAATTTTATGTATTTTTTATAATTACATTTGGCATTTTTAAAGCTAAATTGCATATAATTGCAATGTTAGCCCATTTTGAGATATAATTATGTTTTATATGCATAAAATTGGGCCCTGTATTTTTAAATTGTCAATTATGTATTTTAAATCATTTTGGCACCTTGATTTATTTTCCAGAGATTACCTATTATTTTTCATAAATTAAATAGGGGAAAATTGGCTATTTAAATAACAGCCAAATTTGGCTTTCAATTATAGCCAAAATTGGACCTCTTTCCAGCCAATTTCACAGCCAAATCACCCGACCCATACCCTATTAACCCTTACCCAAACCCGAAATCCACCTAGCCATTTTAATCCTGACCGTTGATCTGGGAGATCAACGGTCCAAATAATTCCTTTCTTTTTTAATTTTCAAACGACTCCTAACCCTAAGTCACTTTTCCAAAGGCACCGCCTTCAGATGCTCTCTCATCTCCACTATTCTCTCAAACCTAACCCTATACTCCTCCACTCAGCTCCTTCTCCGGTCATCTCCGGCGACTATCTCTCAAACCTCAAGCCTCCAATGGTCACTCTCATCACCTACCTCATCATCTCTAAGGCATTCAAGGGTCCTAGACCATGTCGATTCGGACCTAGGGTTTATGATTCTATTGTTCGAGGCTTCTCTAGTATAATTTTGGGCAAAATCACACCGTGTATGTTACGATTTATGAAGTTACAACAGGTTCTTTCGATTTCTACCTAGGTTTCCTTTTGAAACCCTAACTCTCTTTTGGATCTCTCAGATCTATGTTATTTTCATGCTTTAAACCTGTTTCCATCTATGATTTGCTTATTTTCGAACTTTCTTCTAAAAGATCCTCTAGTCTAAACTGTTCTCACTTTCTTTGAAAACTAGGGTTTTCTCGGAGTTCTTTCTATACCGGTATCAACTTATTCCTTTATGATTAAACCTTTTTTCCTCGTTTATCTTGACCGATTCTATGTTCCTACTGCTTTTTAACTCAACTCTGTTAAAAGCCCTAATTTTTAAAGGATTTTCTTTACTTGTTTCTGTGAATTAGCATGATTTTTTTTACTTGTTTCTGTGTGTTAGCCTGATTTTCTTTACTTGTTTCTGTTTGTTCGCATGATTTTCTTACTCTGTTTTTGTGTGTGAGCATGATTTTCTTCACTTTGGTTCCGTGTGTTAGCATGATTCTCTTGCCTAGGCTCTGTGTGCTAGCATAACTTTCTTTGCCTTGGTCTTGTTAATTTTTCGTGGTCACCATGCTTCGAATATGTCATGCTGAATCTCTAGCCTACTTACATCACCTCTACATGATTGTGTTTGCTCATCTATTATTTCTTTCTTCCTATATAATTGACCTTGTTTTATTTTCTACTTCTGTTCATTCGTCTCTATTTATATGTTGAAACACGCAGAATCATGACCCATCATGATTGATTCTGATTTTCCTTATCTGTTGGTAATTGAAAGATTTTCCTTAAAGGCCCTACGATTCTACTCGTCTGTTTGAATTCACTAGTTTTATTACCTTATTTACTATGATACTTGGTTTTGCTTAGTATTTCCTTAATTGGGTCTTTCTGAATTTGGTCCTAATCGACTACTTTATGCCTAATGGACTCTGGCTCCTTTCCTTGTTTAATTATGCACTGATTCCTCCTTTCCCCCTTATATGGTACTGAATATTTCCGTTTGACCTTGATTCCCTTAACTCAAGGAAGTACTTCCTTGATTCTCTAAGTGATTGATTCTGAGTTCTTAAATTAGTACACTACTATGATTTTTACCTTATTCCACTACCTACTTTCAACTATAAATACCTTAAAACTTTCACAAACAAGACACACACTTGGCTTCCAAAAACCCCTCTCTTATTTAAAATCTCTGTGTTATTCTATTACTATTAGTCGGCTGCAAGTCAAGGCTAATCATCTGTGCTCTTTAGTTCTTTCATTCTGCTTACTTCTATCTTCACTGGTATGTCCTAATTTAATTTGCAGCCACAACAACAATATGTTTCTTTTCTTGTTTCAGTTTCTTTTATTTCTAGCCTACTTTTACTTATAGTTTTGTTGTGGAGTTTGTAGTTAAACATGCTAGTATGACTCCCCTCCTTTTAAGCTCATGTATTCCCTTGTGTGATTTAAGCATGTCTGAACAATTGTTTCTTTTACCCACTGTGAACTTACCACTTTGTGAATCCCAAATCCATATTCCCCTCTATGTGCTTATGACTGGTTTGTGATTATGCCAGTGTCAAACTATCTCTGAGCATGTCCATACCAGTCCTAATACTCCTGCTGGGGTCATGTGTCTGCAGGCAATGTATGTGTATCCCCAAACCCCTTAACTCCTATGTGATTACTAAATATATTTAGATTTTGTGAAATTGTTGTGTGTGGTCCTACCCTGAAGTGTTTGAACTCTGTTTACTACTCCAACCTCTTTCAAACAACCTCTATTGCTTTACTAATTGCTTTCAGACCTTTAAGTCCAGTCTTTTATAAACTTATTTCAACATGTATCCTGCACTTTCACTCTACTCTTAGTTAATAAGTTCTGCCCCCTCTAGCATGTGTACTGCTTTGGGATCCTCTTGAGAACCCTTGGAACTCTGGCATACTGAGGTTGGCTTTCCACACTGCACTAGTTCAATGCTTGGCTACTATGTCTAGGTGTAAGCATTGCCCGGGGTCCTTGAGACCCTTAGAGAACTTTGATGCACCTAGACCCTGATTTGTCTATTGAAATGAGGTTTTGAAAGACCATTGGAGGCTTTGGAAAACTTGGGCCTGATTGCAGGCTCCCTATAGAATAGCTTCTTAGTTTTCTATTTCATTTATGTAATTCCTTCATTGGCCTGTAATAATTTGTAAACAAATACTTGGGGGCACTTAGTAAAAAGGGTGGGTAGATGTATACTTTGTGGGGTAACATGGGTAAAAATCCTGCTCTTAGGATTTATTTTCAAATCCGTCTGCTCCACTCAATAGGAAGCATGTCTATAGGTTTTCTTTCTTTATTAAATCTGATTGCGTTTGCATAATAGTATCATGCCTATAGGTTTCCGCTTTCAATTTCATTTGCATCATAATAGAATTATGCCTATAAGGACTTCACTTTTAATGTCATTTGTGTCAGATATAAACCATGTTCATAAATCTTGGATTTGTTATGTTAGAAACCATGTTTCCAGGTTCCCGACCATCATGTTTTAAATCAATTCAAGTATAGATACCATGCCTATAGGACATAATTCCGATTCAATAAGTTTTTCACATATTACTACAAATTGCCTAAAACCAGTAACACACCTAGATACCATGCATATAGGGACTTCTACTCGCAATTATGTCTGATAATCTAATTAGCCTAATAAGTTGACTTTATCTCAACAAGTTTACTTCTTAAAATTGGCCTTGTCAAACGATAACTCCTTAAAACTGGTCCTTTCATTATTGCTTTAATCCTGTTAGATATTCTGCCTACAGGTATTGAAAGGTTCTATTTCGAAAACTTGTCTGTTTCTGCATCAACATAGACGCAATTCTGCATATAGGCAAGCCTTAGGGCATTTTCAAAACTTGTATTTCTCTGAAGCTGTTTCTGTCACTCAACGTCTCTGAATTCTAATAAGATTTTAAAGAAGAGGTCCTAGGCAGCTAATAATGTTATGGCTTCTATATCTGAAAGTGGTTTCTTTCTGCATGATCACTTAGAAATCATGTTTTAGGACTTTGATTACTAAAGACCTTACTTGTGGTTGAGTCATGCTGCATGTATACTTGTTTGCGGAGGAAACTATGAGCCTTTTAATTGCCCCCATTTATGTGGAAGTCCTAAATGCTTTTTTGACTGTCGCCTTAGATCTTTTGCCTTCAAAACCTTAGGGGTGCATCTATAACCGCCTATAGTTAGAGTTCCTAAATCCTTCCAAGACTATTAAGAAGGGACGGGTAGCAGCACGCAATAGGAATCAGTGACCAACACTCGCTTTGCATGACCAATAAGGGTAAACATGGGATATAATGACTACGCGCTAATGTCACCTATAGACCTTTATCGATGAGTGTTTACCGGACATTGCGTGGGGAAATCCTATAGGATAAACAACCTAGGACCCCTCCCTACCCCAAACCTTCTCCTTGCTTAAAACCTTGTTTTGTAGAATTTGTTCAAACCTTTATTTCGCTACTTGAACTATCCAACGTGCTTTGCTTATTTGATTCAACTATTTGTATGGACTAATTTATAAATATAAGTTTGGTTGGGACCCACAGTTGTGGACCAATAGGGGTGCCTAACATCTTCCCCTCGAGGTTATCTCGAACCCTTACCCTAATCTCCGGTAATGCAAACCAGTCTAAGAGTTAATCACTCTAGGTGCCCTAACGCACCATAACCCGTTAGGTGGTGACTCTTCAAATACCCAATTCTCGAGAGGAAATGAGTCATTACACCCCATGAATGTTGAAACCCAGACCTCCCTCCACGAGGATGGGAAAAAGTGGGCGCGACATGCCACAAACTGGGACTAACATAGCACATAACCGTGCAATCAACTAATCAATAGTAGACTCCCCCACTTGGCTCGAAGCCATGGATCAAAACATACACAATAACCCATAATGCATATATTCTATTACTGACATAATACCATAGTGAGATTAAACTCAATCCTTCATAAGCTCGTGCAACACAGACCATCTAGTACTTCAAATCTTCTACAAATCTCGCATTCACTCTTGTAACAGTCAAGCCCACACTCTTAAGTGACCCAAATTTAAATTGCAACACACATATTTCACTTGTAAATGAGATCTTTCAATAGACAACATAAGGATCACACAAACTTCAGAACACCCGTAGGAGATAACCCACCGACTTCGCCTCAAACTAACATCTCTTTATACCCTTCCACCGTCATAAACATTACGCAGTCACTTAATCTTCCTGGGTCTGAACTCATATCACAACGTGAAATTTACCTTACTTCCCAACTAGGCAACATGAAAAGGTCCTTCAACCCGCCTACAACTCGGGCTATACATAGAATCACGATAGAAATCAAACACTGGATGGTTCTTACTATCCCTAAGCAGACCCTTCTTTTCTCGCTCAAATCATATGCACACATCTCGCAATCACATCATACTCATCACATAGATATCCAGTTATTACTTCCCATAATAGGGACACATCAGAACATATAGATCCAGAAACACGTGATCACGCAATCAATAGCTCAGGGCTCAAGCTATAGGCAAACATCTAGCCTCAAGTCTTCCAGACTGACCCAACCTCAACACACAGAGATCACATCTCGCCCCTCGATCAGGGAATCACAAGCCATCAATGCACATCTGGTACTGCACGCTCATGCGTGCATAAGAATGCGTGGAAGGAATTCAAATAATTACATTTCAAGTTGAATCAAGGACGCACGATAAGAATTCAAGAATGTGAAGTTTTTCCTAAAGGTTCTGCAGCCTCCCAAGGATAAGTACAGATGTCTCTGTACCGATCCGCGAGACTCTACTAAACCTGCTCATGACTCGTGAGACCTATGTAACCTAGGCTCTGATAACAACTTGTCACGACCCAAAATCCGAACCGGTCGTGATGGCACCTATCGTGAAACTAGGCCAGCCGACACAACTCCTGAATCTACCATTATTCAATAAAAGTTATTTTATACCATTTATTAATCAATAATCTCGTAATGTAAATTTAAAAGAAAAGTGCAGAATAATTACACAAGCGTGACATCGAGGTGTCACTAGTCATGAGCATCAACAAAAAAAAATCTGAATACAACGAAAAGTCAGAAAATGTACTAAATATAGTCTAATGGAAACAAGAGGAAGAAAAGATGTGTTGCGAACGCCGGGCAGCTACCTTTCTAAACACCGATGACTCTGCCTCTAAGCGATCAACACCTGCTACCGGGTTCAGAAATACCTGAATCTGCACACAAGGTGTAGGGAGTAATGTGAGTACTCCAACTCAGTAAGTAATAAAAGTAAATAAAGTTTGAGTAGTAAGAAATCACGTAAACCACATCATGGCACCACAAAGGATACCGCATGTTTCCAAAACAGGATACAAATCAAATTACCTCGTTCAACTCACATTTTGGGAAAAATCCTTTGAAGATTCCTTTCTAATAGTTTTTAGTATAAGTTTAGTAAAATTTATAGTGAAAGTGATAAAAATTATAATCGGCCCCTCGACCAAAACATAATTCGTATACAGCCCCTCGGGCAAATAGAAATTTATAACCATTTTGTAACTTAAAAATCTCGGTAGAAGTAATAAAGCCAAAGCAGTGATTAAATTATGAATACCTTGTAAAAACTTCAATTCAAAGGAAAGTTGTTTAAAAATATTTATTTAACATTTCAATAGAGGCTCAGTCTAAAGATGAGTGAAAGCGGTAATTAAATCAACATATTCAATAGAAACTCACTTTAAGGAGGAGCGAAACCAGTAAGTTCATAAATAGGCCCCTCAGGCAAAGTAGCACTCGTATACATGTATATATAGCCCCTCCGGCAAGCCTCTCAGTCACACATGACTCAACTCTTATCAATCAGCGCTCACACTCAGCACTCACACTCAATAGGTACCATATAATAACCGCTACGGCGTGCATCCCGATCCATATATCGTTGCGTCGTGCAGTCTGATCCATATATACAATCGACTGCGCCTACTGGCGGTGTGAAGACTCCGGAGGGGCTCCTACGACCCAAGCATTATATCGCTGTGGCGTGCAGCCCGATCCAACATATCGCTGTGGCGTGCAGCCCGATCCATATATCACTGCAGCGTGCAGCCCGATCTATATACATATATATATATATAATCCTCACAACCAGGCCCTCGGCCCCTCTCAGTCATTAACTTCACAATTAGACCCTCGGTCTATCTTAGTCATCAACCTCACAATTAGGCTTTCGGCCCCTCTCAGCCATCAACTTCACAAGTCACTCGGACTATCAGCAAAACAGGCGTTCAGCTCAAATATCATTTATAGTGCCAAAATTTAGTAAATAAGGCTGAGTTAGGAAAAATTACAAAAATGCAGCATGACTGAGTACAATTATTAAGTCAGAACAGTGAGGAAAAGTAGTAAAAGTCCGATAAGGGTCCAAAACAGTTGGCATGAGGCCCAAACATAGCATTTAGCCACAAACATGATGATAACAAACAATTTTCATTTAAATACGCAGTTAAACAGTCATACGGGACGGACTAAGTCACAATCCCTACTGGTGTACGACCCCACACTCGTCATCTAGCGTGTGCGTCACCTCAAAATAGCACTACGATGTGAAATTCGGTATTTCAAACCCTCAGTACAGCATTTCCAAGCATTACTTACCTCTATCCTGTCCAAACTCTAGCCTGCGGTGCCTTTGCCTCTCAAATCAGTCTCCAATTGCTCCGAATCTAACCAAAATCAGTTCCACATCATTAATACACGCTAAAGGACCAAAGCCCAAGCGAAAATAATCAAATTAACTTAAAAATCCTGAAATTGGCCAAACCTGGCCCCTGGGCCCACGTCTCGGAATCCTATAAAAATCACATTAATAGAATCCTCATTCTCCCACGATTCTATACATATCAAGAACATCAAAATTGAACCTCAAATGGCCTCTCAAATCCCCAATTCAACTCTCCAATTTGTCTTCAAATTTTCATCCCAATTTCCCAAATTAAATGATAAAAATTTAGATAAAATCATGGTATTTAACCAAATGTGGGTGAAGAACACTTACCCCAATCCATTCTCTGAAAATCCCCTCCAAAATCATCTTCTCCCGAGCTCCAAAGCTCCAAAAATGCAAAAATGGCCGAAATCTTGAAATAGAGTACTTTATAAAGCTGCCCAGGCTTCCTCTATCGCGAACGCGCAACGACCATCGTGTATGCGATGAAGAAAAATATCGGCTCCCAAAATGCTCAACGTATTCGCAACACAAGCCACGCAAACGTGATACCTACTGGGGACATAACTACGCGAACGGGAAGAACACAGCATCACAACATCGCGAACGCGACACCCAAAGCGCGAATGCGAAGAACAGAATTCACCGCCTGAGAGAACACCCTTCGCTAATGCGATTCCCTAACCGCGAACATGAGTCCCTAACTGCGAACGCGAAGAACAAATCGTCTGCAACAAAAACCAGCAAAAACTGCCAAGTCCAAAGTCCAAAATTGATCTGTTAACCACCCGAAACTCACCCGAGGACGTCGGGACCTCAACCAAACATGCTCACATATCCCATAATCGTCATTCAAACTTGTTCCAACCTTCGGGACGCTCAAAATAATATCAAAACATCAAATCATCATCGGATTCAAGCCTAAGAATTCCAAAAACTTCCAAATTCCGAATTCGATCAAAAAGTCTATCAAACATTGTCCGAATGACCTAAAATTTTGCACGCACATCAAAAATGACACAGCGAACCTACTCCAACTTCTGGAATTCCATTCTGACCCCTATATCAAAATCTTACCTATCAACCGGAAAATGCCAAAAATCTCAATTTTTGCCAATTCACAGACCTCTAAAATACATTCTGATCATGCTCCTAATCCCAAATCACCTAACCGAGCTAACCAAATCATAAAATTCCAATCCAAGATCATATACTAACAAGTCAAAACTTGGTCAAACCTTTTAAATTTTAAGCTACAAACTAAAAACTACTCTTCCAAATTCATTCTGATTACCCTGAAAACCAAAATTGGCGATTTACATAAGTCATAATACATCACATGGGGCTAGTCATGCTCGATAACTAGCGAGCGAAGTGCAAAAGTCCAAAACGACCAATCAGGTCGTTACATGAAGCCATTCCTAGAAACAAGCTAGTGAGGAAAATCCTCAGTATTCTGCCTAGCCCTTGGGAAAGCAAGGTGAATGTTATTACTGAATCGAAGGACTTGCAGGAGCTGACCATAAAAGAGCTAGTTGGAAATCTGAAGACCTACGAGATAAAGAAGAAGATAGACAGTGAAAGAAAAGAACCAAAGAAAGAAAAGAGCTTGGTACTCAAAGCTGACAACAATGACTCAAGTGAGGAAGACAGTGACATGGCTTACTTAACCTACAGATTTCAGAAGATGGTCAGAAGAAATGGAGAAATTCTAAAAAAGGGCAGCTCCAGCAAACCAAAAAACTGTGATCTCTATCATAAGTGTGGAAAGCCTGGACACTTCATCAAAGACTGTCCTCTCTTGAAGCAAGAATTCTCCAAGAACAACCCTGAAAAGGCAGCTAAGCGGAACTCGGTTCCTTTTAAGGACTTCAAAAGAAAGAGATCTTCTGACAATGTGATGAAGTAGGCTCTTGCAGCATGGGGATATTCCTCTGGTGAATCTGAAGATGAAACTGATGCTGGTGATAGTTCCACGATGGCAGTTGAAGTCAAGGAAAATGAATATGACTCAACTCTTGCCTTGATGGCCCAATCATATGATGATGAAGACAATGACAACAAGGAAGTAAATGTCAGGGATGTTCAGAGAAATCTAAAATCCTACTCTTCTAAGAAACTCATGTCTTTAGCTAGTGTATTGATTGATGCCTATCATAGTCTTGTGGAGGATAGGGATTCCTTAACCTTAGAACTAGGAGAAGTTCAACAAACTAGAGATGACTTAGTAGTTGTAGTTATTGACCATAAGGAAACCATTGAAAACTTCAAAGAAGAAACAAATGATCTCTTGGTAGTAATTGCAAACCTAAGGGAAACAATAGAGAGACTAGAGACTAATTCAAAACTTGGAAATTCTGAAAAAGGAAAAGAGATAGCCAGTGAGGAGCATATTAGACTTGAAAATAAGTTGAAAGCTGTGAAAACTAGGATGTGTGTTGAAACTGAGAAACAAGCACCTCCAAACTGATATGGAAAGAGTAAAAAATGATCTTGAAAAGTCGTTAAAGTGGACCTGGTCCTCGGAAGCTATCACTGCCATGTACACTAATAATGGTGGAAATAGGCAGGGAATAGGGTTCCAAAGGGAGAAAACTCCTTACAACCCTCACAGCAAATATGTCATTGTTTCTGATAACTGGCTTTGTACCCACTGTAGGAACAATGGTCACTTCAAAGAAAATTGCTAGGCCAGGGTTCAATCTGTTCAGAAAAACAAAGTGTTTGCTGAAAAAGTGACTACAAAAGAGGGACCAGGTTCCACTCACAAAAAGCGTACATTGCCTGCATGGACTAAAAGAGCTCTTATTCATCCTCTTGTCTACTACAAGGGACCCAAACTTGCTTGGGTTCCTAAAACTAACTCCTGATCTTCTTGTGCAGGCAACAGTGAAAGGAAGCGGTCAACATGGTTCATGGATAGTGGGTGTTCAAAGCACATGACTGGGAACACCATGGACTTTCTTTCACTAAAATCCCTGCAAGGAGGGAGTATATCCTTTGGAAATGGGAAAAAGGGGTACATTCTTGGAGTTGGAAAAGTCGGGAAGTCACTCACTCATTGTATTGAAAATGTGTACTATGTCAATGGCCTTAAGTACAGTCTCTTGAGTGTCTCTTAGATCTATGATAAAGGAAACAATGTGGAATTCTTGTCCAAGATATGTACAGTTACTGATCTGATAACTGGTGAAGTGGTACTTATGGCCAAAAGATACAAGAACATCTATGTTGCTGATTTTGAGTCCTTACAAAGTGGTGATCTGAGTTGTCTAAAAGCTGTTGATAATGATGTTGAACTGTGGCATAGAAGACTGGGTCACGCAAGCTTTTCTCTTTTGAACAAACTAATTCAGAAGGACCTGGTCCATGGTCTGCCCATGTCAAAATTCAAGGTGGAAAAAAAATCTGTGATGCCTGTGCTAGAGGAAAACATGTGAAGTCCTCTTTTAAGTCTAAAAGGGATGTGAGCACCTCAAAGACACTAGAGCTTTTGCATATGGACCTATGTGGTCCTATGAGAGTGCAAAGCAGAGAAGGAAAAAGATATATCTTTGTGATAGTGGATGACTACTCCAGATTCACATGGACTATGTTTCTTAGAACTAAAGATGAAACCTTTGAGGTGTTCGTGTCCTTTGTGAAGAAAATTCAGGTGAAGATGGAGTCTAGAGTCGCATGCATTAGGTCAGATCATGGAACAGAATTTGATAATGCCAAATTCGATGAGTTCTGTAATGAAAATGGCATCACCCACAACTTCTCATCTCCCAGAACTCCTCAGCAAAATAGAATAGTAGAAAGGAAGAACAGAACTCTAGAAGAGATGGCAAGAACAATGCTAATCGACAGTAGAATTGCAAAGAACTTCTGGGATGAAGCGGTCAACACTGCCTGCTACTTGGTGAACAGGTGCATGATCAGATCCCTCCTGAACAAAACCTCATATGAGATGTTGAATGGAAGGAAACCCAAGCTGACTCACCTAAGAACATTTTGGTGCAAATGCTATGTTCTCAACAATGGAAAGGATCAGCTTGGAAAATTCGATGCCAAGAGTGATGAAGGAATATTTCTGGGCTACTCTTCTCAAAGCAAAGCATACAAGATATATAATAAGCGGACTCAATGTGTTGAGGAAAGTGTTCATTTTATTTTTGATGAGTCTTATCCATCTTGTGAGAAGAATACTGAAGAAGATAAAGATGGAGAACCCTTACTAGTCCCTGGTGAAGTCATTGACATGGCAAATAGAAAGGCAGATATGATGAGTCAAGTAAAAGAGCTAAGTGAAGACAATAATATCTCATCTTCAATGGAACCAGGTACTTTAATTACCACCACTAAATTTGAAGAAAGAGTGGTTGATGCAGTTCAGGGTACTCCACTAGCACCTGAGAGAAGAACTCAGGAAAACCAGTCAAATGTACCCACATTCTCTCTAAATGAACCTCGGACGCTAAGAGAAACAAAAGCTCTCTTCCTCTTGACAACATAATTACCCCTCTAGATTCCGGAGTACAAACCAGGTCAAAAGCCAGAAATTTACTTGCCTTCTCAGCCTTTCTCTCCCAAATAGAACCCAAGAATATCAAGGAAGCCTTGAA
Source organism: Nicotiana sylvestris (assembly GCF_000393655.2). Classification (NCBI taxonomy): domain Eukaryota; kingdom Viridiplantae; phylum Streptophyta; class Magnoliopsida; order Solanales; family Solanaceae; genus Nicotiana; species Nicotiana sylvestris. The sequence continues at coordinate 21,288,014 of NC_091060.1, forward strand.
AGGTGCAGATTGGATTACAGGCATGCAAGACGAGTTATATCAATTTGAAAGGAACAATGTCTGGCACCTGGTACCCAGACCCTCAGATCGAACCATTATAGGAACCAGGTGGGTATTCAGGAAAAAGCTTGATGAACATGGGAATACCATAAGGAACAAGGCAAGGCTAGTGGTTCAAGGCTACAATCAAAAGGAAGGGATTGACTATGATGAAACATTTGCTCTGGTCACTCGCATAGAAGCTATTAGAATTCTAATCACTTTTGCATCTCATATGTAATTCACCTTGTTCCAAATGGATGTCAAAAGTATATTTCTAAATGAACTTCTTAAGGAAGAAGGCTATAGAAAGCAACCTCCAGAGTTTGAATGTCATGAACACCCTAAATATGTGTTTAAACTGGACAAAACATTGTATGGGCTAAAGCAGGTAGGGGCGGGCATCGGTCGGTTCGGTTCGGTTATGAATATTATCGGTTTAGCATATCGGTTATCGGTTTACAAATTTGATAAACCGATAACCGAACCAATAAGATATCGGTTAATCGGTTATCGATTATTATCGGTTTGGTTATCGGTTTACCCGATAAGATAACTCAATCTAGAGTTAAGCAAAAAAGAAAAGACAATTCACTGGAGTTAAGCAAAAAAAGAGAAGAATTCACATATAGTATACTAAAGACTTACGCTAGGAGTAACTAGTAAGGTCTATGAAGAATGAAGATGAAGCAACTGAAGAGTGGGGTTGAGAAAAAATAGGAGATAATGAACTAAAGCCCTAGCATTTATATATACTTAAGGATAAAGTCATAATTTTATTAATTCTTTTTGGGTTATCGATTAACCCATTAATAAAATTGGAAAACCGAGGCCCGAACTGATAACCCAATAATAAAAAAATTCTAAACCGTTACTGAACCATTAACCCAATAATCCGATACCAATAAACAATTAACGGTTCGGATTATCGGTTTTCATCGATATATGCCCAGCCCTAGAAGCAGGCTCCTCGAGCTTGGTATGAAAGGCTATCAAAGTTCCTCTTGGAAAATAGCTTTAAAAGAGGAAAAATTGACAACACCCTGTTTCTAAAGAAACGGGGAAGGAACCTGCTCATCATTCAGGTCTATGTTGATGATATCATTTTTTGGGCAATAGCTGATTCTCTGTGTGAAGAATGTGCAAAACTCATGGGAAGTGAGTTTGAAATGAGTATGATGGGGGAACTGAACTTCTTCTTAGGTCTTCAAGTAAATTAATCCCCAAAGGGTACATTTATTTGTCAGAAAAAATACATCAAGGAGCTCTTGAAGAGGTTTGACATGGAAGCATCAAAGGTGATAGACACTCCCATTGCCACGGCCACTCGACTGGACATGGATAAAACTGGGACTCCTGTGAATCAAACCATGTATAGAGGCATTATTGGGTCTCTTCTCTATCTTACTGCCAGTAGACCTGATATTATCTTCGGTGTGGGGCTATGTGCAAGGTTTCAATCAAATCCCAAGGAATCTCATTTGAAGGCAGCCAAAAGAAGTCTGAGATATCTTAAATGAACACAGGACCTGGTTCTTTATTATCCCTTAGGTAACAGTTTTAATCTCACTGGATATGTTGATGTAGACTATGCAGGTTATCTAGTGGACAGGAAAAGCACTTCTGGAATGGCTCACTTCCTAGGCTCATATCTCATCTCTTGGGGCATAAGAAAGCAAAACTCAGTGGGTCTTTCAAAAGCTGAAGCAGAATATGTAGCAGCAACATCTTGTTGTGCACAACTTTTATGGATTAAGCAACAATTGGAGGACTTTGGGGTACTCACTGAGAGTGTTCCCCTTCTATGTGATAAAACCAGTGCACTCAACATGGCCAATAATCTAGTTCAACACAAAAGGACCAAGCATATTGATGTGAGGCATCACTTTCTGAGGGACAATGTGGAGAAAGGGTTGATATGTATGAAGTTCTGTAGCACAGAAGACCAAAGTACAGACATTTTCACCAAGGCTTTAAGTAGGGAACACTTTGAAAGAAACAGAGTGAAGTTGGGCTTTTAAAGCCAATTTGAGAACCTGATTCCTCATTGTTGGCTATGAAAATCACCTTCAAGAAAAACTAGTTAAAAGTGTTTTCTAGCCGTATCCAACTCACTTCAATACCATTGCAGGTAAACACGCATGATGAGTATAGAAGTCGTAGATGCAGTGCATGGATGATAAACGAGGATTAATATTTTTAAATAACAGGTCAAGAACCTGGTTCTTGTACCAAAGGTTAGTAGTTCTGTGCAGTCTTTAATACACGTCTTAAAAAGGTACAAAACACAACTACCGTGTCATCTAACTTTTCAGATCCTGTTGTCACTTCTCTTCACTTAAAATCGTTCCATCTCCCTCTGAAATGTTGCATTTCTCCACGCCCAACCGCCGTTTCAGAACTGGTGTCTATCTCTCTCTTAATAATTATCCATTCTTAATAAAAAAACTCCTCTGTTCTCCATAAACCATAAGTCCTCTATTAGAACTTCCCAAAGCACCATCGCTCCATCTTTCCAATGACTGATACAAACTCCGACCTCTCTGCCTCAGTCATACCTGTTACTGAAAAACCTATGGAGTCCTCCGCCCTACTAAGCCTTTTTTAACCACTCTTACCCTTCCTGCTAAAATCACACCTCACCCAGATTCCCCATATCTCTCTATTTCAAAAACCCCTAAAATTGTTGATTCATCCTCTCCATCTTCTAAGGTTCCCACTAATCAAAGACCAAGTGGAGAACAAGGTCAAAACCATAAGGTCACAGAGGGTTCCACCAGTATTGCTATCAATTGGTAGCAGTAGTCCCGATTGAGGAAGAAAATGTTGTAATTGTCTTTGTGGTGTCTGTTGATGGTGTACTGCATGAGATCATCTCTCAGAAAAATGAGGTACAAGGAATGGGGACAAAGGGTCCATTGTAACTGTTGAAGGCATTGTACTAGTAGATACTACTAGGCCCTCACATGAGGAACCTGATCTCTCTCCAGAGGACCCAGGTCAGGGTTCTTATTCCCAGAATAGTTCTGCTCCTGCATTTGCTGCTGTGCCGTTGGAAATACAGGCACCTGAGATGAGGTCCAGTGATGAGTAGGATCTAGATAATCTGGCTCTCGATGCGTTCATAATTAAGCGAAGGGTGGTGTCCACTCCCGAGTCTTCCACTAAGCGAACCACTACCAGGTTGCAAGCTAAAGTGGCCTACGACTCTGCCCTTCAAAAGAGCAGAAAAGATAGTAAGAAGAAAAGGAGGAAGCTGGTGAAAGATGGTGTGTCCGTAAGTGATAAGGCAATATCTGTGGTAGAGGTGGAAGAGGAAACACCAGATAAACCTGGTTCACTGGGTAGACGGTCTTAGAAAAAGAAACAGCCTTCTTTAGTAGAGAAGGTTTCAACCTCTAGCTCCAAGTTGAAGGATGTTGTGAGTGAGTTCTCGATCTGATGAGGATGTGTTAGTCAAAACCAAGGGAAAAGAAAAATCAAGTGGTGGGAAGTCCAGCAAACGAAAGTTTGAAATTGTTTAGGAACCTGGTCCGTGAAGAGGATGAGAAGTGAAGTCAGCCTTAGCTCAGAACGCCTGACGCACCAAAAAGTTCTGTTGGGTCGTACGTTTGACCCAGCAATCTCTGAAATGGCTGGTATGCGATAAATTTTTGAAATGGTTGAGTTTCAATGATGGGCGCATCTATTCCAAATAGATGCACCTAAGGCACATAGGATGAGGTACAAAGCTTCTTTGCTAGCCTCTTTCCCATTGAGACAGACCACATCTGTGCTTTGGTGAATGGAGTAGATATCGTGTTCGATGTAAAGTTGCTTGGAGAAATTCTTAAAGTTCCTACAGCTGATGTGTCTAGTGTAAAGGATGTGTGTCAGTTTAACTTTAGAAATGTCGTGGTAAAAGATAATGCAAACTAGAAGGGGACTAGATCCATAAGAAAGCGTTACTCCCTGTCTATTAGCTGATGTTCGAATTGGTAAACAAAGTTCTATTGCCTCGAGCTGAGAGGAGGTCATAGACTTCTAAGTATGACCTGCTCTTGATGGAGCAACTGGATAGCTTTACTCCTGTGAGCTTGCCTGCTATTATGATTGAACACATGCAAAAGGTCGCCATCTTCAAAGATGGTAATCATGGCCTTCCCTACGGGTTCTTGCTTACGCGAGTGTTTAAATTCTTTGAGGTGCCACTGGGGCCAGGCAAGGTGGGGACTAAGAAGCAGACTTTCTTACAAACAACATTGGAAAATGCGAGTGAATAGAAAAGAATGGGGGGCTAGGAAGTACATCAACCATCTCACAGCTTATTAATGCTCAAAACAGTGCAGCTGAGGAGATTCGTCGGTTGAAGGCTAGGAATACTATCCTAGAAGGTCAGCAAGCCCAAGGGGTTCTGGCGTCAAATGATGAAGTAGCTCGTTTGACAAAAGAAAATGCTGATCTCAAGGTGCAAGTAGAGAACCTGAAAGCATAACTTCTCAATGAGCAAAAGTCAGCCAATGCCCGAATAGACCTTGTTCTCCAAACACTTGTTGCAGCTTCCGAGCCCTCAACTCCTAGTTCCCCCTAAGTACCCCTTCAGTGAAATGTTCTTTTAAGTTTTTTTTTTGTTTGGCAGATGTTTTTTTTTTTTGATGTGGTTGGGGTGAAACAATACTTCTCCCATCCTAACAGTCCAATGTTGCCTTTACTTTTTTAAGCCAAGGCATATTAAAGTTTATTAATATCAAATCTATCCTCTTTTATCATCTCATTGCTTAAATTCTATGTTTCTTTGCTCTATCATGTTGTGTGCACATATGTGGCATGAGTTAGCTTGGGTAGATTTTTTTCTGCTATTTATCTGATTGTGTCTTTTAATGATGCTAAAAGGGGGAATAAAGTCAGGGGGAACACATATATGTGTCATAAGTTCCTGTTGCTTTATCTGGATAAGTATGATCAAACAGGAAGGAAGGCATAAAGTTAGGGGGAACTTATGCTTTATCTGGTTCATCTTGCTCTAAATAACAACGTTATCTGTTTAAGTTTGTCATCATCAAAAAGGAGAAAATTGATAGGTTTTTCAATGTCTTTGACTTATGTTTTAATGATCTAACAAACTTTGTTAAGAACCAGATAGGGAACCTAACATACTTGGGCTGGACTACAAGTTAATAGATTTCAGATCAAATGTGAACTAGCTTTAGGGGATAGAAAACCAAACAAGGACCTGATACCCTTGTTGTTCCCTCATAGCAGTACGAGGTCAATGGGACATAGCTGGAAGATGTGACTGCCTACACTGTTTTTGCCTGCACTGCACTACTTCCAGTGCCCACTTATTCCTTGACCAACTAAAGTGCTTACATCATTTCAAGTGATGTCATCAAGGTTTATCAACAATGAGTTTATATCAAAACATCACTTGAACACTTCTATTTCTCATTCAAGCCTTTTGCAAAACAGAGAAATCAATTCTCACGAGCTTGAAGAACAAAGTTAAACGCTACTACGGACCAGTTCCTAAAGTTCATATTTTGTTGTCCTTAGTTGAGTTGTAACTTTGAGATTATTCTTATTGTATCTCCTAAACTGCTTAGCCAGAAGCATTAATTAGGAATCCTCTTGTAAAATCCGTAAACTCTCTGAGTTTATATTGTGACTAGGTTAAGTCATAAGTTAAAGTCTTTGTCACTAGAGAATGACAAAGTGGCTTGTGGTGAGAGTATCACAAGTTAGTCAAAGTCTTTGTAACTAGAGAGTCACAAAGTGGCTTGTGGTGAGAGTACCACAAGTTAGTTGAGTTGAATCCTTTGTAATAGAGTTATTACAAAGTGGCTTGTAATAGGTTTTTACAAGTTAGTAAAGTTGAAAGACTACAGGTGTAGGTCGTGGTTTTTATTCCCTTGAGTTGGGATTGTCTCACTTACTTACAGTTTTACTAGCATTCTCAGCATAACCTCATAGAGGACCAGGTAATCTACTGTTTGGTGGACTCATACAAACTAATAATAACTAAGTCGGCGCCCACTATCCCCATCTCGTACCGGACGAGCATCAGCAACCGTCGATGCCTTTGGAGGGTCAGCAAAATGCCCATCCTAGTCTTGTGAGGTAAAGGTCGTGCCCGCAATCGACAATGGAGATGATGGGGTCACCTGCAAAGTCCCTGGAGTAAGCCCCAGACTAAACGATGGGATATCACTAAGATCAGGGTGGTCACCCGAGCCCAAACCTAATATACAATTTGGACGTAAAATTTAAGGTATATATTTATGATGTATGTTATAATAAAGAGAGTATTTGACTATGTTTTCACCTGCAGCAGCGGCATAAATCCTGCAATGTCTTGCTGGGTGACCATGCATGCCCGACACATCTGCCGGTACAAGTAACCAAGAACAACATCACCCCAGCTATATTGACGTAAATCATCTAGCCGCTCAAGATGATGAAGAAATCTCAAGCTGACTAGGTTTTCTGAAGTGTTCGGGAATACCTCCAAACATAAGTAGCAGCAGTGACCTCGTGTACTGATTAATATGAAGATCCGGTGTATCATGAGTAATGTCATCATGCATGGCCTCCAAATGCAGCCGTATGGGCGTCAATGCAAGACGACTAGCCCCAACCAATGCACCCTCATCCTCTGGCCAGAAACCGGTGAGCCGCTGCAACGTCTCCCGATAATGATCTCCTGTATAATCTCTCATGGCTTGCGGCAAAGCAACAGGAAGTCCATCAACCGGCAGCCCATACAGAACCTCCACGTCCTACATCATGATAGTAGCCTTGCCAATGGGCAAATTGAATGTGTGCATCTCTAGTCTCCACTGCTCTATCAAAGCAGTGATCAACGACCAATTCAGCTGCAGCCGGCCGATCTTAATGATCCTATAACCCGTATCTTGCAAGTGTCTGACTATATGGGGATGGAGCTGGCGGTCCTTAAAAAAATCCCACATATATCTACTCTACTAGAACGTAAAGCCTGGGCCAATAACTGCCCCTCTCATATGTAGGAAGACATATGCTCGGCCAGTAGCTGTAGTAGCTCTAGGGAGGCAGGTCCGGGATGCAAAGGCGCAACCTCCATGACAACTACTGTAAATTGAACAAAATTAATTACATTATTTTTCTTTTCCATTACTTAAATATATTGCAATACCTTAAATATTAAATTTTATTCGATATTTTTACTATATTGTTAATTAGGTTGATACATTTTTAATATTATAATTTTATATTTTATATGTATGTTAGTTTTATTATTTTATATATCTTTTAGTTATCAACCTATTTTTTACTATACAAGATTTATTATTAAATATTCATATTTTGGTTCCGGACACAATATTTGAGGCCCAGTAGCACCAATGTATCATGAATTCTTATGTTCATGATGAGAATTTTTTTTCGATTTACACTCAACATGTCTGTTATTTCATATGTTAGTTTATTATTGTATATATTGTATATGTTAGTTTTATTATTTTATATGTTAGTTTTATTATTTGTTTGTTTGTTACTGACTTATTTTTTACTATACAAAAATTAAATAATTAATTTTCATAACTACACAAGATTTAATTATTAAATATTTATATTTTGATTCTGGACGCAATATTTGAGGCCCAGTAGCACACATTCAATTGGAGATAGTTTGTGTTTGAACTACCAGCTTTTTGACGTATTTTTGGGAATAAGAGATATTAAATGATTAATTTCTATAACTATAAGGATACTACCTAAAGGGCACTACGTTTTACTACGCTAAAAGGTCACTACATTATAAATACGAGTACTACATTAGGCTACAAGATACCACTACAGGGAGCTAAAGTAACAATTTATCTAGTTTACTAATCTTTTAGCAAATAAATAATCTATATCAGATAAAAATAACAAATCAATTTAATCACAAAACAATCACGAAATTACATATACCACAGTAAAAAGTAACTAATTAATATTTTTTTTAAGAACTAATAACAATTTCTCTATTTTACGATTTTTTTAGCACACTAATACTATAGTCCAGATAAAAAATGATAAATTAGTTAAATCGAAAAACATTCACAAAATAACATAGAGAAAAACAACTAGGATGCATTTTTTATATAAGTTTTAACAAAAACTAAGTTGGAATACCTTGATTTAAGGTTTTTAGAAAGTCGAAGATTTTGTGATTTGGAGTCGAAACAAGCAACAATATCCGAGATAACGCCTTAGCTAGCACGTGGGAATGAGAATCTTTACTTTTTGTGGGACGGGTAAGCTCCACTCAAGTTTTTTTGGATTAAAAATGGAGGGGGACCGCTGAATTTTTTAATTTGAGGGGGGGGGTCGATGATTCTGTTTTGGGGAAGGAAGAAGACGGGTCTATATTATATATATAGCGTCTTTTGTTAAGACATTATATATATAACGTCTTAACAAAAGACGCTATAGTTTCCCGCTTAAATTAATTTAAATTAAAAAGACGATATACTTAACTGGGCAAACAGCCGCTAAGGTATAGCGTCTTTTAAAAAGACGTTATATATATTTTGGTCACTATATTTTTTTTCCACATATTTTTGTTCTTTGAGTCCAAAAGAACCACATTGTAGTTCCGGACTCCAACTGAGAATATCCATATTTTCAGCCAATTAGCTCTTAGTATACCCAAGTACTTCTCAAAGTCCCTTCAACAAAGCTCAAAGAAAGTGTCGGAATTGAACCAACAACCTAATAAAGATTTTGAACCTCCTTAACCACTGAGCTATGCTTGGGCAATATTAAGAGGACTCAAGATATAATATTGAGGTACAAACCAGATTTTTCCTTATAAGTACAATGTAATTTTTCGGCGAAGAGGGTTAACTCAATTTGCCCCCCCCCCCAATCTGCCCCTGGTCAGGTCAGGATGATACTTGAATAAAATATTTCGTCCATTTCAATTTGTTTGAAGTTTGAACCTTTTCGGTCAAAATAACTATTTTTTGTGTGAATGCGGACATAGATTCTTTAAGTTTTCGAAATAAAATTTATATATTTTGAAACTAAGCTAGCGTTTGGAATAGATCTGGTTGAAAATGAAAAAATGAGATTTTTGAAAATGAGATGAAAAATAGTTTTTGAAAGTTGAAATTATGTTTGGTCATGCATTTTACTTGAAAAGAATTTGAAGTTTTGTGAGTAGAAAACTCCAAAAACTAGAGTTTGTTTTGGAATTTGAAGATTTCGTTTTCAAAATCTGCCAAAAAATAGTTAAAATCTATAACCAAACAGATATTTGTAAACAAAATTTGAAAATAAGCTTCCAAAGTTTATGGCCAAATTGGAGCTACATAAAAAGTACCGTAAGCCACAATATTTAATAATTCAAAATATTTAAAAACTATTTGCAAAATATATGGTGAAAAAAAATCTTGTTTGACTCTTCAAATAGTAATATGTTTATTCTTTTTGAGACGATCAGGAGCAATATCCATAACTTTCAGCCCTTGTTCTTTTGGGGTTTTAGGCTTTCATGGCTTTTTACAATGTTGATTTTAAGAAAATATCTTTTTTATCTCTTACCTGTAAAGGATAGATCTCTCATATGTAAAAGCAAATCTCCCATATGTAAAAAAAAAAAAAAAAAAAAGATGGGATCATAAAACTAAATACAAGTTTGTAATGGGTCACAAAACCAATTGACCCGTTATTTTGCGCTTCTGGTTAAAATTAATGTTATATCCTGTTTAATTCTCTCTCTTATTATCAAATAAAAAGCAGAGTCTGTACCAACTAGTGTTCCATTTTTTTTTTCAGTGGACATCAAGTGATGGACAAGGTATAAAGACGGATCCAGATTTTGAACTTAACAAATTTGAAAGAGGCCAAATCAGAAAAGGTGTTTAGACAATCCTCACACTCTGCTATAATGTTCATTGTTTACACAAGTAATAAAAAAGGAGTTGCTGTTAAACTAATCCATGTTTATTAAGTACAAATAGCTCTATAAAATAACAATATCAACTGTCCTTTTATGCATGTGCATGTATTGTATAGAGCTTAGTGTTTGACCAATTTAAAAAGTGATAATCAAGTTAAACTACTTTAAAAACAAGGTTGAGTACAAGTTTTAGCAGATTATGAAAGCTTGACTTTGGGAATTACATCATAGTCAACTTATCATTAGTTAAGTAATAATCAAGTTAAACTTTTTTAAAACAAGTTGAAAACAAGTTTTAGCAGATTCTAATAGCTTGACTTTGGGAATTACATCATAGTCAAAAGAAGAAATACAGTTGGTCATTTATGCATCTGTAAGTTACAATATGACCGGTCTGCAATTGCCTCTAAGAACATCATTTATTTCATGCTAAGGAGCGCATTACTCAAATAGTCATATAACTATCCGAAATTACCTACTAAAGTCATCTTTCTTTCATTTATAACAGAAAGTCATTTTACCACTAGTAAGGTCACTCAACTAAATTTCTCAAACTTTTGATTACCAAATACCTATTTTACCCTCTAAATTACTTGTCTTCTTTTTATTTTTTTAACTTTTTAATATTATAAAATACCTATTTTGTTTTCTTGAGCCGAGGGTCTTTCGGAAACAACCTCTCTACTTCTTCGGGGTAGGGGTAAGGTCTGCGTACACACTACCCTCCCCAGACCCCACTAGTGGGATTTTACTTAGTTGTTGTTAATATATTATGAACTTACCTAGAATAAAAATAGGTAAAGTTAAGTGACTTTTCAATTACAAACGAAAGAAAGATGACGACTTTACTTGATAATTTCAGATAGTTGAGCGACCGTTTAAGTAATGGACTCCGTGCTAAGCTGTGTAGCTTGCTAGCCTCCTCTACATATTCTCAAGTGTTCAGGGACAAAAACACCACCAAATTTGTTATGATTTTGCATTCGCATATGGATTCAGCATTGTTCTCCTCCTATCACTCAGTAACTAGTAAATTTTCCCTTCTATTCTTCATTACAAGTTTTCTGTGTATTTCTGTGGCATTGTGTCATGGCAATGACACAGACCAACAAGCACTACTTGCATTCAGGAGAGCAATAAAGGATCCTTTTGGATATATGAAACCATGGAATGTATCCACACACTTTTGCCAGTGGCCTGGTGTCACTTGTGGACGTAAACACATGAGAGTCCTTCAACTAAACCTCGCGAACCAAAATCTAGATGGTCCCTTGTCACCCTTTATTGGCAACATGAGTTTTCTCAGGTCTCTATACCTGTCAAACAATAGCTTCCGTGGTGAAATCCCCTCGGAGATAGGTCGTTTGAGAAGGCTACAACGATTGAATCTTGGTAACAACTCATTTCATGGTGATATTCCCTCAAATTTATCAAGGTGCTCAAATCTTGTATCTCTTCTCCTTGGAGGTAACAAGTTAGTCGGAAGTCTTCCTCCGGAGCTAGGCTCATTGTCCAAACTCGAATACTTGTTACTCACTCGAAACAACTTGACAGGTGAAATCCCTTATTCTTTTGGAAACCTAACTTCATTGAGAGGATTCTATGCACCATTGAATAATCTTCATGGGAAAATCCCTGACTCACTCGGGCAGCTGAAGAACTTAAACAGTTTAGGATTAGCTGCAAATAATTTGATTGGTACTATTCCTTATGCAATCTTCAACATCTCTTCCATGACAACATTTGATGTTGGAATAAACCAAATTCAAGGTACTCTTCCTTCAAGTTTGGGAATCACCCTCCCCAATCTTGAACTATTTATAATTGGTGGGAACAACATTTCTGGATCAATACCATCTTCATTGTCCAATTCATCAAAGTTAGTGTATTTTCTTGCGGGAGGTAATCAACTTACAGGAAGTGTACCAAGTCTTGAAAACCTGAATGAACTTCAACAGTTAACCATTCCAGGGAATTATCTTGGAACTGGAGAACCAGATGATTTAAGTTTCATGTCCTCTCTGACGAACGCATCTAGTTTCAGAATTTTGGAGATGCAGTTCAATAGTTTTGGAGGAATTTTGCCTGTATCCTTCCAAAATCTCTCAACTGAGCTTCAGGTTGTGCAATTGTCATACAACAAAATACGTGGTAACATACCGGCTGAGATTGGAAATTTCATCAACTTGGAAGAATTTCAGGTGAGGGAAAACTTACTCACTGGTACTATTCCTACCAGTTTTGGGAAGGTTAAGATAATGCAGATTTTGGATTTGTCTCAGAATAGATTTTCTGGGAATATTCCATCATCTCTAGGAAATCTGAGTGCAGTAACCATCCTTCTTTTTCACGATAATGATCTTACGGGTGAGATACCAGCAAGTTTAGGAAATTGCAATAATTTGATTGAAATATATGTTGCTCAAAATAACCTGTTAGGACAAATACCTAAGGAACTTTTTGCTCTCTCTTCCTTAGTTGCTGTAGATATTTCTGAGAACCATCTAGATGGTTTCATTCCTCTCGAAGCTGGACACATGAGAAATCTCGAATATCTCAATGTTTCCGAGAACAATTTGACTGGCAAAATCCCAAGTACCATTGGTAGCTGTGTGAGACTTGAAGTCTTAGACATGAAAGGAAACTCTTTTCAAGGAATTATTCCACCTTCTTTCAGTTCTTTGAGAGGTCTGCATGTTTTAGACCTTTCTAGGAATAACTTGTCTGGTCAAGTACCAAATTACTTGGAAGATTTTAAGTTTCAACTCCTGAATTTGTCGTTCAATGGTTTCGAAGGAATGTTACCAAATGATGGCATCTTTAAGAATGCAAGTGCAATATCAGTAATTGGAAATCCAAAACTTTGTGGGGGTGTGCCTAACATACATCTTCCAGAGTGTGACATCAAAAGATCAAAAAAATTTGGTTCGAGGTTTATCCTCAAGATTGTAATGTCTATTGTCTTTGGTATACTAGGACTTGCCATTCTAGTCACTTTACTATTTTTTTTCTTGTTCAAGAAACCAAAAAAGGGGCCTGTTTTGAGCTCATTTGGCGAATCTCTCATAAATGTATCTTACCAAAGTTTGCTTCAAGCTACTAATGGATTCTCTGAAGACAACTTGATTGGTGCTGGTAGCTATGGATCTGTGTATAAAGGAACTCTTGATGGAGGAATAGTCGTCGCAGTGAAAGTATTAAACCTCTCGCGACATGGAGCTTCCAAAAGCTTTATGGCTGAATGTGAAGTCTTGAGAAACATAAGACATCGGAATTTGGTGAAGGTTCTCACAGCTTGTTCAGGAATCGACTATCAAGGGAATGAATTCAAGGCATTGGTTTACGAGTTTATGGCTAATGGAAGCCTCGAAGACTGGTTGCATCCGAGTCCAAGTGAAGATGCAAATCGGGAAGAATCGAAAAAGTTGAATATTCTTCAAAGGCTCAACATTGCTATTGATGTTGCTTCTGCAATCGATTATCTTCATCACCACTGTGAGACTCCGATAATTCACTGTGATCTCAAGCCAAGCAACATTCTTCTAGACGATAGATTGATTGGTCATATTGGTGATTTTGGTTTGGCAAAGTTCCTTCAACCAACTGCACAAAATTCTTCTGTTTCAGAAGGAAGCTCTAGTCTTGTTAGAGGAACTATTGGTTACACTGCCCCAGGTAACTGTTTCTCTCATTCATTTTTTTTTTTTCTCTACAATAAGAAACTTATCACGAACTGTTTACTTTTATAAAATCAAATCCTACTAAGTTATGTTCCTTTTAAGAAACTAAAGTTCCTTATTTTGTTTTGTGAATTGTAGAATATGGGATGGGCAGCGAGCTATCGACTTGTGGTGATGTGTACAGCTTCGGAATCCTCTTGCTTGAAATGTTCATAGGAAAAAGGCCTACAGATGGAATGTTTAGGGATGGTTTAGACCTGCCCAGTTTTGCTAAGTATGCTTTGCTTAATGGAGCTACAAAAGTCATAGAACCATCCCTTATCTTTGGAAGTAATGAAGACAATGGAGGTGAAAACACAAGAATGTACCAGAGTGAGGAGTGTCTGGTTTCTATACTTCAAGTTGGGGTTGCTTGTTCTGCATATTCTGGAGCTGAAAGAATGAACATCACTGAAACTGTTTCCAAATTGTACTCTATCAGAGATGCTGTCATGTGACCAGGAGGTCACGGGTTCGAGCCGTGGAAACAGCCTCTTGCAGAAATGCAGGATAAGGCTGCGTACAATAGACCCTAGTGGTCCAGCCCTTCCCCGGACACCGTGCATAGCAGGAGCTTAGTGCACCGGGCTGCCCCTGCTCTATCAGAGATGCTCTTCTGAAATCAGAAAAAAATTCAGGAGCATGCTGAAAACATCTTCTTTTCTTTTCTAGTTATAAGTTAACTGTGTCTTTGTTGTTTTTACCAATGAGTATAATAAGTTTCTTCGTCGGTACTTAGGCTATTCATCACCTGATTACATGATGTTAGAACTAAAGAATATCTTGTAATAAGTATAAGCAGAATCAAAATCAGATTGTATAAAGACAAGAAGGAAACTTTTATTGAAGCTGAGACTTCACAAGGTGGAAAATTGTTTTGGTTCTCATTACAATTTTCAAAAAGGAATAATAATCTACAAGCAGTGGAAAAAATTTAAGCAACTATTTAGCAGTACTGTTATTTCATATTTCATTTCCACTGGTTTGCAACAATGTCAGCAAGATCAACCACCCTCTGTGAGTAACCCCATTCATTGTCATACCAAGCAATAACCTTAACCATGTCATCTCCCATGACCATAGTAAGTGAAGCATCAACAGTTGATGACACATCACTGCACCGGAAGTCGACTGACACGAGTGGTTCATCGCAGACATCGAGAATGCCTTTGAGCTCCTTGTCAGCAGCCTCCCTAAATGCAGCATTCACTTCCTCAGCAAATGTCTTCTTGGAGACTTGAACGACAAGGTCAACGACCGAGACGTTAGGGGTTGGCACACGGAGGGCAATGCCGTTGAGCTTCCCCTTAAGGCTTGGGAGGACAAGGGCCACGGCCTTAGCAGCACCAGTTGAGGTTGGAACGATGTTGAGGGCTGCAGCTCGTGCACGTCTAAGGTCCCTGTGGCTCGCATCAAGAAGCCTTTGGTCACCGGTGTAAGAGTGAGTAGTTGTCATGGTTCCCTTGATAATGCCTAGGAAAAATATTTTGTTTATGAGTTTAAGTTATATGCACTGACAGTAAAGAACAGTTATGCTCGTGTATAACTAGATAAAGATGTATTACCGAATTTTTGGTCAAGAACCTTGACAAAAGGAGCAAGGCAGTTGGTGGTGCAAGAGGCATTGCTGATGATAGGTTCATCAGGGTTGTAGAGATCAGCATTGACACCAACAACATATGTGGGGATGTCACCTTTTCCGGGAGCGGTGATGAGCACCTTCTTGGCTCCAGCCTGAATGTGTTTTCCGGCGCCTTCTCTGTCGACAAACACTCCGGTACCTTCTATCACCAAGTCAATCCCAAGATCTCTGAACAAATTACACAAACATTTTGAACAATAGTAGTTGTTAGAGGTTGAAGGGGAACCTTGGCGTAACTGGTAAAGTTTCTGGCATGTGACCAGGAGGTCACGGCCAGTTCAAGCCGTGGAAATAGCCTCTTGCAAAAATGCGGGGTAAGGCTGCGTATAGACCCTTGTGGTCCGGCCTTTCCCTAGCCCCGCGCATAACGGGAACTTAGTGCACCGGGCTGCCCTTTAGTAGCTGTTAGAGGTTGACTAGATATCACAAGCTAGTATTATACTAGACAGTACATGAGCTAACTTAAGCATGTTATCATGATTCATTACTAGCTACTCACTGTTGGACATTGTTAAAACTTATAACTACTGTTTCATATTTTTGTTTTTTGTTCTCAGCATAATGACAATCACTTGCAATGCTCGTCCAAGTTGTGCTTGGACCACAGATATTGCACTAATCACACTAAGAACAAATGGATTGCTATTTTGTGATAATTCAAATTTTTGTACATTGAAAGTATAATGAATTTTTTACACTATCCATACTTAAAAACCAATTATAGATGACAACAAATAGTAAGGTAAATTTTTTTAACTCGAGAAAAGAGGATAACTAACTTACTATAGCCGGTTAAGTTACGGTTAAGATATAAATTTCCTTACACTATACATGAATGTATACAACTTAAATCCTTTCGTTATATGTTAGCATGAAAGAACTTACCCCCAGGGGAGGTTGACGGGGTTGCGATCGGAGACGACTTGGATGACTTTTCCGTCGACGGAGATGCCGTCAGTGCCGACGGGCTTGACATCAGCATCAAAGATGCCAAGGGTGGAGTCATATTTAAGAAGGTGAGAGGCTTGCTTGACACCACCAGTGTCATTGATGGCAATGACATCAAGGGGAGAGTCTTTCCTACCATGCCAACACCTCAAGAAATTCCTCCCAATTCTTCCAAATCCATTGATTGCCACTTTCAACTTGGCCTCCACTACTCCCCTCTTGCTGTTCCCTCCTCCAATCTACATTTTATAAATCCAATTTCATGTAATTATCACAAGAAATCTTGTTATACAACAACAAATCTAGTGTATTTTCACAAGTGGGGTTTGGGGTGGGTAGTGTTTACGCATACTTTACCCCTGCCTTTAAAAGGCAGAGAGGTTGTTTCCGGAAGACCCACGGCTCATGAAAAATAAAACGAGGGGGCAATGACAAGCCAATATATTGTTATACAATGACCAAAATTGTGGAAGTATAATTTAGATGTTATACAATGTTATCATTAATTTATGTGGTTCAAATTCTTTTTAAGAGTAGTGTTGATCTTCCTTCAAACTTATGCAATTACCAATTTGCATCAAGATCCAGTGAGGAGCTATTTTTCTTTTCTTGTTCTATTTCTAACTCTCTTTGCTAGCATTAGAGCACAAGAATTGCACTTACTTTTAGAAGACTAACAGTTAGAGGCTTAAAGTCTCTGACTTTTTCCTTTTAACCAAACACATCAAATCTTCCTATACTAAAAACGACATAAAGTATACTCGATGAAAAAGTGAATCAACATCCAACATAAAAAAGGAAGCATAGACTACAACAAGAACACAGCGGGAGTCTTGATCACAATAGACATGAAGGATTTAAGTAATATACGAACTGCCTCTTGCAAAAAATGCAGGGTAAGACTGCGTACGATAGACCCTTGTGGTCCGGCCCTTTCCCCGACCCCATGCATAGCGGGAGCTTAGTGCACCGGGCTGTCCTTTTACACTGTGTTACACTATCAGTATAGTTTAACCCGTGATAGCAGATTAGTTACCGTACTTGTCAAGTTACCAGTTAATGCTTGAACAAGTTACTAGACTCAAACTCAATCATTCAAAGATAAAAATACAATAATAGTACTCACAACAGAGGTTTGAAAGGCAACAACAGAGAGCAAGTCATCGTTAGTTTTCCTTCCGAATGGAATAGCTGATGAGGTGCGCAGCCCTGAGAATTCAGAGAATCCTTTGTTGCTGACCTGCATTCCCATCAATACAACAAACAAGAATTCAACAAATTAAAATGTTCATCCATCAAGTTAATGACAAGAAAAAAGGACAACATTAATTATAGAGTGAGTGAAAGAAGGACCTGAAGAGAAGAGTTGGCTACTGAGAGAGCAGCCGAAGCCATTGTTCTTTTTAGAAATGCAGCAGAAGAATGTGGTATTTGGTGTGAAAGTTAAAGAAATATGGAAGGTATAAGGGGATGAGTAGGACAAAATGGATGGAGGGAAGAAAATGGATGAGATTATGGATGATAACTAGATAGATAGCCTCTCACTCATTGTATGGCTGTGGTTGCCTACTTGCATGTTCTTTTCCTTATGTGCTACACCTTTTGTTTTTTCAAGTTTCCAGAATCTATTGGTCCGACTAATCTAGATGTGTATATTTTTCTCACTTTTTTAGTAAATGAGTTTAACTTCTTGAGCCGAGGTCTATTAGAAATAACTTTTCTATATTTTTAAAGTAGTGATAAGGTACGCATTATCCTCCCCAGATCTCACTTGTAAGATTACAATGTATTTGTTGTTGTTGTAATGAGTTTAGCTTCTAAACACCAAAAGTGTAAACAACTTTACACAATCACTTAAAAGATGCAGTTAGTAACTGCCTATAACAAGTGAAATTAGTAACATGAAGGCAAATAACCTACTAGGACAAGGCAAATTATATTGATAGTGTCAAAGTTCTTGTCACTGTACATAAATTAAAACCTTAATTTATTCAAGGTAGTCTCTATTTTTAGAAATTAGTATTATTATACTTCTGGTTTATATTAGCTAATATGATAAATCATGTGAAGAGACCTTTTAATTCGGTTTTGAATGTCTATGAGAACAAATTTTAGAGTGACGTCGAACATTAAGAACTCTGACTTTCTAAAATAAAACTTGGAGATTTGAGAAACAATGTCAAAAAATTCAAGATTTTATTTTTATTTTTTTTCGAAATATTAATTATACATAAAGAAATTTTGATATGTCGTATGAAATCTAATTTCAGAAATATTATAATTTCCCTTCACACCAAACATACCCCTAATCTTTTTTCTATAAGTTTAATTTGTGCGTTATTAAATGGTAATTCACATTTATAGTTTTATGTGATCAATAAAAATTCTTTTTCTTTTGTTGCCAAAGAGTTATTTTTTGTTATTTTACGTGCAATTTCTTTTCTTATTTTTCTTCTGTTAAATTTAAAGGTCCATATAAATTGGTCAGGTCACAGTTATTGCTATCCATAAGAAATTGCCACCTTGTCACTGAGACTCCCTGCCATTGGACAGCCAATGACTAGATATCCTTTGTCCATATCTGTTTTATTGGTTTTCCGTTTGGTGTCTGGTGCACGCGTTGGAGCCAGATTATATTCGAATTCGGACCGCATAAGACCTCATTCATAATACCGAAAAAATTTTCATACGCACGGTGCGAACCCGAGACCTCTGATTAAGGAAATAATAGCCTCATTCGTTGCACACTTCCTTTGGTGGTTTTGTCCATATCTATCTTAATTACCTCATCAAAAGAATGTATTTCTTCACCTTTGGTCCCAATGATATTTTGTAAGGACTTCAAAAGGAACAATGTTAAAAAATTGAAAGAAACATCAATCCTATTGCACAAATTGAGAGTGAAATTTGTGGCTTCAAAAAGTTTTCTTTTATGTGATATCTACCCATATCCTTTGGATTTAAAATAATGTTACTACCATTTTTTCAATAATTTGTTAAATCTTTTTCTACTGCAGACGATGGGACAAATTAAATTATTCTTTCCTCTCTTTTCTCCACCTTGCTTCCGGAGTTTACTCGGAAATCTTAATTCTATGGTAAAAAATGTTGTATAAATAATTAACAATACAAAAAATAGTGTGTAATAATTAATCTCTTTATACGTTCGTCATTTAATACTGTAATAGTATCCTAGTCAAAGAGCTAATAATATTCTGGAACATGCCATAACCAAGGGATGGTCCCTCGTAAAAATTGCACGAAGCGCCCTATTTGGTCGTCCTCATTTAACATATACCCATTTTTTTTAAAACTTTTAACTTGTACCCAATTCTTAAATAACTTCAGCCCCCTTTGTCTTCCTTCTTCTCCTCCTTCATTTTCTTCTTCTTCTGAAATAAATAGCTGAAACATGCAAACAAGCAAATTGAAAGAAAGGAACTCCATCTCATCACAGCTAGATGCCAACAAGGAGTTCTCTCTGATCAGATATCATATTACTCTATAAAACTTTAGTAAAGTTATCTAAACAAAGTCAAAGTACAGAATATTGTGGAAAAGGATTGGGTAGCCAGCACGATCATTATACAATTTCTGTGTAAAACATAGCGCTTATTTTCTGGTTAATATTGTTTAGTCGTTGACGTGAAAACAACGAAACAGAGAAATAATGCACTTGATTTACAAATAGTTAATTGCATTGTCAATACATCAATTGAAAGAAATGGTTGAATGCTAATAGCTGGTGAAGGCTTCATCAATTGGATCAATGGAGAGGAGCAAATCCAACGGCTTCATATAAGAGTTAATTTTATCCAAGCTTCAGCTCTAGAGCTGAAGTTTCCCAGTCACAACACAGAAACTTCAGCTCTAGAGCTGAAGTTTCCCACTCACAACACAGAAACTTTAGCTCTAGAGCTGAAATTTGCCAGTTATAAAACAAAAACTTTAGCTCTAGAACTGAACTTCAGGCCCGGCTACTAGAATGCTGAAGTTTTGCGTGATTGTCTTTGCTACTTCAGCCCCGTGTGCTGAAGTTATGCGAAAAAAGCGGGTACGCTTGCATTTTTTTTGCAAAGCGGACACAAATTAAAATGTGACACAAAAAGCGAGTATAAATGCAAATGCCCCTGGTCCCTCTACGCATATCATTTGTTTTATTCCTCTATTTGGGCCTAGTTTCAAGAAACATGTTATATAAATTGTCAAAGAAGATAATAGTGTAAATGATAATGCTTGGTACAATCAGACCTCTTTATAATAACATCTCTATATAACAGTCATTCACTATAAAACCAATTTTTTTTTTCTAATGTGATGTTATAATATATGCCCTCTATAACAGCACTTCACTATAGCAGTCAAAAAGTATCGGAACAAACGAGGCTGTTATAGAGAAGTTTGACTGCATATTATTGTAATATGAACTGCATTTCTCACAAACATATTATACAATGCTTCTCATATTATGTGTAGATGTATTTCTAGGTAATATGAACTGCATTTCTCTTGATCAAATTATACAATTCTTCTCAACTTTCCTGACTAATTTACAAATGTGGTCGAGTAATTCCAATTATGAGATAAAGAAGATACATTTGAACAAGTACACTTCATAAAATCAAAGGTTTTGTGATGTTCTGGTAGTTTTTCTCGTCGGCCGCCACACCCCACTAGCAGTTCTGATAGTCTTTGGAGGGTCCTTGAGAGATGTTGTAAGCTGAACTTCCAGTTTTGAAGGGTCCAAAGACAGCATTTCTCGGATAAAATCATCTAAATCAAAGCCGCTTCCTGTATCTATGCTATTGTCCTTGATGTTAGCCGAGGAGGAACTGCCTGATTCTTCTGTGCTGATGTTAGCCGAGGATGAGGAGGAACCGGCTGATTCTTCTGTGCTGATGTTAGCCGAGGAGGAGCCGGTTGATTCTTCCTGGCTGATGTTAGTCGAGGAGGAGCCGGTTGATTCTTCTGAGCTCCCATCAGTGTCGTCTGCAGCAGTAGTATTAGAAGACTCCTTTACCTTGTAATAAGAGTTCTGATCCAAATTCAAGAGCCTCTTTATGCTATCAATCGCCGGATCAATGACATCTAAGAAACCCATAATCCATGACTCATCGTCGACAACTTCAGTACGCTGTTACACAGGGAAAAAAAGATCATATCTCAGTCTTCACTGAACTTATCTAGCTTCATTGGTTCTTGTTATGACTCTATTTCTGAAGCTTAAACACCATTTACTACTTCTAAGATAGGTGATCAACGCCACAACCATTGTCAAAGCGTAAACATAGACATCTATTGGTTGGATTAAGCAGAAATAATGAATATTGAGAACACTGCTAAAAATATGCTCGTTGAAGGAAATCGCTTGTATTAATGGGGAATACTCATTTACCTGCTGAAAGTAGAGGTTACGAATTTCCTCTGCACGCACGGAGTTGCCTTGATCTTCCTCCAAATTTGCCCATGTCATCCATGTTATATAGCTCTGAGAGTTTATGTTCAGAGAAGATCTAAACAATCTTCGAGCAGCTGATAGATTTCCGGCTCTTTGCTCCAAAACACCCCAAGCCTACAAAGCATATCAAATTAATAAACAACTCTCAGTACATTTCCTACGGGAAACATAATCTCCACAGTTTAAGATATACGCCAGAACTATGAGTTTTAGGAAAAGCAAACTAGAAACTTACTCTATCAATTTGAGATTAACATTACCTGAAGACAGCGCGCAGCACTTTCGGTTGTTGAATTGATCGACAGAGCTCTCTGGTATAGTTCCCTAGCAGTGGAAATGTTACCTTCTTTCCACTCCATCCAACCCCAAGCCTAAATCAGTACCAAGTTTAGTAAGCATTTGATGAAAACATTCATGTTCAGGACAATGGATAATTGTGGAGGAAGTAAACTTCTCCCGAACGTAGAAAAGGGGGAAAATAAAATATGAATTTGGACTCATTGGAAAGGGGAAAAAGCAAAGAAAAAAAAGGTAGATGTTCCACCTTACTTTGCTTTGAGTACTCACTCCAGGAAACTCCCTTTATTTTCCGATACTACTGTCTGTTAAAAATGCATAGGATAGGTATTGAGTTGTTCATTATTCCTTTTTCTTGGTTGTCAAAGTTACAAGTTTACTATCTTAGACTGTTGCCTGAAAACAAATGGAAAAGCTCTGCCGGCTTCATCAATTGTTGTCATCTCTTATAGTCTTTCATCTTCTATTTACCATGTTAAGCGTTTGTTTTCTTTTAGTAAGGCTTTCATTTGCCGAAGGTTGTAAAGGAGGTCAGTCGATTATTCGGTTGAAAATTGAGAACATACAAAAAGAAACAAAACCAGGATACTTCTAACTTCTGTAGAAAAAGTTTAATATTTAAAAGAAAAGTCTTACAATCCAAACTGGTTGATGCCTTGGATCCATTTCAGATGCCCTCCGGAATAAAACTCGTGCGAGGTTGGCACTGGAGTGCTTGTATTCTATCAAAGCAAGTGACTGGAGAAGAACAGGATCTCTAGGATTTACCATATGCCCAATTGTCAGAAGTTTCCTTCCTTGGTCAATGTTTTCAAGATTAGCTTCAAAAACTCCCCACACGTGCCACGCAAACCGATTTTTTGGACTGGCCTGAACTGCTTTCTGCTTTGTCAGGAGTATAAAAAATACAAGAAAAATAAATAAAGTTGAAACTAAAGTAACAATGGCATCAAAGAAATAGGAAATGCTCAATGATGATAGCAAAGGATTAACTTCAGAAAATACAAACCTCGAATAGCTGCCTAGCAGCACGATTATTCTCTAACTGAGCCTCTAGTTGAGCCCATGCCTGCACAAGAGAGTACAGAACCACTATAAGGAATCCACCAAAGACATGTGTACAGACCATTGAAAAAGAGCAAAGGCGGATTAAAGTTTTTGGATAACTCTTACCAGCCAACTAGCACAACTTTTTCGGTTACACTTTGTCGCCTGTTTGAACAAGTAGCGGGCTCTTTCATATCGTTTTGCTTTAGCTTCAAGGAGTGCAAGAGTTTGGTATACGTACTCGTTACCTCCACAAAACTTGAGGCCTTTGCCAAGAAGATTTCTTGCCTTTTTTATATTCCCTTGCTTCAGCTCTAAAACTGCCCATCCATGCCAGGCTGCAATATGCTTCTTGTCAGCAACTGTGGCAGCATCAAATAGTTCTCTAGCTCTCCGTATATTACCCATCCTATTTTCCAGAATAGCCCAGCACTAGTCCAAAGGAGTAAGTTTGGTGAACTTCTGATACAAAAGATAAGTTGCAAGAAGACATGTAGTAGGTCATATTGTTTTCAATGAAGGCACATCATTTGCAAACGGATAATCTGACCTTGAATCCTCTTAATAATTAATTCTTTTTTTTCCACCCTAACAGACTCAAGGACCAATTCACTGATCCATGTTAAGACTTAAGAGACAGTCAAGGATTACTGATGAAAATTCTCTTCTTCGATATTTGAAATTTTGAACTTTATTAAGAGAAGCATTATGAAACGACCTTAGACATGATCAGTGGCGGATCCAGAATTTTAACTAAGGGGAATCAAAATATAAATAAGCATGCAAAGAAATCAAGGGGAGTCAACATATAGTATATATATATAAAAAATAAAAAATTTAACCTATCTATGCAGTGTAATTTTTGACGAAGGGGTGTCAATTGACTCCCCTTGCTAATGAGTGGCTCCGCTAGGGGGCATGATTTTGCCTTTTGCAAGGTGAATAATTGCAAGACATTGTAATGTTTGTATATGAATCAGCTGTTCCACATGCCCAAATTTATTTAATGTACAAAGTTAAAGGTCACTAAGAAACTGAACAAAATATACTATAAATGATCTTTACTCCATCAAGGATGATGACATATGTTTAGGTTGCAAATCATTAGTACTAAATCTGCTATCAAACACAAGTGGAAACTATGTGCTTAAACAACATATTCGACGGACTTGAAAATCAAATTATGCATTACAGTATGCTAGTAGAGAAACTTTTAACTTACAACAGATTCCTATTCAAGCTCAAGATTAACGTATAATATGGAAGTATAGGAGAAGACTAAATACAATGATAACACTGTTATAACACTAACCTGCCAAATGTAAGGATTTTCTCCTTGTGTTGCCTGGCATCCTTTTTCGTAAACAGTTCTGGCTTCGTTTAATTTTGATTGCTTACTCAAAATCTTTCCCAAAGCAACATATGGTCTCCCATCTTCTGGCCAGACATCAATACACTCCATGCATAAAAGATCCAGAAATCAGTAACATTATTAACAAATAATGAAGTGTCCTCACGATATCAAGAGAAAAGAACAAGGAATGTTTTTTTTTTTTTGGATCAACGAATGCTACCTGTTGCAAAATTTTCTCTGCATCTGCATACTGATACTTTCGAGCCAAAATCTTTGCCCGATACAGTGCTAAGTCTAAATTGACTTTAAGTGGCTTCTCTCCAGAACCAGATTCCAGCCTATTTGGCTCAAAAATTGGCATCTTCTTTGCAAATTTCCTAAGTCCATCATCAAGTGGAAATGACGAGGAAGATGGTTGCTCTTCCAAGAGATAATTTCTGTCTTGGGAATTCTCAAAGTTACGCATCTCTTCCCCTTTTTCGTCACCAACTTCCCCGTTAGGGTCCTTCACTGGCCTACGAACCACAAGTAACTCTTCCAAGGACTTCTTTGTAGTTCTGATCTCATCAGCAACTTCATCAGCGTAACGTCTATCTTGGCGATCAAACTTAGAAGAAGATCTTGATGTTTCTGGATTTTCTTCAAGAAGTGGTGATGAAGAAGATGACTCATGGGAACAAAAGGGATGTAAAAGAGGAGGTGAAGGTGATGGTTGGGATGTTCTGAAGGGGACGGAAAAATGAAATTTTGACGGATTGTGGTTCTGAGTATGATAGAAGAGAGTGAAATTAGAACTCGAAGAAGAAGTAAAAGAAAATTGACTCATTGCTTTTCCTTTACCTACACTTGTACTAGTACAACTGTTGTATACTTGATGGAAGACAATGGTGACTGGTGAGGCTGAAAAGAAAGGGCAAGTTTGTGTCTAAAGAGTCAATTTTATCCTATAATTAGTAAGAATAAATATTACATTGGTTTATATGTTCACCAGAGATGAAAGAATAAGCTGATCAACTTCACGGCTTGTGAGAAAATTGATGTGAAATAGCTCAAACTTATTGATAGTTCGACAGATTCTAAGAAGCAAGGTTTATTTGAAGATGTTCAAAATGCCCTTTCTCATAATAGATTATCCCAGTCAGGCATGCATTTATCTGTATCAATCCAAGAGCATCCTGTTAATTTGAAATGAATACAAGACAAGAGAAGATGGGGAGAAATATTTTTCTTCATCCCTATGACATACTGCCTTTTCAAAACAGCGAAGAATGTTTAACTTACTCCTATACATAGAAAATCAATTCACTAAACGATTTGAGAAACCAAACACATTACATAAGACACATTTAATCTATGATGGGATTTTTTTTTCACCCATTAAACTTTATACACAAACTAAATTCACCTTAAAAGTTTACCTTAACAGCACTATGTAACACAGTACCTAACTCAAATTAGCTTCTTAGTCTAGTGCCAACTCAGCCTACTATGCTAAAAGAATGCAAAGCGACTAAAAGGAAAAAAAGATGATCCACACCTTAAACCTTTGAGAAAGTCAGACAAATCTAAGTACTTTGATATATTCAAATGATGCAGAAGATTTATCAAGAGCTTATCATTAAATCTCTCAAACTAGTTAAACTAACCTAGATAACCTTCGAATATTGAAACTCGATTAACATACAGCTAAAACTATAGTTTGGGGGGTGGGGGGGGGGGGGGGCTAAGTGTGTTGGTAATAAAAATAATAATCCCGCCTAGGAATAATATCCACGGTAAATAACAATAACACAAGAGAGTAACAAGGACACCAAATATTTTAACGGGATAAAATATAATACCCCAGCGGAGCAATATTAGCACTATAATATTACAACTTAGTAGTGTCAAGAGACTACTACAACTTTGAAAGAAATAACTCTTTATTTTAAACACTCCACTACAATATTACTCTCACTCACTATTTATCTCACAGACTACAATCTGTGGATTACTCTCTCTAACTCTCTGTTGCTTCTCTCGATTTGGTGTATAGAAATGGAAGGATTGAGCTCCTATTTATAGGAGAACTTGCCAAACTTTCAGCCAATCAAAATGCTTGATTCATTGCAAGTTGCCAACGTCCAAGCTTGGTTTTGGTTTCAGCCTTTGTTGCAACTTGATTCTTGTTTCAGCCGTTATTGATGGCAACTTGTTGTTATCTTCTTCTTTTTTTTTAATTGATTTTTGTTTTTTTTAGATTGGCCCCACAAATCTCTCCCTTAATTTTGATTTTTCTTCTTCATTCCAAGTCTTGATCTCAAACTTTGAAAATCTTCAAATTTGAGAGGTTTGGTAAAAATATCCGCAACTTGATCATGAGATTTCACATACTTGAGCTCGACTTCCTTTTTGGCAATGCATTCTCTGATGAAGTGATATCTTGTATCAATATGCTTGCTTCGATCATGATATACTGGATTCTTCGCGAGTGCCTGTGCAGATTTGTTGTCAATACAAATCTCTGTAGCTGCAATTTGTGGCAAATTGAGCTCCTTCAATAATCTTCTTAGCCAAATAGCATGACATGTAGAAGATGTTGCTGCTATATATTCAGCTTCACAAGTCGAGAGAGTAACAATTAATTGTTTCTTTGAACTCCAAGAAATAACAGAATTACCCAAGAAAAACACAAAACCAGTTGTGCTTTTTCTATCATCAATATCTCCCGCATAATCACTATCACAATATCCTATAAGGTTGAAATCACTAGAAGAGGAATAAAATAACCCAAAGTCAATCGTACCTTTTAGGTAACGAAGAATTCTTCTAGCGACCTTCAAGTGAATGGAGCTAGGAGCTTCCATGAAGCGGCTTACTACTCCAACTGCAAAGAGTATATCTGGCTTGGTACAAGTCAAGTACCTCAAACTTCCCACAAGACTTTTGAAAATTGTGGGATCCATTTTTTCTCCTTCATCAAACTTGGACAATTTTGTCCCACTCTCCATCGGTGTATTCACGGGGTTGCAATCGAGCATGTTGAACTTCTTCAATATTTCTTTTGTATAGTTTTCTTGAGAGATAAAAATTTCATCCTCCATCTGCTTCACTTCTAGGCCCAGGTAGTATGACATGAGCCCTACGTGTGTCATCTCAAACTCAATGGACATATCTTTCTTAAAATCTTCAAACAAACTTGGGTTACTGCCCGTGAAAATAAGGCCATCAACATAAAGACAAACAAGCAAGATATCTCCATTAGTATGAACTTTAAGGTAAAGAGCATATTCATAGAGACAACGAGTAAACCCATTGTCTTGAAAATATTTGTCGATGCAACTATTTCATGCTCGTGGGGCTTGCTTTAATCCATATAAAGCTTTCTTCAACCGCAACACTTTATCTTCATGGTTTTTGACCACGAAGCCCAATGGTTGTTCAACATAGACTTCTTCTTCAAGATAGTCACGAAGCCCAACGCTGACTTGACGTCTAATTGATGGAACTTCCACTTCATTTGCGCCGCCAAAGAGATTAGCCGGCAACAGGTGCATAGACTTCTTCATAGTCAATGCCTTGCCTTTGCTTGTAGCCTTTAGCCACAAGTCGTGCCTTGTATCTCTCCACATCTCCATCAGCATTCTTCTTTGTCTTGTATACCCATTTCACTCCAATTGCTCGATGACCCTTGGAAAGAGTTGTTAACTCCCAAGTGTTGTTCTTCTCTATTGACTCAATCTCCTCTTCCATGGCTTGTCTCCACTTTTTGTTTGTAACAGCTTCATCAAAGTTCATTGGTTCACTGTCAGCAAAGAGACAACATAAAAAATCAAAATTAGTAACTTCTTTTGTGTCCTCATAGAGCTCTTGAATACTCCTTGTCCTTTGCGACTGTTCATTTGAACTTTCTTGAGAAGAGGGAGATGCAACATTGGTTGGAGAAGGAGGTGGAGTTGTATCCTGCACAGGTTCCACGGTCTCTGGTTCTTCTTCATTACCAAAGTATGGAAGAAAATCATATGAAGTTTCTTCCTGAGCTTCCGAGTTCCATGCCAATTCTTCATCAAATTCAACATCGTGACTTACCACCACCTTGCTGCTGGTTGGGCAGTATAACTTGTAGCCTTTTGAACTCGTATCATAACCAATAAACACATGCTTGACACTTCGATCGTCAAGCTTCGCGCTCCCTTGATGTGGCACATGAGCATAGGCTATGCTTCCAAAGGTTCTCAAGTGCTTGACACTTGGCTTTCTTCCACTCCATGCTTCTTGAGGGGTTTGATCTTTAACATTCCTTGTTGGAGACCTGTTGTTCAAATAAACTGCACAAGAAACAGCTTCGGCCCAAAATTCCTTGGGCATACTTTTAGCTTTCAACATACATCTAGCCATATTAAGAATCGTTCGATTCTCTCTCAGCAACTCTATTTTATTGGGGTGAATAAGGTACCGTTAGAGGGCGACGAATTCCATGAGACTGACAGAAGTCATTAAAATCTTTTGAAGTGAATTCGCTTCCTCTATCGGACCTTAAAGCATTAATTTCATAGCCACTTTCTTTCTCTACAAGTACTTTGAAATTTTTAAAAGCAGTAAAAGCTTTAGATTTTTGGCTCAAGAAATAAACCCAGGTCTTTCTACTAAAGTCATCAATGAAAAGTAGAAAGTATTTACTTTTACCAAAAGAAGGTGGATTGATTGGTCCACACACATTAGTGTGAACAAGCTGGAGCGGCTTGATTGATCTTGACATGGCCTCCTTTTGGAAAACTCCTCCTTGCATGTTTTCCAAGAAGACAAGCTTCACACAATTGATTGGGATGGTTGATTGATGGTATCCCATGCACCATGTTCTTTTCTCCCATTGATTTGAGTGCTTCAAAATTCAAGTGCCCAAATCGCATGTACCAGCACCATGATTCATCTTGCACATTAGCCTTCAAACACTTTGCATCAATTGTTTTAAGATTCAGAGAAAATAATCTATTCTTTGTCATATGCACTTTAGCAATTAGAATTCCACTTGAATCTCTAAGCCAAAGATGCATATTTTTCATGTGGATGTCATATTCCTTTTCAAGAAGTTGACCCAAACTCAAAATATTACTTTTTAATTTTGGCACATAATAAACATCTTGAATTAGCTTGTGACTACCATCTTTACACGAGATCAGAATCGTACCTATCCATTCGATTTGAATCTTTGAGGTATCTCCAAAGGACACATTACCTCTTACCGTTTTATTGATCTCCACAAACTTTTCCTTGCATCCACACATATGATTGCTTGCTCCATTGTCCAAATACCACGAGTTGCAATCATCCATGTCTTCTTACTTGAGTGTCATTAACAATGTTGAGTCAACTTCTTCTTTCTTGTCGTCAACAAGGTTAGCTTTTTCTTCAACATTGTTACGACATTCCCAAGAGTAATGGCCAACTTTATGACAATTATAACACTCAATTTTTGATTTGTCATACCTTTGTCCATTATTTTCTTGGTAGTAGCCACGTCCTCTTCCTCCTCTTTGTCCACGACCACGACCTCTGAATGTTTGGTGGATTTTAGCTTCATTATTGAAGTTGTTACCGTTACTTCTTCCTTTTCCATGACCGCCGCAGCCTCGTCCTCGTCTATTTCCTCGGTAGCTCTTTTCACCTCCATAATCCTTGAAGGATGCCTGCGTTTCAAGAAGTTGCTCCAATGGCGCTTCTTGTCTCCATTTGATCTTTTCTTCGTGGGCCTAGTCTAAATCTTTAGACTCCTCAATAGCACACATCACAAAATCAAATTTAGGTGTTAAAGTGCGAATGATCTTTTCTACCATACGGACATCTTCTATGTCCTCCCCGTATCTTCTCAATTGATTTACAACAGCCTTCACTTTTGAACAATAATCTGAAATGCATTCGGATTCTTTCATTTTTAAAACTTCAAAATCAGCCCTTAGAGTTTGAAGTTTTACCTCCCTCACCTTGTCAACTCCTTGAAGAGAATTTTGTAAAATCTCTCAAGCTTCCTTTGAGGTGGTAGCATCTGCTACCTTCTCAAACATGGCATCATCCAAACATTGGTGGATGAGCGTGAGGGCTTGTTGATCCTTCTTCCTTGTCTTTGCCAAGACATCTTTTTCATTTTGAGGCAGAGCTTCCTCATTATCGGTTTTGCATACCCTCTATCTACGATTTCCCATACATCTTGAGAGCCAAGAATGGCTTTCATACGTAGACACCATTTCTCATAATTATCTTTTGTGAGACGAGGGTATTGAAAAGACGGCGGACCATTATTCGCCATGGCTCTGATACCACGTTGTTGGTAATAAAAATAATAATCCCGCCTAGGAATAATATCCACGGTAAATAACAATAACACAAGAGAGTAACAAGGACACCAAATATTTTAACAGGATAAAATATAATACCCCAGCGGAGCAATATTAGCACTATAATATTACAACTTAGTAGTGTCAAGAGACTACTACAACTTCGAAAGAAATAACACTCTTTATTTCAAACACCTCACTACAATATTACTCTCACTCACTATTTATCTCACAGACTACAATCTGTGGATTACTCTATCTAACCCTCTGTTGCTTCTCTCGATTTGGTGTACATAAATGGAAGGATTGAGCTCCTATTTATAGGAGAACTTGCCAAACTTTCAGCCAATCAAAATGCTTGATTCATTGCAAGTTGCCAACGTCCAAGCTTGGTTTTGGTTTCAACCTTTGTTGCAACTTGATTCTTGTTTCAGCCGTTACTGCAACAAGTTGCCATTGCAACTTGTTGTTATCTTCTTCCTTTTTTTTAATTGCTTTTTGTTTTTTTTTAGATTGGCCCCACAAAGTGCATCCTTGCAAACTACTACTCCCTCCGTTCCAACATTTTTTTTAGTCCATTCATCAAAGAATGGCAGTTTCTAAATATGAAAATTACTTAGCTTAAACTTCATATTTTACCGTTAATAAAAGTTTTTATAGTCACACAAATGTTACGAAATATTTAGCACTACATATTTCAAAAGTCTTACAACCATACAAATATAATGTCATGTTTATGTATAACTACAGATAGGAAGCTGCGGAGGTCGAGTATTAGGGTTGTAGGTTAGGAGGTAGTTGAGCCTATTTCTACTTCATACCAATGTGAGGCTAGTGTGATAGGATTTTTGTCTTAGACTGCTAGTGGTTAATCTTGTGTTCTCACTACTCTTCCATTTTTCATAGTGTCGGGTCTATTTAGTGGTTATTGCTTTTGTTTTTCATCTATTTTCTGGTTCTTATGATGTTGTTATTATTCCTGTGATTTCTGTTGATGACACTGATATATTGTCTCTTTTCGTCTTCTTGAGTTTCAGAAACAACCTCTCTATTCCCTCGGGTAGGGGTAAGTCTACGTACACACTACCCTCCCCAGACACCATTAGTGGAATTTTACTGGGCCATTGTTGTTGTTGTTTATATATAACTACAAGTTTCAAAAGGTCTTTTTTTTTCTTAAATGAGGCGCTTATTCAAATTTTGCCACATAAATTGGTACGGAGGAAATAGTAAATTTTTAAGCTCTAAAAAAGAAGCGTACGTAGTCTGCAAGAACATATGATCTACCAGTATTTGGGAAACGGAAATGAAGTAAAATGTGAAACTTACTATTGAAGGTAAAAATGCACTGATTGCCCACCAAATATGAGAATTCTTGTTTCTTGAATGCCACCTGCGTAAACTGAGAGATGGGGTTGGTGTGTTTGGGTGAATATGCAAAGATAGAAGACGAAGAAGAAGTTATGTTAGTAAAAGGGTGAATGGAAGTATAGAAAGTGTTTGCAGTAAGTGCAGGTAAAGTGACAGAAGTGGATGAGATTGTTGATGACTTGGAGATTGCATTTGGCTTTACTCTTTTAACTGAATGGCTGTGGTTTGTGGACGTGTATGCACCTTCTTCAGCCCCTTGTCATTTCTGCTTCTTCTTTTTCTATTTTTATTATTTTCCTTTTATGTTAACAGTAATAGTTATTTGAACACTGTTACTTTTGGATTTTTGCACCACTATCAACGTAGTTTAATTTGTGACTGTAGATAATTATTTTTTTTATCAAATTCATTAATTATCATTTTTACCAAATTAATTTTTACCTATAATTATGTTATAAGTGCTTTATTGTATAAACATTTTTTTCATAATGTATTATTGTCGGTGCATAAAATTAGAAAGAATTAAGCAACTTTCTGGATAAACAACTTTTTTGTTGAAGGTACATGTATGCAGATATATAAGTTGCACATTCTGAATTTGCTATGGAATCCATAGCTCGTCTTTATCATTGGGTTCCCAATTATAAGTTTATACATATTTAATGAATATCTTAATAAAATATAATATCTAAGCAAAAGTGGCTGGGTTTGGCTGAACCCACACTTAGTAAGCTCGCTCCGCCCCTGAGCTTAAGGGCATAAAAGACGGATTTAAGATTTTAAATCAGTAGTTGCAGAATATCCACTGTACCAACTCTCCTCTGTGATATCGGTAGCACTATCCAGTATAAATATATCCTTTGCATGGCCGGCTCCAACCTTGCATGGAGTGAAATTCAAAAATAGTTAGATTTACAACTGGTCGTTCAAAAATAGCCCAGTTTCAAAAGTAATCAAAATTTAGCCACTTTTCATGTAAAGATAAATTTGAGCGAAAATACTATTCAAAACCCGAAAAATTCGTCAGTATATTATGCTTGAGTTCCAGCATAAGTATACTTGAACTCCAACATATTATACTGGAGTTCCAGGATAAGTATGTTGGAACTCCAGCATAATAAGATGGAGTTCCAGCATAAGTACACTAGAACTCGAGCATAATATTCTGGAGTTCCAACAAGTATACCG
Organism: Nicotiana sylvestris; assembly: GCF_000393655.2. Taxonomy (NCBI): domain Eukaryota; kingdom Viridiplantae; phylum Streptophyta; class Magnoliopsida; order Solanales; family Solanaceae; genus Nicotiana; species Nicotiana sylvestris. The sequence goes on from NC_091060.1 coordinate 21,321,292, forward strand.
GTCCAGCATAATATACTGGAGTTTGGAGCACCGGTGCTTCAGTCTCCAGTATATTATACTGGAGCTAGCAAAGTATACCGGTCCAGCATAATATGTTGGAGTTCATACACAGGTGCACCAAACTTCAGTATATTATGCTGGACCGGTCTTTATTGCAGCAAAATAGTTGCTATTTTTTATTGACTTGGTAAACGCTGGCTATTTTTGAATGACCAGTCCAAAAACTGATTATACCCGTGCTATTTTTATGTAAGGCTTGTGCCTTAGGCTCTCAAATTTAGGGGGGGGGGGGCATTTTTAAAAAAATAATAGGTTCGTAGGTTTTAAAAAATAATATTCAGTATTTTTAATACAAAACTAGAGTTTTTAATATAAAAGAAAGAAAGCCTTTTAGATATATAAATAAAATAATAATTTGACTTACTTAAAAATGTGTAGATAAATAGTTTTCATAACTTTTAGTTTTTCATTTTTTATTCTGACATTAAAAAAATTGCTCTCTTTTCCTTAATTTGTCTAAGTCAATCTTTCTTTTTTTCGAATCTCTTCATATTTCAGAAAATCCTACATATTTTTTGTATTTCTCTTTGATATTCTTACTCATTTCTTTCTCCGAGATTTCATTACTCACATTCTTTCTCCAAGATTTCACTAGTTCAAGTGTTCAGCAATACTTTTAAGCTTTCAATAGTTCTATACTTTTATTGCTTTGTAAAATCTTATCTAAGATCAACAAGATTTCAAGATAGATTCAATAAGCTGGCTATATTATTAATCGAGCAAGAATTATTAGAGAAAATCGATTATTAAAAAAATTATTAACAATTTTATATATCAAAAATTTAGAAGAATAGACTTCAAATAAAAACATATTTTATAACTTTCTTTTAAAAATTTAGGTCTCATATTAAACCTTGGCTTTAGGCCCCATATGTACTTGAGCCGCCCCTGATCCTTTGGAAATATCACTTTCACTATATATATATATATATATATATATATATATATATATATATATATATATATATATAGTCTTCTATGCCTACACGAAGAGATGAGCTATTGTGTTTTTATAGCAATGTTACATACCATAAATTACCATTAGACCAAAACATTTGATCTCTGGGGAAAAAAAGAGTTAGCTCACAGTTGGACAATGGATTCTTATGAATTTCCTCTGCAACAAAAAGCAATGGCGAGATTTAAACCAGAAGGACCTGAGGAAAGACTGAAGTAAAAGTAGTAAAATGAATGTTAGACCAAAAGGCTTGCATATGCATATTTCAAAAGCTACAAGAAAACAATTCACAAGTTCTCAAACAAACAAGTGAATGAACATTTTATTCATACAAATGCTTATTAGTACAACATTTTCCTCGCGCAGATCTCAGCGCTGAAGCTAATTCAGTACATTGTACAAAATATACCCTTCTCTACGATAGAATCAAAATATACCCTTCTCTACGATAGAATCAAAATATACTGATCACGCGTTGTTTAAGTGGTGTTGACCTGTAAATTTATGCCTGTTTCTTTTTCTCCTTCACATAAAAGTAGTTCCTCTGAAAGTAAATAATTGCCAATACCAAATGCCAGAAGCTTATCTCAGGCCATAGCGCCCGAGGTGAATATAGAAGACAATGTGCGCTCTGCCACAAAAGAAAGTTGCTCAAGCGAGTTCCTCCAGAAGTACGGATTATAACATCAGGATCAGGAACACCAGCCATGTACATATGCCTGTCAATATCCGCTACTCCAATAAGTTGCTCAAGCGCGTAATTTCCAGTATTACTTGCATCTTGTTCTCTGATCTCGTCCTGTTTTTCTTCACAAGATTCTTGAACAGCACGTGCTATCTCGTCTGTTGAAGTGTAGGCAACACAAACAGATAATACAGCTTTTGAGTTTCCTGCTGTCTTTGCCATTGCCATCTCAACTGATGATCTAACCGGTTCACTCAAAAGCTTTAGGTTTCCTCGAAAATAAATCCTAATACCAAGGCGGTTCACTATACTCTCCTCTGCAATCAATTCGTCGATCTTCTCTTGCATCAACTCCATAAGGGATTGAACTTCTTCAGGGCGTCGTTTAAAGTTATCAATGCTGAAGGCATATACAGTAATCTGTTTCATCCCTAGCTCGTAACAGTATCTTAGCACGTTTATTAGAACGGAAAATCCAGCACGATAGCCATCCTTTTCGAGCAAATTCTTCTTCTTAGCATATCTTCGGTTTCCATCCATAATGAATGCAATATGACTTGGAACAGGACCTATCGAAAGCACAGAAAATATACATTTGCGAATCAAGCTGCTAAAATTGTCAAATAATCCTGCTTTTTTATGGTTCTCTCTTACCATATCCATGCTCGAAACTTGTTCGAGCTGGATCCAGAAGCAAGATCAACCTAATGAAAGCAACAGAGAATTCAGCTCAACTAATAGAAGATGATAAAGTGAAAATTAGAGCAACACTTAAACGACGATCAAGTGTCATGCGCATGCAGAAGCTAGTAAAGCAACACTTAAACGACGATAAATCAGACAGCAGAAGAGAAATATAACAAAAGACACGCAAACATTTAACGTGGTTCGGCCAATTGACCCACGTCCATGACGGAGATGAACAATCCACTATAAAAAGAGAATACAAAATATCGAGAGAACAACTTCACAAAGAGGCAAACACAAGTTGCACACTAAAACTTGCCCCGAAAAGTTCTCCACCTAAGCAAGACTGTCAAATCCCTAATGATCCTTAATTTGTAAAAGTCAAAATATTTTCCTCCAAGAAAAAGAACTAGCCAAATATGGAAGAATTATATTTTCCTTTTAGTAAAAGGAAAAAAAAAATTATGGTAAATATGTTGTCCTTCCTTCAACAAATAAGAAAACCAAATATAATAAGAAAATCAGGACAAACACCTAACACATATATGCACTTCTTGTAAATAACAAATCCAAACTCAACATAAAGAAGTTAATGCTACTATAATTATTCCAAGAAAAGTAGTCCTTGAAATACAAGAATGAGTTATCGTTACCTACCTTTAGTGTGCATTAACAGTACGTTCTTTACTGCACCAATGGCTCAGTACACCAAGAATGTACACATAAACTATATTTATGGATAAACTATATTTATAGACACAGAAAATTAAGAATAGGCCAATGAGATGACATCATGGTTGTTTGTGGCCATTTTCTCCGAAATTTCTATATAGACTATTGTCATCATTGGACTATTTTAAAGTTTACGTTTTGGTATGGGCAAAACATATTTTTCCATGTTACTAATCACTCCGTCCTGATTTTATTTACGTAGTTACTCCCTTCTATTTCAACTTACATGATGCAAGAAAGAAATACTTTTGAATATAGACTTAGATATGTTATAATAATTTTGAGCGAAAAATTTATAAATGGCCAGTTTTACGCCTGGTCAATTAAATTTAGCCACAAAATCAAAGGTCAACGAGATTTAGCCGCGAAGTTAGCACGGTAACAATTTGTTGACTAAAATACCCCTACTCTGTTTTTTTAAATTTACGCGACTTGACCTCATATTCTTCTTTAGCACAATCTTGCGGCGTCAATCTGCAAATCCAAGTAAGCTCTCTCAATTATTTGTCTGATTGTTTAAATTTAACTAATTTGAATTTCTTCTACAATCACAAATTGAATTGTGATAATCTATGATTCTTCTCTTTGTAATTCAAACCAGAAAATTCAAAGTATCAGTAAAAAAAATTTGATTCTTCGAATTTTCTGGTTTATTTTTAATGCTTTAATCTGTGTTAATGTCTAATTTTCTCAATGCGTTAATATGTGCTTATTTGTATTATATACCTTCTTTTCTGTAATTTAGATCGTAACTAATAAAATCTACATTGTTCAAAATCACAAAAAATAATATAAAATCTCGCAAAACATAACGCCAGTATAATTTGCTGGACCTTTCTAAATTAATATCTAAAGTTGAGATACTTCAAGCTTATTATACTGAAAAAATCTCATAAAATGGTTTTATAGTGCTTGATTCCAAATGAACAAAACCAAGTATAATATGCCGGAGCTTTTTGTATTAATCTGCAAAATTCAAAAAGCTACAATGTATTACACTGGAAGTATCTTTCATCCAAACTACTATAAAAAATTGTAAATAAAATGGTATAGAACAAAACACCAGTATAGACTACTGGACGTTTGTTAATTTAATATGTAAAACTTAGACATTTCTAGTATATTCTACTGGAAGTATGTGTGACTGCAGTAACCCCATCATAATAAGCTGGAATTTACTTTATTAATATGAATATACCAAATAATTCCAACTTATTATACTGGAGTTATATTTTTAAACAGTATTACTTCTAAATATCTTATTATTTGGGTTCATTAATGAATGGAAGTTACTCTAATAAACTATCCCTCTCACTTTTAATATTAGTAACTAGTATGAACCTAGCGAAGTGGAGGATACATGGACTAAAAGCTAACATAATTTGAAGGAAAATAATAATTACTAGTAGGGAGTAATATTCAAGAAGCAATAGATTAACATTAAAACGTGTAAATGCAAATGTAAATACAATGCGGATAAGAGGTATTCTACATGTTAAGACTTCTTGGTAACTGATGTGCCAAAAAACTAAACTATATTATAATATTCATCTAGTATAACATATTGGAAGACAAACATTCACATGACAGACTTCTATTATAATATACTGGATAAAATTTTATTAAATTTAATAAACAAAAAATATAATCAAAACCCACACATTAGACGTCTACTATTCATACACAACAGACGTCCCGCAAAAAATACTGGAATTAAACAACGATTACAACATAAAACTAATAACATAGTTACAAAATTACCAGAAATAAGACAAACTAATGAACAGAGAAAAAACCGTAAAAGTTAAAATACAACAAATATTTAAAACCTAACGGTTCAAAATTAAACCTAAAGAACCATTAATAACAACGAAAATTCAAACACATTATCGTAAAAAAACAAAACTCACCCATAATTTTGAAGAAAATTGGACCTAACCCAAACAAGATTCGAAAAAAAGTGCTCTCTCAAGAAGCGAAATCCGTACAACTGCCGTAAAACAAAGAGAAGGCCGATAAAAAGTAACTAAACAGTATGTTAAAAGGGTCAAGAACAATTATGTCATTTACTAATATATTTTAAGTTAAAATGACTAGAAATCGATTACAATAGCTGGCTATCTAAAAGTGACTACGCCATACAATTTTATCCTAAAATATAGTGATTTCTGAAAATTTATCTTGCAAAATACTTCTCGGGTGGCCCAAGATAGGGACGATAAAGAAAGGCCCAGTGTTTGGAACTCAAAGGTAAATATTCTATTGTGGAGCGGACAGGACGGGGACACAACCTCAATATTCACGTCGCCGCCGTCGCTTCTCCGGTCTAGGTTTCCGATCATGAGCTCGTCCTCCGATCAACTTCCGCCACTTACACTTCGCACTGTTTCTATATCATACTCCGAACTCAGGGACAGAAACGCTGATTTATCGGCAAAAATAGAACAAGGTTTTGGGCCAAATGGTTTTGGAATTCTCTCCATATCAGAGGTTCCAGGTTATTCATTATGGCGTAAGAATCTCCTCCAACTTGGGCCCAGGTTAGCCAACCTTCCCGAAGATGTGAAAATGGAACTTGAAGACCCTAATAGTAGGTATAATTTTGGATGGAGTCATGGAAAAGAAAAACTCGAATCAGGAAAATTAGATCTTTTAAAAGGATCTTTCTATGCAAATCCAATACTAGATGTACCTACAACAGAGCAATCCTTAATTGAACGGTATCCATCATATTGCGGGTTAAATATTTGGCCTCGTAAGGTTTTGCCCGAATTGGAAACAGCATTTAAAACCCTTGGAAAGTTGATACTTGATGTAGGATTGCTCTTAGCTTATCATTGTGATCGCTATGCAATGCTAGAGGGTACTGAAGGCGGACTTGAACGTACACTAGTTCGCTCTAGATGTCATAAAGGTCGTTTTCTTTACTATTTTCCAGCGCAGCATGGGCAACAGACTGCTGATGCCCATGATTCCATGTCATCATGGTGCGGATGGCATACAGATCATGGTTCACTTACAGGTCTTACACGTGGCATGTTTTCGAGAAATGGTGTAGGAGTAGTTTGCCCTGATAGTGCTGCTGGCCTTTACATAAGAACGCGAACAGGTGAAATAGTTAAAGTGGAGTATGGGGAGGATGAAATAGCATACCAAATAGGTGAAACAACTGAGATCCTCTCAAGTGGTCGGCTTTGTGCGACACCACATTGTGTTCGGGCACCACAGGGTGAGGGTGATGCTGCAGCTGGTGTTGATCGTACAACGTTTGCATTATTTATGCAACCTGATTGGGACCAAAAGCTTAATTTTCCAGAGGAGTTGCATATTCATCAGGAATTGATTCAATCCAATCGATCTCTTACTTTTGGAGAATACACTGAGAAGCTCCTTGACAAGTACTACCACCTCAAGATGTAAAAATAGTTGTTATGAGAGTAGATTTGAAAAGCTCCTTCACTCTGATCTAGTCTAGGATAGATACATCGAGCAATATGCACTATGCAGACACTTGCTTATAATTGCGAAGGTGATCTTCTGAACTGGGGTTTCGACATTCTGATAAAGACAGGAGAAAAAAGGTCAATGTAGTACAAGTTCTTGTCCTCCTTACAATAGCTAGTTGATTAGGTCTTGGTAAATCATGCTTTCAACACCTTGATGTACTCGAAAGAACCATATTTTGATGTATATGTGGAACAGTAGCAATTGGTTTACCAAAACTAAAACTCTGTTCTTGAGCTTCTATCAATTCTAGAAAACCTTTTTTATTCCAAATGTTTTCATAAAGCATTTGAAAGCAGACACCCTCATAAAATGAATTGCAACTGCCTTTCTCGGACAACAACTCTGCTAAATTTACCATTTACATGCAGAGGGGAAGGCAATTCTTCAGAAGTTCACTGGCAAAAATAGGTCTTTCCGCTCTTGGTACACGATCGACTAAGCAAATTCCATGTGTAGAAAATTGAATACAAAGCAAGCAGTGTTGTAATCTATACAATGCATTTTTACAAAGGCCTTACAGAATGCAGATTAGATTTCTTATAAATTCAAATAATGAAATCAACTGGTAAACATGCTGCTGGTAAAGGTGGTAACAATCTTTTGCAATCTAACCAAAACAGACTAGTTCAAGGGAAAGAAGTCTAATACTAATAAGAAATCATGATACACTGGTATATGAACTTAAAGAGAGCAAATCAACCGTGCACCTTTGGTAGAGGTGGAATCCAGGATTTGAACTTTATTGGTTTGGGTTTCACATTCTACCACATCCCATCTATTCTACTAGACAAATACAAATCTATTATTTGTAACTAATCCAGTTATTTTTTTTTTAAAAATACATCTATAGGGCCTAAACCAAAGTTACTAGGATGAGATAAACCCATAGCTTATTCACTAGATCGCCCCTGATCTTTGAAAGTCACCGGCATTACATTGGACTTTACTTCCCTAGGCAAGATTACTGGGAAGAGACAGATGAGATTCGAAGCTTTTCACTCACAAATTAGTTGGGATTGACTATATGGATCTTTTGTATACTCTCTCTACAGAGGTACAGGAAGATAGCATTTTCCGTAAGTCACTTTGAACATCATGCAACGGCAGCAAGTATAGGCTCTTCTAATTCTTCAGATAAGGAAGAATCTGACATGGCCTGCTCCTCATCAGCAGTCAAATGACCAACATTCGGGACATAGCCAGAGAGCTTCATCAGTTTAGTTAGTGTATTCAATATCAAATATATCTCTTTTTTCTGCATATGTCTCCTATCTTTTACCATGAAAATATGAACCTGGCTTTCTATTGCAATCCAACTGCAACCAGGCTGTTTAACAACGCCACGCTCTCTCATAAGTTTTCGGACCATTTTGACATCTTGCCATTTCCCCTGTTCAGCATACATGTTTGATAGAAGAACATAGGGGCCAGAATTTGTAGGATCAATCTCCAGAAGCTTCTCAGCCACATACTTTCCCAACTCAATTTCCCTGTGAATTTTACATGCAGCGAGCAAAGATCCCCATACCACACTATCAGGAGACATTGGCATGGATTCAATCAAATCCTTTGCCTCTGCTAAGCAACCAGCCCTGCCAAGTAAATCGACCATGCATGTGTAGTGGTCCTTCAACGGTGACAACCCATGCTCTGTGCTCATGGAATAGAAATGTTGACGCCCCTCCTCAACCAATCCTGCATGACTACATGCACAAAGAACCCCAATCATAGTCACATGGTCTGGCTTCTCTCCGTATACCAGCATAACCTTGAAAGTTTCAAGAGCTTCAATAGCATGCCCATTTTGTGCATATCCAACTATTACAGCATTCCACGAAACCCAGTCTCTGTCCAGCATTTTTGTGAATACACAGCTACCATCTTCAACTGATCCACATTTCATATACATGTCTATGAGAGCATTTCCCACAAAAACATCAGACTCAGGTCCATTCTGAAAACGAAATCCGTGCTTCAAAATATGTGCATGAGCCTGCCTACCAAGCTTCAGGTCAGCTAAATTTGCACATGCATTGAGGAGATTCCCAAATGTATAATGAGTTGGCCAAACAGACTCTCCTTTTAGCATAAGAAACAGATTTAATGCCTCCTCATTGTCCCCGTTCTGTGTGTATCCAGCAATAAGAGCATTCCAAGACACAACATTCCTTTCAATCATCCCCGAAAACATGGCTCTTGCAGTCTTCACACTTGCAACTCTCGCATAACCACTTACTAAACAGGTGTGTGACACCACGCTTCTGACTGGCATCTTATCGAAAATCCACCTAGCTTCATCAATTCGCCCAAACTTTGAATACATATCAACCAATGCATTGCATATAATAAGATCATCCCTAAGCTTATTCGACTTCACAATCCGGGCATGAATTTCCTTACCTTCTCTTATTGCACCCAAACTCGCACAAGCACTTACTACACTTGCCAAAGTCTTCTCATCCGGTTTATACCCAAAGTCCATCATCCTAGCAAATATCTCAAGTGCATTGCTTGCTGGCCCATTTTGCTCATAACAAGAAATTAAACTATTCCACGACACCACATTACACTCACTCATCTCATTAAACACCTTTGTTGCACAATCCACATTGCCCGTTTTCGCATACATATCAATAAGCGCAGAACCCGTGTAAACATTGTTTGAATACTTGGATTTAGCAACCGAGGCATGAATCTGAGTTCCCATTTTCAAGTCCCTTAAACCTGCACAAGTACTTAAACCACTACCATAAGCATACTCATTCAAAACAAAATCTTCTTTGTGCATTCTCGCAAAATACACTATCGACGAATCAAACAATTCACATTGAGCAAAGCTTGACACCATCAAGTTCCAAGAGCATTGATCAGGCTCAGGCATTAAGTAAAAGAGTTCCTCGGCCTCAACAAGCAATCTTGATGCTGTATAAGCATTTATCATAGAGTTCCAAGTGAAGGTATTCTTTTGGGGCATTTTATCAAACACCTTCTTGGCATACTCGAATTCACCGCATTTCCCATAAGCGTCAATTAGCTTGTTGTTGATGAAAACCTCTGAGCTGAAATGGGTCTTGAGAATTTGGCCATGGACAGCGCGTACGACATGTTGGGACTTGGAATTGATGCAAGAGTCTAGAATCTCTGCGAACGGTGTAGAGTTTGGGAGCGAAAAGAGGTTGCAAGTAACGAGATTTTGAAATAAAAATGTCTTCTTTGCCATTTGGCATAGGATTCAAGGAAGATTTAGTGATGGGCATATTGCTCAGAAGAACATCAGATATTCCAACACAATGAACGTTGTTCCGAATAGTTTATGCACAGATTTCAGTGTTGTCTCGGTTAACTGGAAAAAATTTGGTTGGAGCTTTCCCTTTTTAACGAGTTTTAGCCTTTAGGCCATCAAATTCAAATTAATCCATCCAATACTTTTTGCTTAGGCTAAGTAGTAGAGGAAGTTTTTACTAAGGACACCTATTTAAATTTTGTTGGCATTAATAAAATTTTAGTATTTGTAGGCTTTCGTCAGAAGTAGAACTACTGTCTTCTCCTCCTCTTCCTCCTTTTTTCTTTCTTTGTTTATTTCTTTCAATAAATTATGAGCATACAATTAAAATTTAAAAATAATACTCGAATTGAGCGGGTTAATGTTCAATTGAACCTATAATTTCTATCACGAATGATTTGGTTTGTTTTGGTCGGAGAAAGTTATAAAACACCATTGTTTGATTTTTTGAGCTTGGAAAAAACTTGTTAAAGAAGAAAAAATTGGTCTATTGAATTTTGAAAGTTAGGTTAAATATAACTATTGAAAATTGTTAGCATTGGTATTAGAAAAATAGTATATCAAATTTGAAGTCACTGATAGTTGATTTGGATCAATTTTGAAGCAAACATGTGTTGTAAATTTCTATCTTGTTAGCCCCCGAGCCTGACCTCAAACAGGGGACGTTCATGGTTTGAGATTCAAATTCGGGTCGAATTTAAGGATCATGGTCGGGGGTCAGGATCAGGGTTCGACGTCGAGGTTGGGGTTGAGAGTCGGGGAATTGGGCTCCGAGAATAGGATTGGGGTCTAAGGTCTGGGGTCAGGGTTTAGGGTCAAGGCTCGGAGGTCGGGGGTTAGGGAACATGGTCTGAAGTTTGTTACTTCCACTTCGAGGTCATAGTATTTGCCCAAATTATATCTAAATGCTCTTAAGATTTATTTTTTTTTACTGACCAAACACCAAAAAATAAGTATAAAAAAAAAATACTTACTCTTTAGGAAAAATATTTCATAATACACACACCCTAGGCATTTGAAAATTTATTGGTAGAATCATTTGAGATTATAGCTATGGTTTTACTCTTTTATTAGGCAAGTATAGGCTTTACGTTACTTTCTTTGCTAAGTTTGCTCTGATTATTTTGCGATTATTACTTATCAATCGAGTTATTTAACAAACTCAATCATAACTTAGTGAAGTATTTTTTTTATAAAGAGAACCCATGGATAATCTATATCTATCTATCTATCTATCTATCTATCTATCTATATATATATATATATATATATATATTAAAGCAAGAAAGTTACCATATATAATTGACATTATGGTTAAGCCAAGTGGCAAGCTAATAAATGTCAATAGTATATGGTAACTTTATTCTATATTTGACTATTTTAGTTAAATACTATATATATATTTAGTTAAATAAAAATAGTATATATATATATATATACAGAATTTGAATTAAAAGATAATTTTGAATTTATAGATAAAGTTCTAAATTTCGAATTTAAATTAAAAATAAAAATTATCTTTTTTTTTATCATGTTATCATAGTTAATTCGGTTAATGATCATATGCAATCATGTTAGGAACTTTAGTTATTTTTTCTTATTTTTTAAATACTACTTCGCCTCTAGAAAAAAAAACTACTCCATATAACTATAAAACTCTTTCACATTTATAATCCTATAAGTATAGTTCTTTGAAACACTGTAGCTAGATTTGAATAAAACGAAATTCTTTTAAAATAAATGTAATATATAGGGTACACGTCTATGTTTATCTAAATAACAAAAAAGAGTTTACAAAATCAAATAAAAGTTTACTTACATATATAATAAAGTAAACATACATGCTGGAGAAAGAAACATCACAAAATCAGTCAATATTAAAAAAAATTGTCTTTTTTCTTCGTGAAGAATATTTGTTTGAAGAGTCAATTTGCATAAATGGACATCACACAAATAACAACACTTTGGCTATACAGTCGCTATCATTAATTTCAATTTAGCACATCCAAAGAATTGAAGGGTATCAGCTGAAACCCCTTCATTTAGCTGTAGTCAAGCCAATATTGCAAAGGTATAATATTTTTTTCATTGAAAAATATTGGTTTTGAATCATTAGATTATGTGAAAGGTTTTTTTTTCAAACTCAACAAGAGAGAAATTGGTTTCTAATTGATAGTTTCTATAGCGACTTTTAAGTGTAACAAAGAGTATATATAAAGAAAAAATTAGTATGACATGAAATATTTTTTTAAAATGTAAACAAATTATTTCGAAAAAACTCTTTACTTTTTTTAATTAAAAGATAATAAAAAGATAACATATTTTTTAACATTAGTAGAGAGTTTTAAAATTATATTAGAAGTTATATCATGGATAAAATAAAAAAATCGAAATTTTATAGAATATTTACATAATATTTGGCCATATTTATTGTTTACTTTTTATAGCTAATATAAATAGATGATATATCGACAACACACGATTATACACATATTATATATGGATTATATATAAATTACACATCATTCAATTTTTTAATTTAAGTGATCGGGTGAGCACCTATTTAGGCTGATTAGATAAAGCCAAAAGCAAAATATGAAATAATTTCAACCAAAGACTAAAAATATAATTAAAGTTCATATGTGGACAATTTTTATTAAAACTCATCCTTTTATAGTGAAATAAATTAATTTTTTGTAACAAAATAAATAATGACATAAAAAATAAGATAAAAGAAAATAAATATTTAAAAAAATGTTAGAAAGATCTAAAAACGAGAAATGAAAGATGACAACAAATTTCTTCTTATGTTTCATCTTTGTTGAGTATAAAAAATTTGAAAGTTAATCTCATCGATTTCAAATAATTTTTTTCACCTCAAATACATATATTATAAGATAAGGATATCTTAGAATATTTTTTTAATTTACATTATGTGTCGTTTTTAAAAAATCACTATTACTAACAAACTGATATGATATTCGAATTTGAATTGGAATGCAATTTGAGTAGTTTGCGTTGAGGTTAAGCCAAGTATGGTCTCGAAAAATAAACTACTTGACAATTTTAAGACAATATATGCAATGTTTTCTAATAATAATCAACTAATTTTGATATTTAATGACACAAAGAATAAATTTTTTTGTATATATAGGGTATTCAAAAATCAAATTCTGGGGTTAGAGATATCGATAAACTTAAAGTGGAGTCATACTGAAATAAATCCGGTTAAAGAATCATTTAAATTTTTAGATAGCCGATTAAAGTTAATTTTAAATTACGGATAATATCTTCACTTGCATCGTTATAAAGATAATCATTAATAATAATAATATATATATTTGTATATATAGTTTTAGAAATTAAAATTTCAAAATAGAAATATTTTTTGAAAGACAAACTCAGACCAAATAAGAGTTCAAGTCGTAGTATAAGAGTCACATCGTAATCAAAGAATCGTTCATATCGTGTCAACCTTTGTGCTTTGCCATACATATGAGCTATTATTTCACTTTGTGGCTATTTTTAGGTTCCAATGACACCTATGAGAATAGTGTAAAAATAAAGTTATCACTCGAGAAATGAGAAAATGTTAATTTTTTTTCATGTAGTGTTTCTTAATTAATATCTGATGATTAACTATACTTATTTAGAAGGTTTAAATGTTAAGGTTATTTACATATAATTCAAATAACTCAGATATTTAACATGGTTAATGTCAAATATTAAAATGGAGTAAAAATATTCACTAGCTAAAGAATTGTTTTTATTTTTAGATAGCCAACTAAAATGAGTTTTGAATTAAGAACAATATTTTCAATTACATTTTTATAAAAATAATTATTATTGAAAAATAATATTTTAGAAACTGAAATTTTAAGAAAGAAATATCTTTTAAGAGATATCAACACACCAAATAAGAGTTCAAGTAGTAGTAAAAGAGTTAAGTCTTATCCAAGGAGTCATTCATTGTCTCAATATTTGATTATTTTGCCATAGATATGAGTTATTATTTTGCTTCCTGACTATTTTTAGGATTCAATGACACCGGCAAGAATGGTATCAAAAAAGAAAAATAGAAGAAATGGTTACTTTTTGTCATGTAGTTAATATCCAATGATTATCTATATTTATTAAAAAAGTGTAAATTTTAAGATTATTTACTTACAATCCAAATAACTTAAATATTTGATATGATTAATGTCCGCGCATTCGCGCGGGTACTAATACTAGTATATATTAAAGCAAGAAAGTTACCATATATAATTGCATTGTGGTTAAGTCAAGTGACAAACTAATAAATGCAAATAGTATATGGTAACTTTATTCTCTCTCTCTCTCTCTCTCTCTCTCTCTCTATATATATATATATATATATATATATATATATATATATATATATATATATATATATATATATATATATATTAAAAAATAATTTTGAATTTATAGATAAAGTTTTTAAATTTGAATTAAAATAAAAAAGAATTTTTTTTTGGTTAAGTTATCATACTTAATTTGGTTAATGATCATATTCAATCATGCTAGGAACTTTTATTATCTTTTCTGATTATTTAAATACTATTGCGCCTGTGGTAAAAAAAAACTATTTCATATAACTATAAAGCTCTTTCACATTTAAAACCCTATAATTAAGTTCTTTAATACAATATATCTAGATTTGAATAAATCTAATTTCTTTTAAAATAAATGTAACATATAGGGTACACGTCTATGGTTATCTAGATAACAAAAAAGAGCTTTAAAATCAAATAAAAGTTTACTTACATATATAATGAAGTAAACCTACATGCTCGAGAAAGAAACATCACAAAAATCAGTCAATATTCAAAAAATTTATTTTTTTCCTTTTTGAAAAAATATTTGTTTGAAGAGTCAATTGGTATAAATGGACATCAAATAAATAACAAAATTTTGCCTATATATTTGCTATCATTAATTTTAATTTAGCACCTACTAGGAATTGATGGGTATAAGCTGAAACCTCTTTATTTAGCTGCAGTCAAGCCAACATTGCAAGGGTTTAATATTTTTTTGTTGAAAATATCAGTTTCGAATCACTAGATTATGTGAAAAATTATTTTTCTCGAATTAAACAAGAGGGACATTGGTTTCTAATTGATAGTTTCTATAGCAATTTTCAAGTGTAACAAAAAATATATTTAAAAAAAACTGGTATGACATGAATTTTTTTTATAAAAAATGTAAACAAATTATTTCAAAAAGGGATTATTTTTTAATATAATGTAATTTTAAAAATAAATGGATAAGATATTTTTGAATTTTGTAGAGTTTTTAAATTATTATAATAGAAGTCATATCATGGATAAAATCAAGAAATCGAAATCTTATAGAATATTTACATAAATATCTGGCCAGATTTATTGTTTACTTTTTATAGTTAATATCCATATATGATATATTGGCAACACACGATTATACATATATTATATATGAATTATATATAAATTACAAAATCTTTAATTTTTTAATTTAAGTGGTAAGGCGAGCACTCATTTAGGTTGATTAGATAAGGCCAAAAGAAAATTGTAAGAATTATATATATATATATATATATATATATATATATATATATATATATATATAAAGCAAGAAAGTTACCATATATAATTGACATTTTCGTTAAGCCAAGTGGCAAGCTAATAAATGTCAATAGTATATGGTGACTTTATTCTATATTTGATTATTTTAGTTAAATATATATATATATATTTTTGAATTAAAAGATAATTTTGAATTTATATATAAAGTTCTAAAATTCGAATTTAAATTAAAAATAAAATTTATCTTTTTTTTTATCATGTTATCATATGCAATCATGTTAGAAACTTTTGTTATTTTTTATAATTATTTAAATATTACTTCGCCTCTAGCAAAAATAACTACTCCATATAACTATAAATGTGATGACCCAAAATGTCAGCTTTAAATTAAATAATCATCTCGGTGTTTTAAGACCTTGAAAAAAAAGCGCTATCAATAATTCCTCGACTTGCGCGTGCAGTCCGTAGAATTTTCCGGAAGGTTTTTGTATGAAAAATAGATTAAATTATGAATTAGAGCTTTAAAACTCAACTGAGTTGACTTCGGTCAACATTTTAAGCAAACGAACCCGGATCCAAGTTTTGAACATTCCGGTAGTTTCGTATCGTGATTTGGGACTTGGTCATATGCCCGAAATCGAATTCGGAGGTCCCTAGATCAAATTATCGCCATTTAACGGAATCTAGAAATCTAAGGCTAAAGATTTCTTAAGTTTAACCGAAGATTTGACTTTTGAGCAAACGACCCTGGAATGGAATTTTGATGATTCAAATAGTTTCGTATGGTGATTTTGGACTTAGGAGCATGTTCGGATTTGGATTTGGAAGTCCGTAGGACAATTCGGCGCATTTTGGCGAAAGTTGGAAAATAGAAGATTTTTGAAAAAGTTTGACCGAGAGTTGACTTTTTGATATCGGGGACGGAATCCATTTATGAAAATTTTTATAGCTTCGTTATGTAATTTATGACTTGTTTGCAAAATTTGAAGTCAACCGGACTTGATTTGATAGGTTTTTGCATCGAATATAGAAGTTAGATGAATTGAAAACTCATAATTCGATTCATGGCGCGATTCGAAATTTTAGTGTTGTTTAGCGTGGTTTAAATCCTCGACTAAGTTCGTATTATATTCTGGGATATGTTGCCATATTTGGTTAGAGTCCCGAGGGGCTCGGGTGAGTTTCGGAGTGGTTTCGGACCATTTTTAGGCCAATTTAACTTGCTGGATTTTGATAGCAAGGTTCGAAAATTCTGATGCGAGGAGCATAATTTGGAAGCTTATATCTAGAAATCTTTAAGGAATCTGAAAATGTACAAAACATAAAAGTTGTAGCCCTTGCATTCTAGTTTCCTGAAACTTTAACCATTAAGCATTTGCATATTTATACAGAAAGTTATGATCGATTAAATAATGGCTGGTAAAGCTGTTTTGAAATTTCCCAGAAATTTCTGATGCGAGGAGGCTACTGTGGAAGCTTATATCTCGAAATATATAGGGAATCCAAAACTATGCAAAACATACAGGTTGTAGCCATTGGATTCTAGTTTCCATAAAGTTAAACCATTCATCATTCGGACATTTGTACAGAAAGTTATGATCGATTAAATATGGCTGGTAAAGCTATTTCTGGTGGACCTTTAGTGACGAAAATGGACTTTTAGTGACGGATGGGCAGAAACTTAAGGACCAAAAATGCTCATTTTCTTCATTTTTGTTTTGGAATTTTTGGAGCTCGGTTCTTGGGCTATTTTGAGGTGTTCTTCACGATTTCAACTCAAGTAAGTGTCCTATACTCGAAAGTGTTTATATTACATAAATCCATGGTTATTTTTATCGTTTAATTCGGATTTAAATGGAAGAAAATCTAGATTTGGAGGTCGAGTTGTTATCGGAATTTGATAAAATTTATATGGGTGAACTCGTGGTTGAATAGATTATCGGATTTTGTGAGTTTTGTCGGGTTCCGAGACATGGGCCCCACGAGCGAATTTTTAGTACAATTTCGGATTTTTAATGGAAAATGTAGAATTTCATATGGAATTAATTCCTATAATTTTTATTGACTGAATCGAATTATTTATGACTAGATTTGAGAATTTCGGACACGAATTCGCAAGGCAAAGGCTTGTTGGAATTTTGAATTGGTTGCAAAGCGAGGTAAGTGTTTGGTCTAACCTTAGCTTGAGGGATTAGGAGTTGTGTCTTATTTGTTATGTGTTATTTTTTGAGTACGACGTATAGGCATGGTGACGAGTATTTATACGTTGGTGTCAAACATGCCCGTGAGTCTTATACTTTGATTAATGTGACTCCGTTTAGTATTGTATATGCTCTATATGATAATTTCTATTGAGGAATATGACTTGTGGAAGTATTATTATTAATTGAACATGGTAGAGTGTTGGCTCAAGTTGATAATTTAATTGTTGAACATTGTAGAGCATTGGCTCAAGTTGAGAATTGAATTGTTGAACATTGTAGAGCATTGGCTCAAGTTGAGAATTGAATTTTTGAACATTGTAGAGCATTGACTCAAGTTGTGAATAGAATTGGGAAGTAAACGTGAAAGAAGAAAGGAGAGAGAGAATCATGATATTGTCTCCCTTGCTGGGACATTATTGCTTTGATGTTGTTTTCCTTGCCGGGATTTGATTGTTGCACTATTGTTCCCTTACCGTGATTTTATTGTGATTTCATTTATTTCTTTGCCCTTACTTCTTGTGATTGTTGTTTGGGTGAGGAAGAGTGTTAAAGCACGAAGGGTGATGCCGTGTATGATTTTGTGAGGAAGAGTGTAAAGCACGAAGGGTGATGCCGTGCCGCACGATGTACAATTCCATGCCGATTATATTGATTTTATGGTGAGGAAGAGTGTAAAACACGAAGGGTGATGCCATGCAGTTTATATTGATTCTTATGGCGAGAACGAGAGTAAAAGCACGAAGGGTGATGCCGTGCACTTGTCCTTGATTTTTCCTGATTCTAATTGAGTTATGTTGTCCTGTACGTTTATTTACTGATTTTCCGTTATTACTTGATTTTATTTCAATGTTATAGATTCCCTTACCCTATTTGCTTTGTGTTTGTTGCTTAGGTGAGGAAGAGTGTAAAGCACGAAGGGTGATGCCGTGTATTGTTTTGGTGAGAGAGTGTTAAAGCACGAAGGGTGATGCCGTGTATTGTTTTGGTGAGAGAGTGTTAAAGCACGAAGGGTGATGCCGTGCACTTTCTGTTTGCTGTGTTTACTTGTTATTAACAATTCAAGTGTATTAACTGTTTAGATCTCTTTACTGTTGTGATACTATTATATATATATATATATATATATATATATATATATATATATATATATATTAAAGCAAGAAAGTTATCATATATAATTGACATTATAGTTAAGCTAATTGGCAAGCTAATAAATGTCAATAGTATATGGCAACTTTATTCTATATTTGACTATTTTAGTTAAATACTATATATATATATATATATATATATATATATATATATATATATATATATACAGAATTTGAATTTATAGATAAAGTTCTAAATTTCGAATTTAAATTAAAAATAAAATTTATCTTTTTTTTTTATCATGTTATCATAGTTAATTCGGTTAATGATCATATGCAATCATGTTAGGAACTTTAGTTATTTTTTCTTATTTTTTAAATACTACTTCGCCTCTAGAAAAAAAAACTACTCCATATAACTATAAAACTCTTTCACATTTATAATCCTATAAGTATAGTTCTTTGAAACACTGTAGCTAGATTTGAATAAAACGAAATTCTTTTAAAATAAATGTAATATATAGGGTACACGTCTATGTTTATCTAAATAACAAAAAAGAGTTTACAAAATCAAATAAAAGTTTACTTACATATATAATAAAGTAAACATACATGCTGGAGAAAGAAACATCACAAAATCAGTCAATATTAAAAAAAATGTTTCTTTTTTCTTCGTGAAGAATATTTGTTTGAAGAGTCAATTTGCATAAATGGACATCAAACAAATAACAACACTTTGGCTATACAGTCGCTATCATTAATTTCAATTTAGAACATCCAAAGAATTGAAGGGTATCAGCTGAAACCCCTTCATTTAGCTGTAGTCAAGCCAATATTGCAAAGGTATAATATTTTTTTCATTGAAAAATATTAGTTTTGAATCATTAGATTATGTGAAAGTTTTTTTTTTCAAACTCAACAAGAGAGAAATTGGTGTCTAATTGATAGTTTCTATAACGACTTTTAAGTGTAACAAAGAGTATATATAAAGAAAAAATTAGTATGACATGAAATATTTTTTTAAAATGTAAACAAATTATTTCGAAAAAACTCTTTACTTTTTTTAATTCAAAGATAATAAAAAGATAACATATTTTTTAACATTAGTAGAGAGTTTTAAAATTATATTAGAAGTTATATCATGGATAAAATAAAAAAATCAAAATTTTGTAGAATATTTACATAATATTCGACCATATTTATTGTTTACTTTTTATAGCTAATATAAATAGATGATATATCGACAACACACGATTATACACATATTATATATGGATTATATATAAATTACACATCATTCAATTTTATAATTTAAGTGATCGGGTGAGCACCTATTTAGGCTGATTAGATAAAGCCAAAAGCAAAATATGAAATAATTTCAACCAAAGACTAAAAATATAATTAAAGTTCATATGTGGACAATTTTTATTAAAACTCATCCTTTTATAGTGAAATAAATTAATTTTTTGTAACAAAATAAATAATGACATAAAAAATAAGATAAAAGAAAATAAATATTTAAAAAAATGTTAGAAAGATCTAAAAACGAGAAATGAAATATGACAACAAATTTCTTCTTATGTTTCATCTTTGTTGAGTATAAAAAATTTGAAAGTTAATCTCATCGATTTCAAATAATATTTTTCACCTCAAATACATATATAATAAGATAAGGATATCTTAGAATATTTTTTTTAATTTACATTATGTGTCGTTTTTAAAAAATCACTATTACTAACAAACTGATATGATATTCGAATTTGAATTGGAATGCAATTTGAGTAGTTTGCGTTGAGGTTAAGCCAAGTATGGTCTCGAAAAATAAACTACTTGACAATTTTAAGACATTATATGCAATGTTTTCTAATAATAATCAACTAATTTTGATATTTAATGACACAAAGAATAAATTTTTTTGTATATATAGGGTATTAAAAAATCAAATTCTGGGGTTAGAGATATCGATAAACTTAAAGTGGAGTCATACTGAAATAAATCCGGTTAAAGAATCATTTAAATTTTTAGATAACCGATTAAAGTTAATTTTAAATTACGGATAATATCTTCACTTGCATCGTTATAAAGATAATCATTAATAATATATATATATTAATAATAATAATATATATATTTGTATATATAGTTTTAGAAATTAAAATTTCAAAATAGAAATATTTTTTGAAAGATAAACTCAGACCAAATAAGAGTTCAAGTCGTAGTATAAGAGTCACATCGTAATCAAAGAATCGTTCATATCGTGTCAACTTTTGTGCTTTGCCATAAATATGAGCTATTATTTCACTTTGTGGCTATTTTTAGGTTCCAATGACACCTATGAGAATAGTGTAAAAATAAAGTTATCACTCGAGAAATGAGAAAATGTTAATTTTTTTCATGTAGTGTTTCTTAATTAATATCTGACGATTAACTATACTTATTTAGAAGGTTTAAATGTTAAGGTTATTTACATATAATTCAAATAACTCAGATATTTAACATGGTTAATGTCAAATATTGAAATGGAGTAAAAATATTCACTAGCTAAAGAATTATTTTTATTTTTAGATAGCCAACTAAAATGAGTTTTGAATTAAGAACAATATTTTCAATTACATTATTATAAAAATAATTATTATTGAAAAATAATATTTTAGAAACTTAAATTTTAAGAAAGAAATATCTTTTAAGAGATATCAACACACCAAATAAGAGTTCAAGTAGTAGTAAAAGAGTTAAGTCTTATCCAAGGAGTCATTCATTGTCTCAATATTTGATTATTTTGCCATAGATATGAGTTATTATTTTGCTTCCTGACTATTTTTAGGATTCAATGACACCGGCAAGAATGGTATCAAAAAAGAAAAATAGAAGAAATGGTTACTTTTTGTCATGTAGTTAATATCCAATGATTATCTATATTTATTAAAAAAGTGTAAATTTTAAGATTATTTACTTACAATCCAAATAACTTAAATATTTGATATGATTAATGTCCGCGCATTCGCGCGGGTACTAATACTAGTATATATTAAAGCAAGAAAGTTACCATATATAATTGCATTGTGGTTAAGCCAAGTGACAAGCTAATAAATGCAAATAGTATATGGTAACTTTATTCTATATTTGACTATGTTAGTCATATATATATATATATTTGAATTAAAGAATAATTTTAAACTGAATTTGAATTAAAAAATAATTTTGAATTTATAGATAAAGTTTTTAAATTTGAATTAAAATAAAAAAGAATTTTTTTTTGGTTAAGTTATCATACTTAATTTGGTTAATGATCATATTCAAACATGCTAGGAACTTTTATTATCTTTTCTGATTATTTAAATACTATTGCGCCTGTGGTAAAAAAAACTATTCCATATAACTATAAAGTTCTTTCACATTTAAAATTCTATAATTAAGTTCTTTAATACAATATATCTAGATTTGAATAAATCGAATTTCTTTTAAAATAAATGTAACATATAGGGTACACGTCTATGGTTATCTAGATAACAAAAAAGAGCTTTAAAATCAAATAAAAGTTTACTTATATATATAATGAAGTAAACCTACATGCTCGAGAAAGAAACATCACAAAAATCAGTCAATATTCAAAAAATTTATTTTTTTCCTTTTTGAAAAAATATTTGTTTGAAGAGTCAATTGGTATAAATGGACATCAAATAAATAACAAAATTTTGCCTATATATTTGTTATCATTAATTTTAATTTAGCACCTACTAGGAATTGATGGGTATAAGCTGAAACCTCTTTATTTAGCTGCAGTCAAGCCAACATTGCAAGGGTTTAATATTTTTTTGTTGAAGAATATCAGTTTCGAATCACTAGATTATGTGAAAAATTATTTTTCTCGAATTCAACAAGAGGGACATTGGTTTCTAATTGATAGTTTCTATAGCAATTTTCAAGTGTAACAAAAAATATATTTAAAAAAAACTGGTATGACATGAATTTTTTTTTAAAAAATGTAAACAAATTATTTCAAAAAGGGATTATTTTTTAATATAATGTAATTTTAAAAATAAATGGATAAGATATTTTTGAATTTTGTAGAGTTTTTAAATTATTATAATAGAAGTCATATCATGGATAAAATCAAGAAATCGAAATCTTATAGAATATTTACATAAATATATGGCCAGATTTATTGTTTACTTTTTATAGTTAATATCCATAGATGATATATTGGCAACACACGATTATACATATATTATATATGAATTATATATAAATTACAAAATCTTCAATTTTTTAATTTAAGTGGCAAGGCGAGCACTCATTTAGGTTGATTAGATAAGGCCAAAAGAAAAATATGGAATAATATATATATATATATATATATATATATATATATATATATATATATATATATATATATATTAAAGCAAGAAAGTTACCATATATAATTGACATTATGGTTAAGCCAAGTGGCAAGCTAATAAATGTCAATAGTATATGGTGACTTTATTCTATATTTGACTATTTTAGTTAAATATATATATATATATATATATATTTGAATTAAAAGATAATTTTGAATTTATATATAAAGTTCTAAAATTCGAATTTAAATTAAAAATAAAATTTATCTTTTTTTTATCATGTTATCATATGCAATCATGTTAGAAACTTTTGTTATTTTTTCTAATTATTTAAATATTACTTCGCCTCTAGCAAAAATAACTACTCCATATAACTATAAATGTGATGACCCAAAATGTCAGCTTTAAATTAAATAATCATCTCGGTATTTTAAGACCTTGAAAAAAAAGCGCTATCAATAATTCCTCGACTTGAGCGCGCAGTCTGTAGAATTTTCCGGAAGGTTTTTGTATGAAAAATAGATTAAATTATGAATTAGAGCTTTAAAACTCAACTGAGTTGACTTCGGTCAACATTTTAAGCAAACGAACCCGGATCCAAGTTTTGAACATTCCGGTAGTTTCGTATCGTGATTTGGGACTTGGTCATATGCCCGAAATCGAATTCGGAGGTCCCTAGATCAAATTATCGCCATTTAACGGAATCTAGAAATCTAAGGCTAAAGATTTCTTAAGTTTAACCGAAGATTTGACTTTTGAGCAAACGACCCTGGAATGGAATTTTGATGATTCAAATAGTTTCGTATGGTGATTTTGGACTTAGGAGCATGTTCGGATTTGGATTTGGAAGTCCGTAGGACAATTCGGCGCATTTTGGCGAAAGTTGGAAAATAGAAGATTTTTGAAAAAGTTTGACCGAGAGTTGACTTTTTGATATCGGGGTCGGAATCCAGTTATGAAAATTTTTATAGCTTCGTTATGTAATTTATGACTTGTTTGCAAAATTTGAAGTCAACCGGACTTGATTTGATAGGTTTTTGCATCAAATATAGAAGTTAGATGAATTGAAAACTCATAATTCGATTCATGGCGCGATTCAAAATTTTAGTGTTGTTTAGCGTGGTTTAAATCCTCGACTAAGTTCGTATTATATTCTGGGATATGTTGCCATATTTTGTTAGAGTCCCGAGGGGCTCGGGTGAGTTTCGGAGTGGTTTCGGACCATTTTTTAGGCCAATTTAACTTGCTGGATTTTGATAGCAAGGTTCGAAAATTCTGATGCGAGGAGCATAATGTGGAAGCTTATATCTAGAAATATATAAGGAATCTGAAAATGTACAAAACATAAAAATTGTAGCCCTTGCATTCTAGTTTCCTGAAACTTTAACCATTAAGCATTTGCATATTTATACAGAAAGTTATGATCGATTAAATAAGGGCTGGTAAAGCTGTTTTGAAATTTCCCAGAAATTTCTGATGCGAGGAGGCTACTGTGGAAGCTTATATCTCGAAATATATAGGGAATCCAAAAATATGCAAAACATACAGGTTGTAGCCATTGGATTCTAGTTTCCATAAAGTTAAACCATTCATCATTCGGACATTTGTACAGAAAGTTATGATCGATTAAATATGGCTGGTAAAGCTATTTCTGGTGGACCTTTAGTGACGAAAATGGACTTTTAGTGACGGATGGGCAGAAACTTAAGGACCAAAAATGCTCATTTTCTTCATTTTTGTTTTGGAATTTTTGGAGCTCGGTTCTTGGGCTATTTTGAGGTGTTCTTCACGATTTCAACTCAAGTAAGTGTCTTATACTCGAAAGTGTTTATATTACATAAATCCATGGTTATTTTTATCGTTTAATTCGGATTTAAATGGAAGAAAATCTAGATTTGGAGGTCGAGTTGTTATCGGAATTTGATAAAATTTATATGGGTGAACTCGTGGTTGAATGGGTTATCGGATTTTGTGAGTTTTGTCGGGTTCCGAGACGTGGGCCCCACGAGCTAATTTTTAGTACAATTTCGGATTTTTAATGGAAAATGTAGAATTTCATATGGAATTAATTCCTATAATTTTTATTGACTGAATCGAATTATTTATGACTAGATTTGAGAATTTCGGACACGAATTCGCAAGACAAAGGCTTGTTGGAATTTTGAATTGGTTGCAAAGCGAGGTAAGTGTTTGGTCTAACCTTAGCTTGAGAGATTAGGAGTTGTGTCCTATTTGTTATGTGTTATTTTTTGAGTACGACGTATAGGCATGGTGACGAGTATTTATACGTTGGTGTCAAACATGCCCGTGAGTCTTATACTTTGATTAATGTGACTCCGTTTAGTATTGTATATGCTCTATATGATAATTTCTATTGAGGAATATGACTTGTGGAAGTATTATTGTTAATTGAACATGGTAGAGTGTTGGCTCAAGTTGAGAATTTAATTGTTGAACATTGTAGAGCATTGGCTCAAGTTGAGAATTGAATTGTTGAACATTGTAGAGCATTGGCTCAAGTTGAGAATTGAATTTTTGAACATTGTAGAGCATTGACTCAAGTTGTGAATAGAATTGGGAAGTAAACGTGAAAGAAGAAAGGAGAGAGAGAATCATGATATTGTCTCCTTTGCTGGGACATTATTGCTTTGATGTTGTTTTCCTTGCCGGGATTTGATTGTTGCACTATTGTTCCCTTACCGTGATTTTATTGTGATTTCATTTATTTCTTTGCCCTTACTTCTTGTGATTGTTGTTTGGGTGAGGAAGAGTGTTAAAGCACGAAGGGTGATGCCGTGTATGATTTTGTGAGGAAGAGTGTAAAGCACAAAGGGTGATGACGTGTCGCACGATGTACAATTCCATGCCGATTATATTGATTTTATGGTGAGGAAGAGTGTAAAGCACGAAGGGTGATGCCATGCAGTTTATATTGATTCTTATGGCGAGGACGAGAGTAAAAGCACGAAGGGTGATGTCGTGCACTTGTCCTTGATTTTTCCTGATTCTAATTGAGTTATGTTGTCCTGTACGTTTATTTACTGATTTTCCGTTATTACTTGATTTTATTTCAATGTTATAGATTCCCTTACCCTATTTGCCTTGTGTTTGTTGCTTAGGTGAGGAAGAGTGTAAAGCACGAAGGGTGATGCCGTATATTGTTTTGGTGAGAGAGTGTTAAAGCACGAAGGGTGATGTCGTGTATTGTTTTGGTGAGAGAGTGTTAAAGCACGAAGGGTAATGCCGTGCACTTTCTGTTTGCTGTGTTTACTTGTTATTAACAATTCAAGTGTATTAACTGTTTTGATCTCTTTACTGTTGTGATCCTTTGTGTTGGGATCCATAGTGTTTATAATACCTCGCCTTATTTTTTTTAATATGTTCAATACTTCAAATTTCAAGAATTGTTACATTTTTAACTCAATTGATTTCTCAACTAAAGTTTCCTTAAACCGTTTGAGGTTGTACTTTACTTAAAAAGGAATTTCTACTATGTTTTAATTTATTAGTTTCTTGTATTAAAGGTAATGATTCCTTCGATATTGTACTTTAATTGAAAATGGTATTTTCTTTATCAAATGATTTCTAAAAATAACTTCATCTTTTCTTGTTGATTTCCTAATTGGGTTGGAAGTTGTACTCTACTTTATGTTAAGTGAATGAGGCTCCTTGAACATTCTTAATTGTATTGGGTTATGGAACCTATGAGCTGAGTAACATAAGAATATCGTTGTGCAATGTGAGACAGAAATATGTGGGCACAAGGTGTCGGGGAAAATATTATGGTCTTATTTAATGGCACGTGAGTTGTTCGTGCGGTTGTGACATAAATATGGGCACGAGGTGCCGAGAAAATATGAAAGTGGGCTGAGACTGTCACGACCCAAAATCCCAACCCGGTCGTGATGGCGCCTCTCGTGAGGACAAGGCCAGCCAATCAACAAAACAGTACATCTCTTTATAATTACTTAGCAGGAATAAGTCTAAATCATGGGCAATATAATCTTAAATGCGAAATAAACGTGATAGAACAAGGAAAACCATCCCAACTCAGCCCGAAATTGGGGTGTCATGAGTCATGAGCTATTACAGAGTTTACTAATATTTTACAAAGTCTGGAATTATCATAAATAACAAAGATAAGGGAGAAAACGGGGCTGCGGACGTCAACAACTACCTCGTTACTCCTAGTCACCGCCTGGTCTGGAAAGAATCAGCGCTCAGGAGCGAACTCAGCTCTGCCTGTATCTGCACACATGGTGTAGGGAGTAATGTGATTACTCTGACCCAGTGAGTAATAAAAATAAATAACGACTGAAAACATGAAATCTCATAACGACAACATATAGCGCTATCCCAAGCAGTAAAATCAGTTAAACAGTAAAACAGTGAGTATCAGATAATTCTTCTTTTAAAACAGTGAAGCCAATTAATTTCCACAGTAAGGATTGTAAGCACGTGATTTTTGACCCTCCCCGAGAATTTTTACATTTTTTGCGTGAATATGTGAAATTGAGTCTAGTACAGCTATTTTAACTATTTTTACTTTATTTCGTTGCAAAAAGAAAATTTCAAAAAAATATATATATAAATTTTAGTTTATGTATTTCTCATAAACTTGAAAAATACAAAAATTGCACTTTATTTTTATACCTTGTATAATTTCGAAAAAAATACAAAAATAATAATTCTGTTAAAGTTTTATAGTCATTTTAACTTTGAAAAATACAAAAATATTACCTCATATTTTATCTTAATATTTAAAACGAAAATTACAAAAAAAAAAAATAGTTTCATTAATATTTTGTAGCTATTTTAAATCTTGAAAAAATATTCAAAAAAGATATAGTTTTGTTTAAATACTAGTCTTATTTTTGGTAGTTATTTTGCTTACATAGGACTAGTTAAGCGACGTGTTCCTATTTCTCGGGTCCTGACAAAAGAATAATATTCAGGTTTAAACTACCCGGTTTTAGGCCTAATTTTTGGACCTAGCCCGTAATAAACCGTGTCCAGGACACGTGGGGAACCCCACCACGCGTGGGGAACATATGCCTTGAACCCCACCACGCGTGGGGCTCATTTTTTGAGGGAAAAACATTACAAATACACGGACAAAACATGAAAGGGAGAGGATTTTGGAATTGAAAAGAACGGGATTTTAGAATTTTTGAGGAACAGATACTACTGTTCCTCTTTCTTCTTTAAAGAGAAAGGAAAAAAAAAACCCTAGGGCGGCTCCGATCGCAAAAACCTCCAGGCAACCACCCTACGTCCACCAAGCCTCCGACCTCCACCCCGTCTCCTCCCAACTCCTACCAGCAGACCCCTCCACTGTTCGAGCTTCTTCTTCCTAAAGAAGAAGAAGCAGAAAACCTAAAACCACCGTCCAAAAACCACCCGACACCACCACGACCTTCCACCTCCAGCTATCAGCCTCACCATCAAACACCATCGCCCAAACACCATAACCAACACCCAAACACCATCACCCTCGTCCCCAGCTGTTCGTCGAAGCTGCGTTTGCGTCCTCACCTTCCCATCGTAACCCACCAAACCAGTCGCAACCCTCCGACGCCGGAACTCCAGCTCAACCTCACGTCCAAACCCACCTGCTCGTCGACCTTTTGCTGCATCCTCTTCGCAGCTACAACCCATCCTACTGTCGCAACTAACGCCCTCGTCATTGTCCAGTCGACAACCATCACCCCGTCACTATTAAACACTGCCCGTCGACTCCCACAATCGTCGACTAAACAGTCCGTCAGCTTCACGCCACTAGTTGAGCCGGAGTTCATGGAGGTGAGCTGCTCGACCTTGTGTTGAGGTCGAGTTCCAGTCCAAGGTCCAAAGGTTGAGTCGAGGTCCGGTACGTCGAGGCGCTGTCCGAGGTTCCGTCGTTGTTCTTCGTTCAGAAAGGTCCGGTTTAAGTTCCGTCGGAATCGTGTTTGTCGCTCTGAGTTTGTCGAGGTGCAAAGGTTAGTAAACCTCGATGTATTAGATAAATAAACCTACGTTGAATGTTTGAGATGCAATATAAAAATTGGTATGGAAATTTTCTGCCTATGTTTCATTGCCTGCATTTTGGTTCATTTTCATGTTACATTATTCTTGTTTATTTGATGTCGTTTAATTAAGTTGGATTAGTCGTTCCATGACGCAAGTTTGACGTTAATCTGTTCGTCCTTTCCTTCGGTCAGGTCATTCGAAAAATAGCATTAGTGCATGCTGTTACTACTACCGAAACACTCATTCACTAAACTCCTTTTATTAAACTTTTAACAAGTCATGGGATTTTAGTTGTAAAGAAGCCGTAAGGTTTAGTATTGTTAAAGGCGTAAAAATGGCATCCCATTAAAAATATATATAAAAAAAATAATAATAAAAATAAATAAATAATAATAATAATAATAAAAAATAAAATGAGACGAGCCTCGCCAAATAAAAGGGACAAATTGCGGGGCCCTCACAAAATATATGTATTAAATACTTAGATTCCAGAATGGGTCGTTTAGCAAATTTCACGGCCCTACCCAAAAATAATAATGCGCTAGTTGCTTTAGGCGCGCCTTTAATAATGTTATCTCCCTAAATTCGGGTGCACATTTATGTGACCCAAATCCAAATCTCAACGAAATCGAAATGTGCCTCTAATCACGGGTACATTGACTGTGACGTGGTATGAGATGCATTTCCATGACGTTGCAAATTCCTTTTAAAAAATAAGCATGATATGAGCCTCGCCGAATAACAACACAAATCGTGGGGCCCTCAATAAATACTTGTTTAAAATTACTTAGAATTCAGGAGGGTCGTTTAGCGAATTTCACGGCCTCCGCAAAATAATAATGCGCTAGTTGCTTTAGGCGCGTCTTTAATAATTTAATTTTCTTAAACTCGGGTGTGCATTTCATGCGACCCAAATCCAAATCCTAAAACATCAAATAAAATATGTTTCGGATTGTGGGTGCATTTCATGCGACACAGTCCAAAGATATATTTTAAGCGATGTTCACATTCTTGTAAAAACAATAATAATAAAGCGGTTAAAAGATAAATTTGCACATAAGTTCATATTGTATTAAAAATCAGATAAATAAGCCAAATATAACAGTTGAGCGACCGTGCTAGAACCACGGAACTCGGGAATGCCTAACACCTTCTCCCGGGTTAACAGAATTCCTTATCTAGATTTCTGGTACGCAGACTATAATATAGAGTCATTATTTTCCTCGATTCGGGATTAAAATTGGTGACTTGGGACACCCTAAATCTCCCAAGTGGCGACTCTGAAATAATTAAACGAATCCCGTTTCGATTGTCCTTTAATTGGAAAAAACTCCCCTGCGCCCCGCGGGCGCGGAAAAAGGAGGTGTGACAGCTCTGGCGACTCTGCTGGGGACAATAACCCAGAACCACTGGTTCGGGGTTAAGAATTCGAGCTTAGTGTAATTGTTATTATTTGTCTTTATTTATTATCTGATTTGATTACATGTTTCGAGCCTAAGGTGCTAAATGCTGCTTTTACTGCTTTGATATTATTTGAACTGTACATATAAACTGTGCCGAAACCCTTCTCTTCTCTCTTGAGGAGCGCACGCTGGTCGTGGCTTCTTTCTGTTAGTGTCATATGCCAAAATAGAACGAGGATTCGGAGGAGTTGCAAAATCGGATGGCCTTTTGGTTACCGGTACACAGCTCCCATCCTTGGCTCGAGTTGTCCGCTCGGGTAAGCCAGGTCTAGAACAAATACCCAGGTTATGAACTTAGTATAACAAAGCCACATGCCGGATCCCTAGTAGGAACGTTTATTTGCATCATGTGCATTTGACTTAGGGGACTCAACACAGGGGTTGGGTCCGTCTAGGACAAGCAACCTGAAAATAATAGACCATCTTTGGCATCCTATGTGCTACATGTTATATTTATTCAAGGGTGAATGAGTCATTTGGCGGACCAATGATATTTGCGGACAAATGACACTTCTTATCATGCTGATCACGTTAAATAAGAAAGTTGCACGATTTTTTATTAAGCATGCTATTATATTAATCAAAGCATGGGGAACATTTGTGGAATCCAAGAAGCCTTGGAATTCCCTATGTCCCCCACGCTTGCTTTTTGGGAAAGCACATGGGGAACATTTGTGGAATCCAAGAAGTCTTGGAATTCCCATATGTCCCCCACGCTTCATATGTTGGGAAAAGCGCATGGGGAGCATTTGCGGAATCCAAGAAGTCTTGGAAATCGTTATGTCTCCCATGCCACATTTTTGAAAGAAATAATAAATATAAAAAATAAAATTACAAATAAAAACAAAGCAAGAAAATCCAAATTTTTTTTATGTTGTCATCATTTTCCACATATAAGAAAATCGTGAAAAAAGGAGAAAATAACAGCATAGAAGTCCTAGTAGAGTCGAAACTCTGACGAAATTTTGAAAATAAAAAATGTCTTGTTAGTTTGTTATATTGAAAGCAAAGGAAAAAAAAAATAAAAAAAATGGATCATTATTGTTCTGTCTGGGTTTTTTTTAAATATTAAAGAAAATAGTTTGTTTTGCCATTAAATGAAAATAAAAAAGAATCTGTTTTTTTTTTAAAAAAAAAATAATAATAATAATAAAAAAATGCTTTATTTATTTTACTTTGTTTGTCTATGAAAATGGCGGAAATAAAAATAAAAAGAGTCCGGCGTTGAATGTGATTTTATTACTTGTTCCAAAAATAAGTATATATATAATCCAAAAAAAAAATTCAAAAGAAAGTTCAAAATTCAAAAAGATAAAATAGATAAATAAAAATCCGAAAATATTTTGATTCTTCTTTAGAAAATTCAGAAAAAAAAACATTTTAGAAGCATTCAAAAATATATCTTAGAAGTGTTTCTTGTAAAAATAAAATCAATCAAAAATCAAAAAATATACTTCCCTTCTTCTTTTAAAGTAGTTCTTTCGCAAATTCAAAAAAAAAAAAAAAGTTAGTTCATCTACTTATTCTTATTTGCCTACTTATTCGTATTTGACCGAACTACGCGGGTTTGATTCTCACCGGGTGTGAGATACGTAGGCAACCCTCATCGGGTCCAACCCCACCTTCTCAAAAAAGAAGGAATGTTTTATGTTTTTGTTAATTCGTTTGTTATGAGTGAAAAATAATAGTCTATTTGATTGTTGTGAAAAAAAGAATAATACTAAAAATAGAAAATGGAAAAGGGTCTTCTCAAAAATAGTTTATTTGCCCGAACTACGCGGGTTTGATTCTCACCGGATGTGAGATACGTAGGCAACCCTCATCGGGTCCAACCCCCCTTTTTGCTAAAAACCCAAAAAAAAAAAAAAAAACAAATAATAAATAATAATAAAAAAAAACATGTCAATTTTTTATTCATAAATAAGTCGGGTGATGTCCAACTTCCCCTTTTACAAAAAATAGCAAAAATATATGTCAAATTTCATAAAGAAGTCGGGTGACGCTGTTTTATCAAGACATAGCCGAATGTTCCCGAAAGGGACGCCGGAAGGCTGACTTTGCATAAACAGCCACTTTTGGGTCATTTTTAAGACTTGGTCCAGTTGACCCCCACAGCCTAAAAATCTTCGTCCCCGAGACGTTGAAAGGCCGTGTTTGCAATATTGACTTTTCTAATTTGAAAAACAATGAAAAAAGAGTTATAAATAAGTCAGGTGATGCTGTTTTGTCATAAATAGCCGAATGTTCCCGAAAGGGACGCCGGAAGGCTGACTTGGCATAAACAGGCACCTTTGGGTCATTTTGAGATATGGACCCACACAGCCTTAAGAAAGCTTCGTCCCCGAGACGCTGAAGGGCCGTGTTTTGCAACACCAAGTTTTTATCATAATTTGAAAAAAAAAACAAATAGTCAACGGTCGGGTGAATGCCGTTTGGATGTTTAGTCAAAAAAAATATGAAAAAATAAAATAAGCCGAGCCAGTTTCGGTCGCGTCTTAAACCGTTCTTGCCGAAATAGCCTTAGAGTACCTTTCAGTGGTCGAAAGGCTATTTTCGTAAAAGAATGGACAAGTTTGTAAAGTGTCATAAAATAACCCTCCCCGGCCTCAAAATTTATATGAAATTTGGAAGGGGCCACATTTGCAAAAAATAACCGTCCGGTTGCATTTGGCAAACGGGGAAAGGAACTATCCGTTCGTTTTTGAGTTTGTAATTGTTGATTAGAGTATGCGAATTATTTTGATTTTCGGGTCCGTTTGTTGTCTCTTGTCAAAAGTCTGTTTTTGCAATCAAGTTTGTTTTAATTTGAAAATTGGAAATTCCAAAAAAAAAAAAAAAAATGTGTGCGTTTATTATTGTTTATCTTTTATTGGTCCGAACTACGCAAGGTCTGATTCATGCGGGGTCATGATACGTAGGCAATCTCTATAAGATTCGACCACAACAAAAAGAAAAAAATAAAAAAAAGGGAAAAATGAAAAAAATCGAAAAAGAGAAAAGAAAAAAAGATCGAAAGGAAAAGAAAATACAAAATAAATACAGGGGTTCCCAAAGTACTTCAAAGGGGCAAATAAACAAGTCGGGGTGACGCATGTTGTTTAAAGCAAAGCATGTTAGAAACGGTTAACTGCCTAGGGGCATTGCATCCTCAATGTGTTGTTGTCAAATCTGTTAAACTCTAAACGCTAACAAGTTTGTTGTTTTCCGAATCTCAAACAGTTAGTTGTTAAAGAATTCTGGCAACACACCCTTACCAAACTATATCCAAAGGACCGATAACAACAAGCATGGCTACTTCAGAGAATAGTACCGAGGAAGAAAGGCCGATGAGCCAGTTGTTAATGGAAGCGATGGGAAAGATAGAAAGGATGGGACTAGATATGAATGCAATGCAGGTAGCTCTAGCCAAAGCACAAAAGAGCCCTGAGCCATTGGGGCACATGCCGGAATACCCTCACTCCGGCCCTTCAACAAGCCTCCCAAATCCCCGTTACCATCAAGAAAGAAGCCCTCATGATTCCCAGGCTCCACCACCCCATCAACCTCTCCCAACACCCAATATTCCCATTTTTGTGGGACCTGCATCAGCCCCTTTGCAGCGAACGACCAGTGAGCCATTGTTTCAGGCTCACGATACACAATACTATCCCCCTGAGCCTACATTCCATGCACCCGAACCACAGGCTTACAATCCCCATTTGGAAGTACCGGCAGAGGTTGAGAAGCCGGATAAGGCCCCTGAACAGGATGAAGTGTTGAGAAAGTTCAAAAGCCTGGAGCAATCCTTCAGGAACTTACACGGGCTGGGCAATCAAGTCAGCGTGGCATACAAAGATCTGTGCCCTTTCCCAGATGTCCAACTCCCGGCTGGGTTCAAGATGCCCAAGTTTGATTTATATGAAGGGCACGGTGATCCCATGGCACATTTGCGGGGATTCTGTAGCAAAATGAGAGGGGCAGGAGGCAAGGATGAGCTTTTGATAGCTTATTTCGGCCAAAGTCTGAGCGGATCTGCACTGGAATGGTATACCAGGCAGGATTTCAGCAGGTGGTACACGTGGGATGACCTGGCACAGGCTTTCGCAGGTCATTTCCAGTACAATCTCGAGATAGTCCCTGACCGTCTCACATTGCTGAGGACTGAAAAGAAGCCCGGGGAAAGTTTTCGTGAGTTTGGTTTCCGCTGGAGAGAACAAGCGGCCAGAGTTGATCCTCCCATGAAAGAGGGAGAAATGGTGGACTACTTCTTGCAAACACTTGATCCAACTTACTTTGGTCACTTAGTGACAACGGTTGGGAAATCCTTCAATGAAGTGGTAAAGATAGGGGTCATGATAGAGGAGGGCCTAAGGTCTGACAAAATCCTAAATTACTCAGCGCTCAAGGCAACGACCCAAGCTATTCAGAGCGGCGCGGGAGGTGTGCTCGAGGTCGCATCAGTCGAAGCAGGTACTGGGTCCAAATTCAGAGGTCCTTCCCCTCACTACCAGCCCAGGCCCCACACTCCATACAACCTTCCACAACCCTACTATCCACCATCAGAGCCACTATTTTCAGCCTATCATGCCCATGCCTGCCCCCGAGCTCCATATAATCCGCCTCAATATTATCCTCCGAACAAAGTCCGGTCGCAGGGTCAACTATCAGGTCACCCCCGCTGGCGAGAGCCAGCACCACGTAATGCATTCTTGCCTTCACAACGTTTTCAAGCACCCAACGACCCTAGAAAACAGGGGCATGGGGGAAAACAAAGGCAAGGAAACAATTTCACGCCAATTGGGGAGTCCTACGCAAGTTTGTTTGAAAAGCTAAAGCTTTCAGGACTGATTGAGCCGCTCCTTGGCTATACTCCAGATCCATATGCAAAAGGGTTCAATCCTGCTGTACGATGCATGTACCACTCTAATGTCCAAGGACATAGCATTGAAGATTGTCGTTCTTTGAAAAAGGAAATCGAAAGAATGATTCAGGAAGGGGCAATTGTGATCAACGACAGTGACAGGGAGCAGGCGAATCATCTTGAGAACTTGTTGATTGATGTTGATAATACTGAAGTTGGGGATGGTCTTGGCAATGTTGATATAGAGCTCAATGGCTAAAATGTCATGCTTTGCAGTTGGAAGATTCTCCATTTTGGGTCAGCCGGAGATGCCGTGCTTGGATGGTTGGGAGGACGTTTTGTTCCTGGGTCAGCAAGAGAGAAGCTTGTGGTGGCTCATTTTGTTGTCATTTCTGTTGTTCGGATTATTAGGGTTATGAGTCGGATGTTGTCTTGTCCAGTTTGTTTTTAGGATTTTGTTCTGGATTGTTTTGTTTGTTTTGTTATTTAAACCATTTCACCAGTAGTCTAATACAAAGTCCGGTCTTTTATTATTTCCAGTCATCTTTTTGTTTAGTCCTTTTATCATTTTTGTTCAATGCCGATTCTAGGGACATGACATGCGCACCCAGTTTGGGCCTAATCTTAAAAGTTAATCATAAAACCCTGGGAAGGTGATCAAAGCATTTAAAGGAAATAAGAACGGTTTGAGATTATTTGGAGCTCGAGTCATGTGGAACTGGGGCAAGTTAAACACAAAGAAAACCGTTAAAGAAAGATTCGCCTAAATTGGCATGAGGGTCATTCATAATAATGAGAATGAGAGTGTCGCCCAACGGTGCTTTAGAAGTGACAAATGAACAAACAGATGTTGAATATAATTGTCAAGTCCGGCACCATCGGAAGAGCTATAAATCTATGGTTTAATTGTGTTGTTTGCACTTGGCATGTGTTGAAGACTGGAATGACGAAGGCATTTTGTTCTGCTACCCAAACACTTTATCCTTCGTTACCCCTTTTGAGCCTTATTTATTTTTCTTTCATACCCCTCGTTCGGAATTAGTAGCAACGAATAAAATACGCAAGCATGATAGGTAAGAGAAAAGAAAGAAAAGAAAACAACAAAATGGAAAAAGAAAAATAAAAGAAAAAGAGAGAAAGAAAAAAAAACGACAAAAGAAAAGAGAAAAGAAAAAGAGAAAAGAAAACTGATAACAAAGAAAAAAAGAAAGTCAAATGAAACAGAGGAATTGGGAACTACGTTTGACCTGATTCCTCAAAGAGGATACGTAGGCGCTTCACGGCTCGGTCATAGTTTTGAAAAATGAAAAAAAAAACAATCAAAATATCCCCAAGCAAGAAACTGGGGCAAAAGTTGCGTTTGTTGTAAATAAATCTAATTCCGAAGGTTGTAATTAATAACCCAAAATTAATGCATTTTTTTGAGCCTTTAATACCCTTTCTTTCTAACCCTATCCAAAACCCACATTACGGTCCAAAGAAAGACCTTCTGACCAGTCTTCAAAAGATGCCAAGTCAGACAAATAAGATTCTTACCGGCGAACATAACATTCTGTTTCCACAACAGAAAGGACTCTAATCTCCAACAAAAAGAGTCATGCCGGCAACACTCCAAATTCCCAGCTGGAAAGTGATACAAATGAGAGAGTCTTATTGGTGAAAACCTTCACAGACACCATAAGGCGATAAAAGCTGAGAGAAAACCAAAATGAGAGAGGCTTGATAGTGAAAACCCTTCGGGCACTACAAGTCGAATAAGAGTGAGAATCAGATGGGGAATCGCCAATTGAAGATCTTGAAAGAGGATTGACGGTAAAGGATAGGCCCCATATGCATGTCATGGCCATTAGAGTCGGCATCTGCATTTGATAGGGTTTTTATTTATAGTTTCTTTTGTTAAAAGAGTCATGTTTTTTTCCTTTGTCTTTTTAGTCTGTTCCCTTTTATCTTTTTTCTTTCATAGAAAAATCCCCAATAGAGTCTGTCTGGTCAGAACAAGTATGAAGTGACTTCGAATAGGCCATCAGCTTTCCAAAAATGAGATCTGACTAGTACATCCAAGGGGTATAGTCAGCAGGGAACAAACGCGAGGCCAGTGTCAATACAGATATCCCCAGCAAAAGGGAATTGACAGAAGGATTGACAAGCGTTATAAACCTCAAGGCCAAGGCCCATGGACAAAGCAAGGAAAGCAGTGAGCATGATTTGGCAAAATCCATACTAGACTAAAAGGTCGGGGAAATGCCAGTTTCCGAGCTATGCCACAAAAGAAGAGGGATATCCCCATCAGAAAGGGATTGTACCCAGCAAATAAAATCGTCCCCAACAAGTTGTGCAACGCAAAGCAAGGAAGGAAAAGAGGAAAAGCCATCCCGTTGGGAGTATCACAACCAACCACCATGTTTTAAACTAACAATTTTGTTTGATTTGAAACAGGTAAAGGAAATGGCATTGATGCCAGAACTGCAGGCCACAAGGGATATTATCAAACTGGGGCAGAAAATTTTCCTTCCATTTAGAAAATTTTCTGGAAGTCAGGTACCCCCAGCTGATAACATTTTACCCAACAGTGTTATCCCTAGCAGGTAAGTAAATAATTCCTCAACAGTGTTATCCCTAGCGGTTGCGAGGGGTCCAACACAAGGTTGGAAAGTCGGTATCCTCAGCGGTTAGACTTCAAAGGAGGAAGCTAATAATAATAATAATAATAATAAATAAATTAAAAAAAAAAAAAAGAATAAATAATAAAAAATGGGGAAGGTAGAAAATGAAAATTCATCCCAATCCCCAGCAAGTATTCGAGGTAAGACATCTTCAAGTCTTAAGGATATTTTGGGTTCATCCGCCCTCAAATAGGATCTGTTGGGTTAATCCGCCCTCAAATAGGATCTGTCGGGTTAATCCGCCCTCAAATAGGATATGTTGGGTTCATCCGCCCTCAAATAGGATATGTTGGGTTCATCCGCCCTCAAATAGGATATGTTGGGTTAATCCGCCCTCAAATAGGATCTGTCGGGTTCATCCGCCCTCAAATAGGATCTGTTGGGTTCATCCGCCCTCAAATAGGATCTGTCGGGTTCATCCGCCCTCAAATAGGATCTGTCGGGTTCATCCGCCCTCAAATAGGATCTGTTGGGTTCATCCGCCCTCAAATAGGATCTGTCGGGTTAATCCGCCCTCAAATAGGATCTGTCGGGTTAATCCGCCCTCAAATAGGATCTGTCGGGTTCATCCGCCCTCAAATAGGATCTGTCGGGTTCATCCGCCCTCAAATAGGATATGTTGGGTTCATCCGCCCTCAAATAGGATATGTTGGTTTCAGTCTTTTATTTTAAGTGTTGAAACAGGCGCCCACCTGAATAACGAGAGGAATACATTTCTGTCTTTTCATTTTTTGTTCTAGGTCACCCACCAGTATAATGCGGGCATACATTTCCTATCTTTTCATTTCTGTTCTGGGTCACCCACCAGTATAATGCGGGAATATATTTCTGTCTTTTCGTTTCTGTTCAAGGTCACCCACCAGTATAATGCGGGCATATCATTTTTCATATCTTTACCACCAGGCGCCCACCTGTATAACGAGAGGCATACATTTCAGTCTTTTATTTTAAGTGTTGAAATTGGGAGCCCGCCCATAATAACAGAGGAATACATTCAGTCTTTAATTTTAAGTGTTGAAGTTGGGAGCCCGCCCAGATAACAGAGGCATAAATTCAGTCTTTACTTTTCAAGTGTTGAAATTGGGAGCCCGCCCAGATAACAGAGGCATACATTCCACGTCTTTACCCATAGGAGACGCACTTCCTAAGTTCAGTTTCACCAATAGGAGACGCACTTCCTAAGTCCATTGTACCAATAGGAGACGCACTTCCTAAAAAGTTTCACAAGTAGGAGACGCACTTCCTAAAATGTTTCACAAGTAGGAGACGCACTTCCTAAGATAAGTTTCACCAGTAGGAGACGCACTTCCTAAGATAAGTTTCACCAGTAGGAGACGCACTTCCTAAGCAAGTTTCACCAATAGGAGACGCACTTCCTAAGCAAGTTTCACCAATAGGAGACGCACTTCCTAAGTTTATTTCACCAATAGGAGACGCACTTCCTAAGTTTCAGTTTCACCAATAGGAGACGCACTTCCTAAGTTTCAGTTTCACCAATAGGAGACGCACTTCCTAAGCAAGTTTCACCAATAGGAGACGCACTTCCTAAGCAAGTTTCACCAATAGGAGACGCACTTCCTAAACAAGTTTCACCAATAGGAGACGCACTTCCTAAGTTTATTTCACCAATAGGAGACGCACTTCCTAGTTTCAGTTTCACCAATAGGAGACGCACTTCCTAAGTTTCAGTTTCACCAGTAGGAGACGCACTTCCTAAGCAAGTTTCACCAGTAGGAGACGCACTTCCTAAGCAAGTTTCACCAGTAGGAGACGCACTTCCTAAGCAAGTTTTATCAGTAGGAGACGCACTTCCTAAGATAAGTTTCACCAGTAGGAGACGCACTTCCTAAGCAAGTTTTATCAGTAGGAGACGCACTTCCTAAGATAAGTTTCACCAGTAGGAGACGCACTTCCTAAGTTCATTTCACCCATAGGAGACGCACTTCCTAAGTCAGTTTCACCATAGGAGACGCACTTCCTAAAGTTCAGTTTCACCATAGGAGACGCACTTCCTAAGTTCATTTTCACCGCAGGAGACGCACTTCCTAAAGTTCAGTTTCACTATAGGAGACGCACTTCCTAAAGCAAGTTTCACCAATAGGAGACGCACTTCCTAAGCAAGTTTTATCAATAGGAGACGCACTTCCTAAGTTTAGTTCTACCAATAGGAGACACACTTCCTAAGTTCAGCTTTACCATTAGGAGACGCACTTCCTAAGAATAAGTTTTACCAGTAGGAGACGCACTTCCTAAGAAAAGTTTCACCCAGTAGGAGACGCACTTCCTAAGGACAGTTTTCCCCAATAGGAGACGCACTTCCTAAGTTTATTTCACCAACAGGAGACGCACTTCCTAAGTTCAGTTCTACCAAGAGGAGACGCACTTCCTAAGTTTAATTTCATGCACAGGAAACACACTTCCTGAATTAAGTTTTCATTATTAGGAGACACACTTCCTAGTCTGGTTCACTCAGGTTATACTTTTGCTTTAGGGGACGCACTCCCGAGTTTGGCTTTTTAGATTATATTTTATTTCAGGAGACGCACTTCCGGAATTGAGATTTCACCCCTAGGAGATGCACTTCCTAGTTTGATTCATTTTAAGTCCGACCATAGGAGACACAATTCCTAGTTCTAGTCACTGAAGTTTTCACCCTTAGGAGACGCACTTCCTAGTTTAGCTCAGTCCGATTCAACCATAGAAGACACACTTTCTAGTTTGAGTCATTGAGGTTTTTATTTTAGCAGACACATTTGCTAGCAAGAGTTTTGGTTTTACTCCTAGGAGATGCACATCCTAGCCTAGTCTTTAGTTTACTCTCATCATTGCATCAGTAGTGTAAGTGAGTTACAATTTTGCTAACGACTCACAAACCTTCCCAGTACAAACTGGGTTAGGAAATTTTGTTTGTTTTGTTTGTTTTGATTGTCAGGGACCCGCCTGTAGAACGGAGAAAACATTTTTCAAAATCAAGCAGTGACCCACTGGAGAGCAGAAGGATTACAACAAAAATCCCCAGCACTCAATCCAAGATAGAAGCAACAAGAATCTCGCCCCAAGAATGCGAGTCAACAGTCTGAGAGGGTCAACAAAAGCTAGTCACAAAAAACAAAAAGAAAAAAAAAGAAGAAGAAAAAGAAAAAGAGAAAAATGAATGAATCCGAAGCACGGATGTGGAGAACAAATGTGATCTGCTCAAGAACTAGCGCCTACAACTAGCAAGTATCAAGGTTCAAGTCCAAAAGTCTGTATGAAGCACCATTCAAGACTCAAGACCAAGTTTCAGAAGACTTAAGAGATAGGAATCCTTGTAACTAGTAGCTGATAGGCTTAGTTAGTCTTTTTCAGTTTTCATTTTTGTTGTAATGACAGGACCGCGGACCGGAACCTCGACGGAACGGCACCTCGATCGGCTCTCCACCTCGGTACACTTCACTATCTCTCTCATTCCCGAACTACACGTGGCCTGATTCCTGTATAACCAAGGATATGTAGGCAGCTCAGGTACCAGGGCTCGGTCACATTCCCTCCCTTTCCTTAAGTGTAGTCCGTCCAAGTAATGGTCGGGTCAAAAACACGTCCAGTCGTTCTTTGTCGGAAAACTCTTCGTGTTTCCAGTCAAAGAGGGGCAGCTGTAAGCACGTGATTTTTGA
Source organism: Nicotiana sylvestris (assembly GCF_000393655.2). NCBI lineage: Eukaryota > Viridiplantae > Streptophyta > Magnoliopsida > Solanales > Solanaceae > Nicotiana > Nicotiana sylvestris. The sequence goes on from NC_091060.1 coordinate 21,363,052, forward strand.
CCCTCCCCGAGAATTTTCACATTTTTAGCGTGAATATGTGAAATTGAGTCTAGTACAGCTATTTTAACTATTTTTACTTTATTTCGTTGCAAAAAGAAAATTTCAAAAAAATATATATATAAATTTTAGTTTATGTATTTCTCATAAACTTGAAAAATACAAAAATTGCACTTTATTTTTATACCTTGTATAATTTCGAAAAAAATACAAAAATAATAATTCTGTTAAAGTTTTATAGTCATTTTAACTTTGAAAAATACAAAAATATTACCTCATATTTTATCTTAATATTTAAAACGAAAATTACAAAAAAAAAATAGTTTCATTAATATTTTGTAGCTATTTTAAATCTTGAAAAAATATTCAAAAAAGATATAGTTTTGTTTAAATACTAGTCTTATTTTTGGTAGTTATTTTGCTTACATAGGACTAGTTAAGCGACGTGTTCCTATTTCTAGGGTCCTGACAAAAGAATAATATTCGGGTTTAAACTACCCGGTTTTAGGCCTAATTTTCTGACCTAGCCCGTAATAAACCGTGTCCAGGACACGTGGGGAACCCCACCACGCGTGGGGAACATATGCCTTGAACCCCACCACGCGTGGGGCTCATTTTTTGAGGGAAAAACATTACAAATACACGGACAAAACATGAAAGGGAGAGGATTTTGGAATTGAAAAGAACGGGATTTTAGAATTTTTGAGGAACAGATACTACTGTTCCTCTTTCTTCTTTAAAGAGAAAGGAAAAAAAAAACCCTAGGGCGGCTCCGATCGCAAAAACCTCCAGGCAACCACCCTACGTCCACCAAGCCTCCGACCTCCACCCCGTCTCCTCCCAACTCCTACCAGCAGACCCCTCCACTGTTCGAGCTTCTTCTTCCTAAAGAAGAAGAAGCAGAAAACCTAAAACCACCGTCCAAAAACCACCCGACACCACCACGACCTTCCACCTCCAGCTATCAGCCTCACCATCAAACACCATCGCCCAAACACCATAACCAACACCCAAACACCATCACCCTCGTCCCCAGCTGTTCGTCGAAGCTGCGTTTGCGTCCTCACCTTCCCATCGTAACCCACCAAACCAGTCGCAACCCTCCGACGCCGGAACTCCAGCTCAACCTCACGTCCAAACCCACCTGCTCGTCGACCTTTTGCTGCATCCTCTTCGCAGCTACAACCCATCCTACTGTCGCAACTAACGCCCTCGTCATTGTCCAGTCGACAACCATCACCCCGTCACTATTAAACACTGCCCGTCGACTCCCACAATCGTCGACTAAACAGTCCGTCAGCTTCACGCCACTAGTTGAGCCGGAGTTCATGGAGGTGAGCTGCTCGACCTTGTGTTGAGGTCGAGTTCCAGTCCAAGGTCCAAAGGTTGAGTCGAGGTCCGGTACGTCGAGGCGCTGTCCGAGGTTCCGTCGTTGTTCTTCGTTCAGAAAGGTCCGGTTTAAGTTCCGTCGGAATCGTGTTTGTCGCTCTGAGTTTGTCGAGGTGCAAAGGTTAGTAAACCTCGATGTATTAGATAAATAAACCTACGTTGAATGTTTGAGATGCAATATAAAAATTGGTATGGAAATTTTCTGCCTATGTTTCATTGCCTGCATTTTGGTTCATTTTCATGTTACATTATTCTTGTTTATTTGATGTCGTTTAATTAAGTTGGATTAGTCGTTCCATGACGCAAGTTTGACGTTAATCTGTTCGTCCTTTCCTTCGGTCAGGTCATTCGAAAAATAGCATTAGTGCATGCTGTTACTACTACCGAAACACTCATTCACTAAACTCCTTTTATTAAACTTTTAACAAGTCATGGGATTTTAGTTGTAAAGAAGCCGTAAGGTTTAGTATTGTTAAAGGCGTAAAAATGGCATCCCATTAAAAATATATATAAAAAAAATAATAATAAAAATAAATAAATAATAATAATAATAATAAAAAATAAAATGAGACGAGCCTCGCCAAATAAAAGGGACAAATTGCGGGGCCCTCACAAAATATATGTATTAAATACTTAGATTCCGGAATGGGTCGTTTAGCAAATTTCACGGCCCTACCCAAAAATAATAATGCGCTAGTTGCTTTAGGCGCGCCTTTAATAATGTTATCTCCCTAAATTCGGGTGCACATTTATGTGACCCAAATCCAAATCTCAACGAAATCGAAATGTGCCTCTAATCACGGGTACATTGACTGTGACGTGGTATGAGATGCATTTCCATGACGTTGCAAATTCCTTTTAAAAAATAAGCATGATATGAGCCTCGCCGAATAACAACACAAATCGTGGGGCCCTCAATAAATACTTGTTTAAAATTACTTAGAATTCAGGAGGGTCGTTTAGCGAATTTCACGGCCTCCGCAAAATAATAATGCGCTAGTTGCTTTAGGCGCGTCTTTAATAATTTAATTTTCTTAAACTCGGGTGTGCATTTCATGCGACCCAAATCCAAATCCTAAAACATCAAATAAAATATGTTTCGGATTGTGGGTGCATTTCATGCGACACAGTCCAAAGATATATTTTAAGCGATGTTCACATTCTTGTAAAAACAATAATAATAAAGCGGTTAAAAGATAAATTTGCACATAAGTTCATATTGTATTAAAAATCAGATAAATAAGCCAAATATAACAGTTGAGCGACCGTGCTAGAACCACGGAACTCGGGAATGCCTAACACCTTCTCCCGGGTTAACAGAATTCCTTATCTAGATTTCTGGTACGCAGACTATAATATAGAGTCATTATTTTCCTCGATTCGGGATTAAAATTGGTGACTTGGGACACCCTAAATCTCCCAAGTGGCGACTCTGAAATAATTAAACGAATCCCGTTTCGATTGTCCTTTAATTGGAAAAAACTCCCCTGCACCCCGCGGGCGCGGAAAAAGGAGGTGTGACAAGGATAAATAAAAGGCTTGCCCCTTGGGCTCAATATATAAATCTCAGTATAGTATCAGCCCCTCGGGCTCACTCCCAACTCACCAGCACACAACATCAGCCCTTCGGGCTCACTCCCAACTCACCACACACAAGCAACGGCCTCTCGGGCCCACTCCCAACTCACCTGGGTACCCTGCGCTCACTATGGGTTTGTACAGACTCCGGAGGGGCTCCTACAGCTCAAGCGCAATATCAATAGGCCTGAAAGCCTTCACACATCACACACGAGGCCTGAAAGCCTTCACACATCACACACGAGGCCTGAAAGCCTCCTCATATAACACTCGAGGCCTGAAAGCCTCCTCATATAACACTCGAGGCCTGAAAGCCTCATCATATAACACTCGAGGCCTGAAAGCCTCCTCATATAACACTCGAGGCCTGAAAGCCTCCTCCCATCACTCAACATATCCTCACGTATGGCCATCGGCCTCAATCAGTCCAGAAAATAATCATAAGCCTCTTGGGCACCAGTAAAACACTAGTGCTCAGCTCAACAGCATTATAAATATCATTAAATCTCGAGTTGAGTATAAATGTAGTTGAGTTCACAAATAATATAATTCAATTGGACCGAGTTCAAATAATATTTTAATTCGTGAGGAAAATAGTGATGTAAATTCACAAAAGATTTCAGATAATTGGCACGAAGCCCAAATATGGAAATAAGCCCCAATCATAGTGAAAAACAATAAATCTTTATCAATTACGCGGTAAAAATATCAACTGGGATGGACCAAGTCACAATCCCCAATAGTAAATGACCTCGCGCTCGTCATACAACGCGTGTCTCATCTCAACATAGCAGTATGTTTTGCAATCCGGGGTTTCAAACCCTCAGTGCATCATTTAAAATCATTACTCACCTCTAGCTCGCTATGCCCTTGCCTCTCTAATTGGCCTCTTCGTGTGACGAATCTGCCAAAAATCACACAAACATCGATGAAGTTCGATTTCTAAAAGACGGGGTTTTAACCATACATATCTGAAATTCGCCCCTTAATGATACTATAATGATCCCATACAGTTATGTAACTTTAATCTACAATACAACACTCAATAGGGCCAATATTAGTACTAGATCCCATAAATTATGCCATTTAGGCATATTATCAAACATCTTGTAGGCATAAATATTTACACCTCTTAACTATAGCATTGGTTCCTCCAACTATCACCATTAACCAACAATTCATCACACTATTATTCTTTAACAATTTATACTCCTAACATCACATGTGTGATCAACCATTCACACCCAAACCAACAAAAATTCCATCAAATAAACACCTTTAAATCCCCTACCATGTTCATGTATTTAAATTGGGAATTTATGGCTTCCAACCACCATACAATAAGTTGTAATACTTGATTCATACTCATATTTCCATAATATATCCATATATGTGAGTCTAAGGTGTAGGATTTACCTTTTGGAAGAAATCTTGCAAAACCCTTCTTTGAGTTCTTGAAGGAATTTCTTGAAAATCTAAGGATTTTCAAGATCAATCCATGTTAATATAAGTGTTTAGGAGTAGTAATCAACTCAAAGTACTCCAAAAATCTTATCTTGGATCATAGAAATGAAGAGTGGGACGAAATCCCCTTGAGAGAGCAAGCCCTTGCTCCAAAAATGGCTTGGGAACTCTCTATTCCCGGTCTTGGGGTATTTAGGGCCTGCTACTAGCGCGGCCGCGCATCTGGGCACGCTAGTTTGCCCAGTGTTCTGTCTTGAGCGCGCTAGTGACACATGCCCAGTAAAATGGTCATAACTTTCTGTATACACCTCCAAATGACAAACGGTGTGTTGCGTTGGAAACTAGACTCAAAGGAATTTAATTTGATAGGTTGTGGGTCACACAAGTCCTTATATAACGGAAGATATGAGCGTCCAAAGTGAGGTCTTACGTGCACTCATTTACAACTTTCGTCTATTATGAAAATTTTCCAACTTCGAAGGTTTCCGATGCCGAAACCTATCAAATCACGTCCAATTGACTTCAAATTTTGCACACAAGCCCAAAATGACATAACGAAGCTACAGAAATTCTCGAAATTCCATTCCGACCGTCGGATCAAAATTTCACCTATCAACCGGAAATCGCCAAAATACTAACTTCGCCAAAATGAGCTAATTTCTTCACCGGACCTCCAAAATTAATTCCGATTGCACTCCTAGGCCTTAAATCATCCCCCGAAACTAGAAGAATCATCGGAATTAAATTCCGAGCCCTCTAACTCACAAGTCAACGTCCGGTTGACTTTTCCAAACTAATTCTTCCTTAAAGAGACTAATTGTCCCATTTCATACCAAACTCGATTCGAATTGACTCAAATTCACCAAGTACGTATATTGAAACATGAATAAGCATTTAACGAGGAATACAGGAAACAACGGTTCGGGTCATTACATTCTCCCCAACTAAAACAAACGCTCATCCTCGAGCGAGTTAAGAAACATACCTGGAGTTTCAAATAGGTGCGGGTACCTGCTCCGCATCTCCTGCTCGGTCTCCCAAGTAGCCTCCTCCATGGGCCGACCTCTCCACTGTACTTTAACTGATGCTATATCTTTTGATCTCAATTTTTGAACCCGTCGACTCAAAATAGCCACTTGCTCCACATTATAAGTCAAATTTTCATCTAACTGTACTGTACTGAAATCTAAAATATGAGACGGGTCCCCAATGTACTTCCAGAGCATGGACACATGGAAATACCGGATGAACACTCGATAATCTAGGCGGCAAAGCAAGCTCGTAAGCCACCTCTCCAATCCTCCTAAGTACCTCAAATGGTCTAATAAACCGCAGACTCAACTTCCCTTTCTTTCCGAACCTCATAACACCCTTCATCAGCGAAACCTTCAGCAAAACCTTCTCGCCCTCCATAAATGACACATCTCGGACCTTCCGGTCCGCATAACTCTTCTGACGCGACTGAGCTGTGCGAAGTCTTTCCTGAATCACCTTCACCTTTTCTAAGGCATCCTGGACCAAATCTGTCCCCAACAACCTAGCCTCACCAGGCTCAAACCAACCCACTGGAGTTCTACACCGCCTCCTATATAAGGCCTCATACGGTGCCATCTGAATACTGGACTGATAGCTGTTGTTGTAGGCAAACTCTGCAAGTGGTAAAAATTCAACCCAAGAACCTCCAAAATCAATCACGCAGGCACGCAACATATCCTCCAATATCTGAATAGTACGCTCGGACTGTCCGTCCGTCTGAGGATGAAATGCTGAACTCAACTCCACCTGAGTGCCCAACTCGTGCTGAAAAGTCCTCCAAAACTGAGAAGTGAACTGAGTACCTCTATCCGAAATAATAGTAACTGGAACACCATGCAACCACACAATCTCCTGAATAAATATCCTAGCCAGCCGCTCCGTAGAATATGTGGTACACACCGGAATGAAATGCGCTGACTTGGTCCGCCTATCCACAACGACCCAAATCGAATCAAAATTCTTCAAAGTCCGAGGAAGGCCACTCACAAAATCCATAGTAACTCTCTCCCATTTCCACTCAGGAATAATCATCTGCTGAAGCAAACCGCCCTGTCTCTGATGCTCATATTTCACCTGCTGACAGTTGAAACACCGAGCCACATATCCCACAATGTCTTTCCTCATTCTCCTCCACCAATAATGCTGTCTCAAGTCCTGATACATCTTCGCAGCACCCGGATGGATGGAATACCGCGAACTGTGGGCCTCCTCAAGAATCAAATCTCTATGCCCATCAACATCGGGCACACAAATACGACCCTTCATCCTCAATACACCATCATCACCTATAGTCACATCTTTGGCATTATCATGCTAAACTCTGTCCTTAAGGACAAGCAAATGCGGATCATCATACTGGTGCTCTCTGATGCGATCATATAAGGAAGATCGAGAAACCACACTAGCCAATACCTGGCTAGGCTCAAAAATATCTAACCGCACCAACTGATTGGCCAAGGTCTGAACATCAACTGCAAGAGGCCTCTCCCCAACTGGTATGTAAGCCAAACTCCCCATACTGAATGCCTTTCGGCTCAACGCATCGGCCACTACATTAGCCTTTTCCGGATGATATAGAATGGTAATATCATAGTCTTTAAGTAACTCAAGCCATCTCCACTGCCTCAAATTAAGATCTTTTTGTTTAAATAAATGCTGAAGACTGCGATGATCAGTGAATACCTCACAAGATATGCCATATAAATAGTGCCTCCAAATTTTTAAGGCATGAACTATAGCAGCCAACTCCAAATCATGAATAGGGTAGTTCTTCTCATGGGGCTTCAACTGACGAGAAGCATAAGCAATAACTCTACCCTCCTGCATTAGCACACAACCAATTCCAACTCTGGAAGCATCACAATATACCGTGTATGAACCTGTAGCTGATGGTAACACCAACACTGGAGCTGTGGTCAGAAGTGTCTTGAGCTTCTGAAAGCTCTCCTCACACTCGCCGGACCATACAAATGGGGCACCTTTCTGAGTCAACTTGGTCAAAGGCGATGCAATAGAAGAAAACCCCTAAACAAATCGGCGATAATAGCCTGCTAGCCCAAGAAAACTCCGAATCTCTGTGACTAAAGGACGGTCTAGACCAACTCTGCACTGCTTCTATCTTCCTTGGATCAACCTGTATACCCTCGCTGGACACTATGTGTCCCAAAAATGTCACAGAACTTAGCCAAAATTCACATTTGGAGAATTTTGCATAAAGCTTCTCCTCTCTCAATCTCTGCAACACTACACGCAAATGCTGGGCATGTTCCTCCTGGCTATGCGAGTACACCAGGATATCATCAATGAATACAATAACAAATGCATCCAAATAAGGCTGAAATACACTGTTCATCAAATGCATGAACGCTGCTGGGGTATTGGTCAGCCCGAAAGACATAACCAAAAATTCATAGTGACCATATCTAGTACTAAAAGCAGTCTTGGGAATATCCGACTCCCTGATTTTCAACTGGTGATAGCCCGAACGGAGATCAATCTTAGAAAATACCCTCGCTCCCTGAAGCTAATCAAATAAGTCATCAATGCGAGGCAAATGATACTTGTTCTTCACTGTTACCTTATTCAACTGCCTATAATCAATGCACATTCTCATTGTGCCATCTTTCTTCTTCACAAATAAAACAGGTGCACCCCACGGGGACACGCTAGGCCGAATGAACCCCTTATGTAAGAGTTCCTGAAGCTGCTCCATCAATTCTTTCAGCTCTGCTGGTGCCATACGATATGGCAAAATAGAAATGGGCTGAGTGCCCGACACTAAGTCAATGCCAAAATCAATATCCCTATCCGGCGGCATGCCCGACAGGTTTGCAGGAAATACATCAGGAAAGTCCCTCACAACTAGGACAGAATCAATACTAGGAGTCTCAGCTCCAAAATCCCGCACAAAAGCCAGATATGATAGATAACCCTTCCCAACCATACGCTGGGCTTTCAAGAAAGAAATTACTCTACTAGAGACATAATCAGTCATGTCACGCCACTCGATCCTCGGAACACCTGGAATAGCCAAAGTAACTGTCTTATCATGACAGTCTAGAATAGCATGATATGGAGATAACCAATCCATGCCCAGAATAATATCAAAATCTACCATGCTCAACAGCAGTAGATCAACTCGGGTCTCCAGACCCCCAATAATCACAGCACATGACCGATACACACGGTCCACAATAATAGTATCGCCCACCGGGGTAGACACATGAACAGGTAAAGTAAGAGACTCCCGAGGCATACTCAAATGACGGGCAAAATATGAATACACATAAGAATAGGTGGATCCCAGATCAAATAAGACAGAGGCATCTATGTGGCAGACTGAGATAATACCATAGTGAGATTAAACTCACTCCTTCATAAGCTTGTGGAAACACAATTCATCTGAAATTTTAACTCTTCCGCATTTTCTTGCATTCACTCACATAATAGTTAAGCCTACTCTCTAGGGGACCAAATTTTTACTAAGTCCCAAATTTTTCAAAAATTTCGGCAGAGTCTCCTTTGTAATTGGGCCTATCCACCTGCTAAAGAATCACCAAAACCATCCTAACAACACATCCACAACTTGACAAAGCATCACAACGTATATCAATTACATTAATATCAATATTACATGTATTATACTATTAAAATTTATACATGGACATGTGTTGCACCTATTTGAATCATAACACATAGAAAATACCTTTCAATCCTCCATTATTGGGCTATTCAACCGAGTAAGAACATATTCTTTCTTTAATGTTTTAGACCTTCAAGGTGGTCTCCTTGACTTAACGATTTCGTCATAATACATTTACAGAAGCGATCTCAGCTCCCAGACTTATCTAACTAGTATGACAAATAGCTTCCCCTCATAAGCCAATTACCCACTAGCTTTACCTTTAGTTAATATTTTTGTATACCTTCCACTGCCATACACATTACACCATCACTTAATCTTCCTGAGTCTAAACTCATACCGTAATATGAAATTTACTTCACTTCAAATAGGAGACATAAAAAGATCCTTCACGCACCCATAACTTGGGACTACACATCCTATCACAATGGAAATCATACACTCAATAGTTCATCTATCATCCAGTAGACCTTCCTCGTCACTTCCAAGTCATATAGATACATCTCGCAGTACTATCATACTCCTCACGTAGCTATCCAGCCATGATTCCCACTAATAGGGACAATACCGAACATAAAGGTTCAAAACACTTGCTCGCACAATAAGCACCTCGGTGCTAAAGCCATTGGCACAGATCTGGCCTCAAGTCCTCCAGACTGGCCTAACATCAAACTCAAAACGACCACGTCTCGCCCTTCGATTGGGGAATTACAAGCCATCAAGGCACATCTAATACTGAGCATTCGTTCGCGCATACGAATACGTGGAAGGAATTGTAAAAGTTACTTTTTCAAGCTGAATCAAGGACGCACGATAAGAATTCAAGAATATGAAGTTTTTCCTAAAGGTTCTGCAGCCTCTCGAGAATAAATACAGACGTCTCCGTACCGATCTGCGAGACTCTACTAAACCAGCTCATGACTCGCGAGACCTAGTAACCTAGGCTCTGATACCAACTTGTCACGACCCAAAATCCCAACCCGGTCGTGATGGCGCCTCTCGTGAGGACAAGGCCAGCCAATCAACAAAACAGTACATCTCTTTATAATTACTTAGCAGGAATAAGTCTAAATCATGGGCAATATAATCTTAAATGCGAAATAAACGTGATAGAACAAGGAAAACCATCCCAACTCAGCCCGAAATTGGGGTGTAACGAGTCATGAGCTACTACAGAGTTTACTAATATTTTACAAAGTCTGAATTTATCATAAATAACAAAGATAAGGGAGAAAACGGGGCTGCGGACGTCAACAACTACCTCGTTACTCCTAGTCACCGCCTGGTCTGGAAAGAATCAGCGCTCATGAGCGAACTCAACTCTGCCTGTATCTGCACACATGGTGTAGGGAGTAATGTGAGTACTCCGACTCAGTGAGTAATATAAATAAATAACGACTGAAAACATGAAATCTCATAACGGCACAATATAGCGCTATCCCAAGCAGTAAAATCTGTTATACAGTAAAACAGTGAGTATCAGATAATTCTTCTTTTAAAACAGTGAAGCCAATAATTTCCACAGTAAGGATAAATCAAAGGCTTGCCCCTCGAGTTCAATATATAAATCTCAGTATAGTATCAGCCCCTCGGGCTCACTCCCAACTCACCAGCACATAACATCAGCCCTTCGGGCTCACTCCCAACTCACCACACACAAGCAACGGCCTCTCGGGCCCACTCCCAACTCACTTGGGTACCCTGCACTCACTATGGGTTTTTACAGACTCCGGAGGGGCTCCTACAGCCCAAGCGCAATATCAATAGGACTGAAAGCCTTTACACATCACACACGAGGCCTGAAAGCCTTCACACATCACACACGAGGCCTGAAAGCCTCCTCATATAACACTCGAGGCCTGAAAGCCTCCTCATATAACACTTGAGGCCTGAAAGCCTCATCATATAACACTCGAGGCCTGAAAGCCTCCTCATATAACACTCGAGGCCTGAAAGCCTCCTTATATAACACTCGAGGCCTGAAAGCCTCCTCACATCACTCAACATATCCTCACGTATGGCCCTCGGCCTCAATCAGTCCAGAAAATAATCATAAGCCTCTTGGGCACCAGTAAAACACTAGTGCTCAGCTCAACAACATTATAAATATCATTAAATCTCGAGTTGAGTATAAATGTAGCTGAGTTCACAAAATAATATAATTCAATTGGACCGAGTTCAAATAATATTTTAATTCGTAAGGAAAATAGTGATGTAAATTCACAAAAGATTTCAGCTAATTGGCACGAAGCCCAAATATGGAAATAAGCACCAATCATAGTGAAAAACAATAAATATTTATCAATTACGCGGTGAAAATATCAACTGGGATGGACCAAGTCACAATCCCCAATAGTAAATGACCTTGCACTCGTCATACAACGCGTGTCTTATCTCAACATAGCAGTATGTTGTGCAATCCGGGGTTTCAAACCCTCAGTGCATCATTTAAAATCATTACTCACCTCTAGCTCGCTATGCCCTTGCCTCTCTAATTGGCCTCCTCGTGTGACGAATCTGCCAAAAATCACACAAACATCGATGAAGTTCGATTTCTAAAAGACGGGGTTTTAACCATACATATCTGAAATTCGCCCCTTAATGATACTATAATGATCCCATACAGTTATGTAACTTCAATCTACAATACAACACTCAATAGGGCCAATATTAGTACTAGATCCCATAAATTATGCCATTTAGGCATATTATCAAACATCTTGTAGGCATAAATATTTACACCTCTTAACTATAGCATTGGTTCCTCCAACTATCACCATTAACCAACAATTCATCACACTATTATTCTTTAACAATTTATACTCCTAACATCACATGTGTGATCAACCATTCACACCCAAACCAACAAAAATTCCATCAAATAAACACCTTTAAATCCCTACCATGTTCATGTATTTAAATTGGGAATTTATGGCTTCCAACCACCATACAATAAGTTGTAATACTTGATTCATACTCATATTTCCATAATATATCCATATATGTGAGTCTAAGGTGTAGGATTTACCTTTTGGAAGAAATCTTGCAAAACCCTTCTTTGAGTTCTTGAAGGAATTTCTTGAAAATCTAAGGATTTTCAAGATCAATCCATGTTAATATAAGTGTTTAGGAGTAGTAATCAACTCAAAGTACTCCAAAAATCTTACCTTGGATCATAGAAATGAAGAGTGGAACGAAATCCCCTTGAGAGAGCAAGACCTTGCTCCCAAAATGGCTTGGGAACTCTCTATTCCCGGTCTTGGGGTATATAGGGGCCTGCTACTAGCGCGGCCGCGCATCTGGGCGCGCTAGTTTGCCCAGTGTTCTGTCTTGGGCGTGCATATTTTAGCGCGGGCGCGCTAGTGACACATGCCTAGTAAAATGGTCATAACTTTCTGTATACACCTCCAAATGACGAACGGTCTGTTGCGTTGGAAACTAGACGCAAAGGGATTTACTTTGATAGGTTGTGGGTTACACAACTACTTATATAACGGAAGATATGAGCGCCCAAAGTGAGGTCTTACGTGCACTCATTTACAACTTTCGTCTATTATGAAATTTTTCCAACTTCGAAAGTTTCCGGTGCCGAAACCTATCAAATCACGTCCAATTGACTTAAAATTTTGCACACAAGTCCAAAATGACATAACGAAGCTACAAAAATTCTCGGAATTCCATTCCGACCGTCGGATCAAAATTTCACCTATCAATCGGAAATCGCCAAAATACTAACTTCGCCAAAATGAGCTAATTTCTTCACCGGACCTCCAAAATTAATTCCGATTGCACTCCTAGGCCTTAAATCATCCCCTGAAACTAACCAAATCATCGGAATTAAATTCCGAGCCCTCTAACTCACAAGTCAATGTCCGGTTGACTTTTCCAAACTAATTCTTCCTTAAAAAGACTAATTGTCCCATTTCATACCAAACTCGATCCGAATTGACTCAAATTCACCAAGTACACATATTGAAACATGAATAAGCATTTAACGGGGAATACTGGACGAAAATACAGGAAATGACGGTTCGGGTCGTTACAGAGACCTATATTATTTATGATTTTGAAATGAGGTGTCACAAGGTGACCTTTACTCGAAAGAATTATATTCGAAAGATGTTTATCTGAAAGATATTTATTTGAAGAAAATATATTCGAAATATATTTATTGAAAAGCATATTATCTTAGAGATTATTACTTGAATGATTTATAGGCGAAAGATTTATATTTGAAGGACTTGATTAATTGATTGCACTTGTATTTATTATTTGTTGAGAAACATTTATGGTGTTCTGGTTGTCTGCTATTTATATCACTGGTTGATCATTGTTGCTACCATTGTTATCTGCTTCCTATTATTTTTGTATGCTATATTCCACAGGTTTATTTGGTAGTCTGGTCCTAGCCTCGTCACTACTTCGCCGAGGTTAGGCTAGGCACTAACCAGCACATGGGGTCGGTTGTGCTGTACTACACTCTGCACTCTTTTGTGCAGATCCTAGTGCTGTAGATTTCGAACCGCAGTGAGATTGATGTTTCTTGTTCATCAGGAGACCCGAGGTAGTCCTGCAAGCGTCCGCAAGGCTTGGTGTCTCCTTCTATCTACTATTCATGTTTCTTTCATGTATTTCCGGAGATAGTGTTGTATTTATTTCTTTCAGACCTTTATTTGTAGTACTTCTAGATAGTCTGTGAAGTTGTGACACCAGTCTTGGGTAGTTTTGTTATGGATTGGTATTAGCAGTATTATTAAAACTTTACAATGCAACCTTACGCTTATTCAATTCTGTTGTTATATAATTGTTGACTCTTAACTGTTATCGGATTAAAAATGGAAACAAGGTAAATAGTTCAATTGGTTGGCTCGCCTAGCTTTCACTAGTAGGCGCCATTACGACTCCCGAGGGCGGGAAATCCGGGTCGTGACAATAAAACGCTTTCACATTTAAAATCCTATAAGTATAGTTCTTTGAAACACTGTAGCTAGATTTGAATAAAACGAAATTCTTTTAAAATAAATTTAATATATAGGGTACACGTCTATATTTTTCTAAATAACAAAAATGAGTTTACAAAACCAAATAAAAGTTTACTTACATATATAATAAAGTAAACATACATGCTGGAGAAAGAAACATCACAAAATCAGTCAACATTAAAAAAAGTTGTTTCTTTTTTCTTCTTGAAGAATATTTGTTTGAAGAGTCAATTTGCATAAATGGACATCAAACAAATAACAAAACTTTGGCTATACAATTGCTATCATTAATTTCAATTTAGCACATTCAAGGAATTGAAGGGTAGAAGCTGAAACCCCTTCATTTAGCTGTAGTCAGACCAATATTGCAAGGATATAATATTTTTTTCGTTGAAGAATATTAGTTTTGAATCATTAGATTATGTGAAAGGTTTTTTTTTCAAACTCAACAAGAGAGAAATTGGTTTCTAATTGATAGTTTCTATAACGACTTTTAAGTGTAACAAAGAGTATATATAAAGAAAAAATTGGTATGATGTGAATATTTTTTTTAAATGTATACAAATTATTTCGAAAAAACTCTTTACTTTTTTTAATTCAAAGATAATAAAAAAATATGATATTTTTGAACATTAGTAGAGGGTTTTTTAATTATTTATAATAGAAGTTATATCATGGATAAACTCAAAAAACCGAAATCTTATGGAATATTTACATAATATCCGACCATATTTATTGTTTACTTTTTATAGCTAATATAAATAGATATATACCGATAACACACGATTATACACATATTATATATGGATTATATATAAATTACACATCATTCAATTTTTTAATTTAAGTGGTCGGGTTAGCACCTATTTAGGTTGATTAGATAAAGCCAAAAGAAAAATATGAAACAATGTCACGACCCGGATTTTCCACCCTCGGAAGTCGTGATCGCGCCTACTCATAGAAGCTAGGCAAGCCATGAACTTAGAAATCATTAACTCTTTTATTTTAAAACTTCTTACCAATTATATTAACAAGGGAATAAACAGTTAATAAACAGCGGAATATAAAATTTAGCCGAAGTCTTAAATAAATAGAAAACGAAAATGTCTCAAAGACCATTACGTGCCTCTAACCAGAACCTGGTGTCACAACATCCACGGAATACTAAGAGTACTAAATACAACCATTTGAAAGAAATATAACACTGTTTGTCTCGAATACATGAGATAACAGAATATAAAATAAGGTAGAGGAGACGCCGGGCCTGCGGACGTCTGCAAGGCTACCTCGGTGTCTCGGTGAACTGAAGGCTGGCTCCCGAGCTACTGCTGCAGACCAAAGGCTACTACGGTATCCGCACAGAGTGCAGAGTGTAGTATCAGCACAACCGACCCCATGTGTTGGTAAGTGCCTGGCCTAACCCCGACGAGGTAGTGACGAGGCTAGGACCAGACTCCAGATAAACCTGTGCAGTTATATAATATATAACGAAAATATAAACAGGTAATAACAGTTTAAAAGGGAGGGGGAAACATGATTCGGGGAAACATATCAATTCTATCAGAAACTTAATAAAGTATGAAAGAACACTCGATGTCTACAATCAATACAACGACAATACTGTTGCGACACGCAACCCGATCCCTTATCCTTTAACATTGTTGCGGCGCGCAACCCGATCCCTTATCCTTTAACATTGTTGCGGCGTGCAACCCGATCCAATATAATATTTGTTGCGGTGTGCAATCCGATCCAGTATAATATCTGTTGCGGTGTGTAACACGATCCAATATAATATCTGTTGCGGCGTGCAACCTGATCCAATATAATATCTGTTGTGGTGTGTAACTCGATCCAGTATAATATCTGTTGCGGCGTGCAACCCGATCCAATATAATATCTATTGCGGCGTGCAACCCGATCCAATATAATATCTGTTGCAGCGTGCAACCCGATCCAATATAGTATCTGTTGCGGCGTGCAACCCGATCCAGTATAATATCTGTTGCGGCATGCAACCCGATCCAATATATACAGTCAACAATAATCATAATTAACCGTCTCGGCAAGGGATCAACAATAGACTACACTATCCTGGCAAGGGAACTCAGTAGTACAAGTATATACGTCTCGGCAAGGGAGAAACAACCATAACCAAACTTGTTCCAACATTTAACTATCTCAACTATAACTCAACTAGTTTCAACATCTAACTACCTCAGCTATAACTAAACTTGTTACAACACTTAACTACCCATCTATAACCAAACTTTTTACAACACCTAACACGAAGAATCATCAACCTAAGCGTCCGTAATATCAATTAAGAACACAATGCAAGGGAACCTCAACTCAACAATAGCCCGGAAAGGGGGCAACCTAATGATCTCTTCTCTTTCTCACTTTTACTTCACAATTCACTTCACAACTCGAGCCAATGCCCTAGAGTTTCGATTATCACTTATACTTTCACAATTCGTTATACAACTAGAGACAACGCTCCTCAATGTTGATAGGTCACAATTCTTTCCACAACTTTACACAATAAATAGAAATCTTTACCAATGCATGAATAATACAACGAGATCATGAAAATCACAAAATAAGACTCACGGTCATGTTTGACACCAACGTATAGATACTCGTCACCATGCCTAAACGTCGTACTCGACAAGAAGCATATAGCAAATAGGACATAACTCCTAATCTCTCAAGCTAAGGTTAGACCAAACACTTACCTCGATGCCACGAACAACACTCAAGCTTCAATTATAGCTTTACCCCTCGATTTCTCCGCCAATTCGCTCGTATCTAGCCACAAGTTACTTAATTACATCAATGAACGCTAAAAGAATCAATTTGAATGCATGAAAATGAGTTTTCCAAAGTTTTACCCAAAAAGTCAAAAATTGCCCCCGGGCCCACATGGTCTAAACCAGAGGTTCGAACCAAAACCCGATTATCCATTTCCCCACGAACCCAAATATATAATTTGTTTTAAAATCGGACCTCAAATCGAAGGCCAAATCCCCAATTTTTGAAAAAAACTAGGTTCTACCCAAAACACCCAATTTCTCCCATGAAAATCATTGATTTGAAGTTAAAATCATGTTAAAAGATGTTAATGATTGAAGAAAACTAGTTAAAAATGACTTACAATTGATTTGGAGAAGAAAGGTTGTTTGAAAAATCGCCTCTTATATTTTTGGGGTTTTGAAAAATGAAAAATGACTGAAAATCCCGTCTATTTATACCCCTCTCAGACCCCCCTATGCGGACCGCACAAAATGAACCGCGGCCGCACAGGCCTTCCTGAAGTGCTACGGTCCAGTACCCTATGCGGACCGCACGAAATGGACCGCGGCCGCACAGGTCTCCACTGCGCTCTGCACACAACCAACCGCGGACCACACTGTAGCAACCTGTGCGGACCGCACAAAGCCAACCGCGGTCGCACAACCTTCACCGCGCACCGCACAAGGTTGATCGCGGACCGCACTGGTGGGGTTCAGAGACCTGTAATTTTTTTCTGGTTTTAAGCCTAAAACATCCCGAAGCCTACCCGAAACTCACCCGAGCCCTCGGAACCCCAAACCAAGCACACGTACTAACTCAACAACATTATACGAACTTATCCGTGTGATCAAATCGCCGAAATAACCTCAATAACAATGGATCAAACCTCAAAATCAAGAACTTTTTCTCAAACTTCATCTAGTATCAAATTTAGCAATTTAGGTCCGAATCACGTCAAGCGACGTCCGTCTTCAACCAAACTTTAGAGAAATGGCTTAAACCATGTATAAGACCTGTACCAAGCGCCGGAACCAAAATACGGGCACAATACTATCATGTTCTAATCAAATTTCATTTCAAATTTCTTTAAACAATTTCAGAAAATAATTTTCTTTGAAAATTCATTTCTCGGGTTCGGGACCTCGGAATTCAATTCCGGACATACGCCCAAGTCCCATATTTTACTACGAACCCTCCGGGACCGTCAGATCATGGGTCCGGGTCCGTTTACCCAAAACGTTAACCGAAGTCAAATTAGCTCATTCTATAATCAAAACTTATTGTTTTTCACATATTATCATATTTAAGCTTTCCGACTACATGCTCGGACTGCGTATGCAACTCGAGGTGACTCTAAATGAGGTTTTCAAGGCTTCAGAACACGGAGGTTTCGTTTTAAAACAAGTAATGACCTTTTGGGTCATCACAAACAATTTCAACCAAAGAGTAAAAATATAATTAAAGTTCATATGTAGACAATATTTTATTAAAACTCATCCTTTTATAGTGAAATAAATTAATTTTTTGTAACAAAAAGTATAATGACATAAAAAATAAGATAAAAAAATAAATATTGAAAACAAATGTTAGAAAGATCTAAAAACGATAAATAAAAGATAACAACAAATTTCTTCTTATGTTTCATCTTTGTTGAATATAAAAAATTTGAAAGTTAATCTCATCGATTTCTAATATTTTTTTTCCAACTCAAATACATAGATTATACGATAAGGATATCTTAGAATTTTTTTAATTTACATTATATATAATTTTTAAAAATTATTATTACTAACAAACTGATATGATATTCGAATTTGAATTGGATTGCCATTTTAGTAGTTTGCATTGAGGTTAAGCCAAGTATGGTATCGAAAAATAAACTACTTGACAATTTTAAGACAATATATGCAATATTTTATAATAATAATAATCAACTAATTTAACATTTAATGATTCAAAGAACAAAATTTTTGTATATATAGGGTATTAAAAATTCAAATTCTGGGCTAGAGATATCAATAAACTTAAAGTGGAGTCATACTGAAATAAATTCCGCCAAAGAATCATTTAAATTTTAGATAGCTGATTAAAGTAAATTTTAAACTAATGATAATATCTTCACTTGCATCATTATATATAATATATGAAGTTTTAGAAATTGAAAATTCAAAATAAAAATATTTTTTGAAAGATAAAATCATACCAAATAAGAGTTCAAATCGTAGTATAAGAGTCACGTCGTAATCAAAGAATCGTTTATATCGTGTCAACCTTTGTGCTTTGCCATAAATATGAGTTATTATTTTACTTTGTGGTTATTTTTAGGTTCCAATGACACCTATGAGAATAGTGCAAAAATAAAAGTATCACTACGAGAATTGAGAAAATGTTAGTCTTTCTTCATGTATTGTTTCTTAATTAATATATGATGATTATCTATAATTATTTAGAAGGTTTAAATGTTAAGGTTATTTACATATAATTCAAATAACTCAGATATTTAACTGTGATGACCCGACCAGTCGTCTCATGAGTTACCGCTCTGTTTCCCCCATTTCAGCTTCTTTACGCTTCGTTATCCGTGTTTTATATGATCAGTTTGATTAGTTCGAGTTCGGAGAGTATTTGGTAAGAAATGAGACACTTAGTCTGTTTTAAGAAGGCTTAAGTTGGAAAGGTCAACCAAACGTTGACTTATATGTTAGAAGGCTCGGAAGTGAGTTCCGATGGTTCGGTTAGCTTTGGGAGGTGATTTGTGACTTAGGAGCGCGATCGGAATGGGTTTTGGAGTTGTAGAGAATATTTAGGCTTGAATTGGCGAAGTTAGTATTTTGGCGATTTCCGGTTGATAGGTGAGATTTTCATTCGGGAGTCGGAATGGAATTTCGAGAGTTTTTGTAGCTCCGTTAAGTGATTTGGGATGCGTGTGCAAAATTTCAAGTCATTCGGACGTGGTTTGGTTGAGTTTTCGATCGAATGCGTGTTTTAGAAGTTTTAAAAGAACTTAGGCTTGAATTCGATGTAATTCGATGATTTTAGTGTTAATTGAGGTGTTTTATGATTGGAGCACGTTTGGATGATGTTTTAAGATATGTTGGTGTGTTTGGTTGAGGTCCCGGGGGCTTCGGGGTGATTTCGGATGGCTAACGGGAATTTTTGAAGTTGGAAAATGCTGCAGAAATGCAGCAGTCAGTGCAGAGCAATTTTGCTCTATGTGATCGCATAGAAGGTGTTGCGATCGCATAGGGTTAGCTACAGTGCCTTGGAATTTTGATCTGTGCGATTGCATAGGGTTAGCTACAGTGCCATGGAATTTTGTTCTATGCGATCGCAGGAGCTCTAATGCCATCGCATAGGGTTAGGTACAGTACCCGGACAAAATGTTAAAAACATTTCATCCGCGAACCAAACCCATTTTCCCACCATTTTTGAGCAATCTTGAGAGCTTTTGGACGGGATTGAAGGGGTTTTGATGGGAAGTGATTGGGGTAAGTCCTATGAACTAAATACATGATTATATTGTAAAATCATACTTGAAATTCATGATAATATAGCCAAATTGTAAGAAATTAGGGCTTGAAATTGAAATTCTAAATTTGGGACTTGAGGGGCCATTTGTGGTCTGATTTGAGAGATTTTTGTATGTATAGACTCGTGGAGAGAAAAGGAACCCGATGACGTAAAAATTTCTGAGTTTCGAGACGTGGGCCCGGGGCTCGGGTTTTGCTAATTTCAGGATTTTTGATATTTTTCGAATGTTTTCGCTTGAGCTTTGTTCCCTTAGCATATTGTGACGTATTCGTTCTGATTTTGGATAGATTCGACGCGCGTGGAGGCCAATTCGAGGGGCAAAGGCGTCGCGAGCTAGAGAATTAGCCAGTTTGAGGTGAGTAATGATTGTAAATGATGTCCTGAGGGTTTGAAACCCCGGATTTGCACATCGTAGTGCTATATTGAGGCAAGATACGCGCTGGATAATGAGCATGGGGTCTTTCACTACTGGGGATTGTGACTTGGTCCATCCCGATTGATGATTTTACCGAATATTTGACTGAAATTCATTTGTTATCATCATGATTTGGGCTTCATGCCAACTATTTGAACCCTTCGGGGATTTTTATCACTATTTCTTCTCTACTTGACCTATTATTTGAACCCAGTCCTGTTGATATCTACTGTTTTACAAACTCAACCACTTTTACTTAGATTTGAAACTTAAATGATATTTCTACATCATGTTTTGGGCTGAGAACTACTGCTTTATTAATGCCCAAGGGGCTTGTGATGATTTTTGGACTGAGTGAGGCCGAAGGCCATATGTGAGGATATGCTGAGTGATATGACGCCGAGGGCCTGAGATACTTTATATGCCACGAGGTGGCTTGAGTGATGTGAGGCCGAGTGCCGAGTGATAATGCCACGACGTGGCTTGATATAGCGTTTGGGCCGTAAGGGGCCCCTCCGGAGTCTGCACACCCACAGTGAGCACGGGTACCCATTATGCTGAGTGATTGATATTGAGCCCGAGGGGCTGATATGAGTGATTGTGAGGTAGCCCGAGGGGCTGATACTGTACTGAGAGTGAGCCCGAGGGGCTGATACTATGTTGAGCGATTGATACTGTGCCCGAGGGGAGGATTTGTACTTGTTATTTACCTGTTTATTTACCGGTTTTACTTGTTTCAAAAGGAATATCATTTGATTACTTCACTGATTTACTGCTTTAAGTGATTTTTACTGCTTGATATGGAATTGCTTTGTGCCTTTACGTGTTTTCATACTTTTAGCCATTATTTATAATTATTACTCACTGAGTCAGAGTACTCACATTACTCCCTGCACCGTATGTGCAGATTCTGGTATAGCAGAGTCCGCACCTGAGCGCTGATTCCGTCCAGGCTAGACAGTGATTTGGAGTTACGAGGTAGCTGTTGACGCCCGCAACCCCTTGTCTCTCTTATCCTCTATCATTTATGTTTTCTTCAGACTGTTGTATCTGATTCCGTACTTTGTATACCTATAGCAGATTCTGTAGTAGCTCATGACTTGTGACACCCCGGTTTGGGCTGTGTCGGGATGGTTCTTGCGGTTATTATCGTTAAATTCCGCAATTTATGAGTATTACATTATATGTTATTTCTGTTTATGATGATTAATTGTTAAAAAGAGGTGTTCCGTTTTGGTCTGGCTGGCCTTGTCTTCACGAGAGGCGCCATCACGACCGGGTTTGGGGGTTGGGTCGTGGCAATTTAACATGGTTAATGTCAACTATCAAAATGGAATAAAAAAAATTCATTAGCTAAAGAATTTTTATTTTTAGATAACCAACTAAAATGAGTTTTGAATCAAGAATAATATTATCAATTATATTATTATAAAAATAATTATTATTGAAAAATAATATTTTAGTAACTAAAATATTAAGAAAGAAATATTTTTTAAGAGATATCAACACACCAAATAAGAGTTCAAGTAGTAGTAAAAGAGTTAAGTCTTATCCAAAGAGTCATTTATTGTCTCAACATTTGATTGTTTTGCCATAAATATGAGTTATTATTTTGCTTCCTGACTATTTTTAGGATCCAATGACACCGACAAGAATGGTATAAAAAAAATAGAAGAAATGGTTAATTTTTTATGTAGTTAATATCCAATGATTATCTATATTTACTGAGAAAGTGTAAATTTTAAGATTACTAAAATACAATCCAAATAACTTAAATATTTGACATGATTAATGGCTGCGCATCCGCACGGGTACTAATACTGGTTTTATAGATATAAAAGAAAGGATACAAAAGAAGAGGGGGACTTGTGCAGTTGGCCTTACCTCTCAACTCATCCTATTTGAGGAATGCGAAATTGCATATCAGTTTAGACAAAAGTTTGCTAATTAAAAAAAAAGGTATTTCTTTTTGAAATGCAAAGTCTGAGTAGGCTAATAAGAACGAAATGATTTTAAGTTAAGGGGTATTATCACTTTTAGCCACGCTAGAAATTATTTACATTTGGTAGCCGAAAAAGTGTATAAAACTTGTATAATTTTTGTATATAACATGCAGAATGTATATATATATATATATATATATATATATATATATATATATATATATATATATATATATATATAAATTTTAACATTTTTTTGGCTATTTTTTTTACAGC
Source organism: Nicotiana sylvestris (assembly GCF_000393655.2). NCBI lineage: Eukaryota > Viridiplantae > Streptophyta > Magnoliopsida > Solanales > Solanaceae > Nicotiana > Nicotiana sylvestris. The sequence goes on from NC_091060.1 coordinate 21,386,101, forward strand.
GGCTATATAATGTCATTTTGTTTTGGACAACTTTACATATATAACTCCATCCTTTTTCTTTCTTTTTTTTTAAAATTTTTTATGTTTCTTGAATTGTAAAGGTTTAATGTTTTCGACCACTATATATGCATATCTTTTTCTTCTTCAAGTTATAATTCGTATCCAGAGTTATCTGCTTTTCATTTGACCAACAACAGATAAAGTAATCTTTTTAAAGGTCTCTTTTAAACTAAACAAGAGTGACCTATTCTCATGACCCGAATTTCCACCCTCGGAAGTCGTGATGGCGCCTACTAGTGGGAGCTAGGCAAGCCAAACCTTAACTACTTGCTACACTTTCATTTTTGCTTCCTTTTAACAAACACAAGTCTATAATATGATAAAAGCGGAATTTTAAATAAATAAGCGAAAGTCAACAATTATATATCTTAAGGCTACGTCTATTACAACTTTTAAAACCTCAAATACCCCAAAACCTGGTGTCATAGTGTCACAGACTGTCTAAAAATTACTACATACAAGGTCTGAAGAAATACAATACACTGTTTCTGAATAAAAGGAAATGAAACAGGAAATAGAGATAGAGAGAGATGCCAGGGCCTGCGGACACCTGCAGGTCTACCTTGGGTATCCGGGTAGACTGAAGGAAGCACTCCAACTACTGTCCGAAAGCTGCTCCTGGATCAGCACACAGTGCAGAGTGTAATATCAGCACAACCGACCCCATGTGCTGGTAAGTGTCTAGCCTAACCTCGGCAAAGTAGTAACGAGGCTAGGACCAGACTACCAAATAAACTGTGCAGTTCAATATATATATATATATATATATATATATATATATATATACAGCGGAAAAGAAATACAGAAATAACCAGTTAATGTGGGAGGGGGAAACATGCTGTGGGGGAGATATTAGTTCCGAATAGAAAGACATTAAGTAAGGAAAGAAACAACATAACTAGAATATCAACAAGGAAGCAGAGATCAACAATTGCACGACATCATCCTTCGTGCTTTTACTCTCAGCCTCACCAAAGCAGTTATATAATAAAAATGTGCACGGCATCACCCTTCATGCTTTTACTCTCGTCCTCACCAAAACAATCATATAATCAAAATGTGCACGGCATCACCCTTCGTGTTTTTACTCTCTTTCCTCACCATATAATCAATAGAATCGGCACGGAAAGGCACATCGTGCGGCATCACCCTTCGTGCTTTACACTCTTTCCTCATAATAACAAACAATGCACGACATCACCCTTCGTGCTTTAACTCTCTTCCTCACCCAAACAATAATCAAAAACAATAAGGTAAGAAAATAAAGGAAATTTGCAATGAGAACCCCGGCAAGGGAACAACAATTAAACAATTAAATTCCAGCAAGGGAACAATAGTTAAATAATTAAATTCCGGCAACGGAACAACAAATAAATCAACAATAGCTCGGCAAGGGTGGCAACATAATGACCTCTTCTCTTTCTCAATTTTACTTCACAATTCACTTCACAACTCGAGCCAATGCTCTAGAGGTTCGATTATCACTTATACTTTCACAACTCATTTCACAACTCGAGCCATTACTCTAAAAATTCAATTGTCACTTATACTTTCACAATTTCACTATACAACTTGAGCCAACGCTCCTCAATGTTCATAGGCCACAGTTCTTTCCACAAACTTTATACAACAATTAAGAATCTTCACCAAGGCATGAATAATATAACGAAATCATGAAAACCACAATATAAGACCCACGGTCATGCTTGACACCAACGTATAGATACTCGTCACCATGCCTATACGTCGTACTCGATAAGAAGCAAATAGCAAATAGGACACAACTCTTAATCCCTCAAGCTAAGGTTAGGCCAAACACTTACCTCGATGCCTCGAACACAACTCAAGTTTCAATTATAGATTCCTCGATTCCACCGCCAATTCGCTCGTATCTAGTCACAAGTTACTTAATAACATCAATAAATGCTAAATGAATCAATTTGAATGCATGAAAATGAGTTTTCTAAAGTTTTACTTAAAAGTCAAAAATCGCCCCCAAGCCTACGTGGTCAAAACCCAAGATTCGAACCAAAACCCGATTACTCATTCCCCCACGAGCTCAAATATGTAATTTGTTTTGAAATCGGACCTCAAATCGAGGTCCAAATCCCCAATTTTTGAAAAAACCTAGGTTCTACCCAAAACACCCAATTTCCCCCATGAAAATAATTGATTTGAAGTTGAAATCATGTTAAAAGATGTTAATGATTGAAGAAAACTAGTTAAAAACGACTTACAATTGATTTGTAGAAGAAAGGTTGTTTGAAAAATCGCCTCTTATGTTTTTGGAGTTTTTGAAAAGTACAAAATAACTGAAAATCTCGTCTATTTATACCCCTCTCAGACCCTCTCCGCGGACCGCATAAAAAGGACTGCGACTGCGGAGCTCCACCGCGGACCACAAGAAATTGAGCGCGGCCACGAAGGCTTGGCCTTGCTCATCGCGGACCGCACAAATCCCACCTCGGTCGCGGAGTCCCCACCGCGGCCGTGAAGCTTCCATCGCGGACCGCGAGACCTGGCTTCAGAGACCTGCAACTTCTCTGAATCTGCAACTTTTTCCTAAGTGTAAAAACATCCCGAAACTCTCCCGAGCCCTCGGGGCTCCAAACCAAATGTCATACTAACTCAAAAACATCATATGGACCTACTCGTGTAATCAAATCATCAAAATAACATCATGAACATCAAATTAAGTCTCGAGATCAATGAAATTTTCTCCAAAACTTCTTTAAACATAAATTTTGCAATTAAAGTCCGAATCACATCATGTGACATCCGTTTTTCACCAAATTCCACAGAAATATCTTAAATCATATATAAGACCTGTACCGGCGCGAAACCTTAATACGGGCCCAATACCATTATGTTCTAATCAAATTTCATTTCAAATATCTTTAAACAATTCCAGAAAACAATTTCCTTTAAAAATTTATTTCTCGGGCTTGAGACCTCGGAATTCAATTCCGGGCATACACTCAAGTCCCATATTTTCCTACGGAATCTCCGGGACCGTTAAATCATGGGTCCGGATCCGTTTACCCAAAATGTTGACCGAAGTCAAATTAGCTCATTTTATAATCAAAACTTATCATTTTTCACAGATTATCATATTTAAACTTTCAGGATACGCGCCCGGACTGCGCACACAAATCGAGGTAATTCTAAATGAGGTTTCAAGGCCTTAGAACACAAAAGTTTCATTTTAAAACAAGTGATAGACCTTTTGGTCATCACACCTATCATGTGAGTTACCAATCCAACCAGATCTAGTATTGCACACATGGTAGTCAATTTTGCTTTAACCTCTCGGATAACAAAGGGGACCAAAGTAACTAACAACTATACTTTTTTTTTTTTTTGTGTGTGTGAAAAAGATGGGATGTTTCTAATTTGAACAACAAAGTCAAGATTTAAATTAATGAGATTGCTCAAGTGAAGCCTTAAGCTGCAGTATTTTCTATAATGTTTACATAATCACAATAAACAAGAGTCGTCTTTTAATTTAAATAAGAGTATGTCGTATCATGTGAGTTACTTGTCCAATCCAATTCAATTGAAGTACAATATATTTGTTAAGAGAATTTATGTGTATATTATAGTGTTTAAAGTTAATTAATGAGTTTTTTTAATAGAATTAAATAATTATGAGATTGAGTCCTTAAAGGGATTAATAAATGAGTCATGTGCATTAGTTCAACCAAAAACATTGGGAGGGTGAGGTGAGGTACTTACATTATTTTAGTTATGATCATACGTGCTTAATGATAAAACTAAATTCAGTTTAATGGATTTTAACAAATAAATAAGAAAGAAAAAATCCACTTGATGGAAATACTTCATTTACTAGAAAGTTAGTGAGAGGGAAAAAACGGATAATAGCTAGTCTAAAGGTACTTGTACAACATGTGCATCTTAATCATTATCGACTATATAAAAAGTAATATTGTTTATTGGCACACGTATATTAGAAATTAGATGTGCAATACGCGTGCATCCCACGTCAACTATTAAACATTGTTGGCAAAGCATAATGAATTTCTAAATGTTTATAAATATTTAAAAAAAATTAATGTGTAAAATAAAAGTAAAGCGAAAAGAGTGAAAATTTCTTAAGAACTAACATTTACCTTGCCATTTACCTAGGGACATGGCATGTAATTGTCATTGCCGAAAACATGGGTGTCCTGGTCTAATCCCAGTTTCTAGAACCTTAATAATCATATCATTCCCATAACTAAATTCTCGCTAAAATCCTATGTTCTGAACAACCCACAAAATTAAGGGTATGTGTTGTTTGCAAGGCCAAGATTTTTTGTAGCATTACTGAGATAAAACCATCATTCTTCTCCATTTCTTTCACTTACTCATATGACAATCTGACCACAAAGCCTGTAGCCATGTGGTGGTAGGAGTGAATAATGGGTCATGGCTCTGCAGATTCAAGAACAAATTTAGGTGGATAACTTGGATAGTAGCTTACTGGATCAGATGAATCAACAAAAGTTCGACAACATGCAAACTTACATGGAAAATATAGGTCTATAAATAATTTGGGGCAGCAACAAACGCGGTTGAAACTCAACCAGAAAAGCAATTGAACATATAATAGCTAGTCTAAAAGTACGTGTACAACATTTGCATCTTAATCATTGCCGACTTAATAAAAAATAATATTATTTATCAGCACACGTATTTTAAAAATTAGATGTGCAATATGCGTGCATCCCGCGTCAATTATTAAACATTGTTGTCAAAGAATAATGAATTTCTAAATGCTTATAAATATTTAAAAAAAAAATTAAAGTGTCAAATAAAATTAAAGCAAAAGGAGTGAAAATTTCTTATAAACTAACATTTACCTTGCCATTTGCATAGGGAGGTGGCATGTAATTGTCATTGCCGAAAAGATAGGTGTCCTGGTCTAATTCTAGTGTCTAGAACTTTAATAATCATATCATTCCCATAACTAAATTTTTGCCAAAATTCTATATTCTGAACAACCCACAAAATTAAGGGTATGTATTGTATGTAAAACCAAGATTTTTTGTAGCCTTACTGAGATAAAACCATCATTCTTCTCTATTTCTTTCATTTACTCATATGACAATCTGGCTACAACCATGTAGCCATGTGGTGATAAGAGTGAATAATGCGTTATGGTCCTGCAGATTCAAGAACAAATTTAGGTGAATAATGCGTTATGGTCCTGCAGATTCAAGAACAAATTTAGGTGAATAACTTGGATAGCAGCTTACTGGATAAGATGAATCAACAAAAGTTCGACAACATGCAAACTTACATGGAAAATATAGGTCTATAAATAATTTCGTGCAACAACAACGAGGTTGAAACTCAACCAGAAAGCAACTGAACATACAATAGCTAGTCTAAAGGTATGTGTACAACATGTGCATCTTAATTATTACCGACTTTATAAAAAATAATATTGTTTATCAGCACACGTATTTTAGAAATTAGATGTGCAATATGCGTGCATCCCGTGTCAATTATTAAACATTATTGGCAAAGAATAATGAATTTCTAAATGCTTATAAATATTTTTAAAAAACATTTAAAGTGTCAAATAAAATTAAAGCAAAAAGAGAAAAAATTTCTTATAACTCACATTTACCTTGCCATATGCCTAGGAAGGTGGCATGTAATTGTCATTGCCGAAAAGATGGGTGTCCTGGTCTAATCTAGTATCTAGAACCTTAATAATCATATCATTCCCATAACTAAATTCTTGCCAAAATCCTATGTTTTGAACAACCTACAAATCTAAGAGTATGTGTTGTATCCATGGACAAGATTTTTTATAGCCTTACTGAGATAAAACCATCATTCTTCTCCATTTCTTTCACTTATTCATATGACAATCTGGCTACAAAGCATGTAGCCATGTGGTGGTAGGAGTGAATAATGCGTCATGGCTCGGCAGATTCAAGAACAAATTTTGGTTGGTAACATGGATAGTAGCTTACTGGATCAGAAGAATCAACAACAAGTTCGACAACATGCAAACTTATATGAAAAATATATGTCTATAAATAATTTGGTGTAACAACAATGAGGTTTAAACTTAACCAGAAAGCAATTGAACATATAATAGTTAGTCTAAAGGTACGTGTAGTCTAAAGGTACGTGTATAGCATGTGCAGCTTAATCATTACAGACCTTATAAAAAAATATTGTTTATCTACACACATATTTAGAAATTAGATGTGCAATATACGTGCATCCCACTTCAATTGTTAAACATTGTTGGCAAAGAATAATGAATTTCTAAATGCTTATAAATATTTTTGAAAAACTTTAAAGTGTAAAATAAAATTAAAGCAAAAAGAGTGAAAATTTCTTATGAAGACATTTACCTTGCCATTTGTCTAGGGAGGTGGCATGTAATTTTCATTGCCGAAAAGATGGGTATCCTGGTCTAATCCTAGTGTCTAGAACCTTAATAATCATATCATTCCCATAACTAAATTCTTGCCAAAATCTTATGTTCTGAACAACCCTACAAAATTAGGGGCATGTGTTATATGCAAGGCCAAGATTTTTTATAGCCTTACTGAGAAAAAACCATCATTTTTCTCCATTTCTTTCACTTACTCATATGATAATCTGGCTACAAAGCATGTAGCCATGTGGTGGTAGGAGTGAATAATGCGTCATGGCTTTGCAGAATCAAGGACAAATTTTGGTGGATAACATGGATAGTAGCTTATTGGATTAGAGAATCAACAAGAAGTTCGACAACATGCAAACTTACATGGAAAATTATCACAACCCGAATTTTCCATCCTCGGGAGTCGTGATGGCGCCTACTAATGAAAGCTAGGCAAGCCAATTGTTCCAATTACTTAACCTTTTTTTTCTATATATTTTAATCCTTTAACAATGGTTAACAAACATCATATAAACAGCGGAAGAGACGAAATGTACCAATGTAATATTAATACCGATACAATTCCATAAACTAAAAAACTACCCATATCTGGTGTCATAATTTCATAGACTATCTAAGAGTACTACAAATAAGGGTCTGAAAGATAAATACAAGCTGTTTCAGATTACATAGAGGAAACAGTATAGAAGGATAGGAGGAGACGCCAGGGCCTGCGGACGTCTGCAGGACTACCTCGGGTCGCCTGAATGGATTGAAGACAACACCCTCACTGCGATCCAAAAGATATAGCACCGGGATCTGCACATAGTGCAGAGTGTAGTATCAGCACAACCGACCCCATGTGCTGGTAAATGCCTAGCCTAACCTCGGCAAAGTAGTGACGAGGCTAGGACCGGACTACCAAATAAACTTGTGTAGTTAAGTCATATACAGTGGAAAAATCAAAGCAGATATGTACAATTAAAAATGAGAGGGGAAAAATATGCTGCGGGGAGTATCACATAACAACAGAATACCAAAGAGAAATGTAAAGAAACCAAAATTCAATTGCTAACAAGAATAAGAAAAAGAAACACATTATTCACTTTCATTTCTTTCTTGTTGCAGGCGTGCAACCCGTCTCAAATCATATAATACCGTGGCGGCGTGCCACAAGATCCTATTCCATATATTACCGTGGCGGCGTGCCACCCGCTCTCATTTCACATATTACCGTGGCAGCGTGCCACCCGATCACATTTTACATGTTACCGTGGCAGCGTACCATCCGCTCCCATTTTATATATTACCGTGGCGGCGTGCCTTCCGCTCCCATTTCATATACAACATCAATCATAAAAGAATCTCGGCAAGGGAACAAGAGTATAATAACAACATCCCGGCAAGAGAGACAATAGCATAAACAATAACATCCCGGCAAGGGAGATAATATCATAAATAAAATATCCCAGCAAGGGAACCAACAATGAAAATCATCATATTAAACATGAATAAATCTCAACGGAGTCACAACAATTACAACACTAGACCCACGGGCATGCTTGACACCGACGTATATATACTCGTCACCATGACTATACATCATACTCCACAATTAACACATAGTAAATAAGACACAACTCATAATCCCTCAAGCTAAGGTTAGACCAAACACTTACCTCGAAGTCACGAACACAATTCAAGCATCAACTATCGCTTTACCTCTTGTTTCCACCATCAATTCGCTTGTATCTGTTAAGCCTCGCAAATGTGAGGGTTCCTGCCCTAGTCTATCATTGCAATTGCGATGGGTCTTTCGCAAATGCGAGCTCGCAATTGCGAAGCCTGCGAACTCGCAGACTTACAACACACAGTAGTTGAACATCTGAAACTTCCTAAGTTCAAAACATTCAATGGCCTATCCAAAACTCACCCAAGCCCTCGGGGCTCCAAACCAAATATGCACGCAAGTTCGAAAACATCATACGGACTTGCTCGTGCGATCAAATCATCAAAATAGCATCAATAACTATGAATTTAGCATCAAAATCAAAGAAAAATCTCATGAACTCTTAAGTTCCATTTTTTAACAACCGAGGGTCCGATTCATGTCATTTTAATTCCGTTTCTTACCAAATTTTACAGGCTCAACTTAAATCACATATAAGACCTGTACTGGGCTTTGGAACCAAAATACGGGGCCGATACCATCTAATTCAAACATATTTAAATTTCTAAAAATTCTTAAAATTTCAGTTAAATAATTTTCTTTAAAAATTCATTTCTCGGGCTTGGGACCTCAGAATTCGATTTCGGGCATACGCCCAAGTCCCATATTTTCCTACGGACCCTCCGGGACCATCAAATCACGGGTCTAAGTTCGTTTACCCAAAATGTTGACCGAAGTCAACTTAAATTTATTTTAAGAGCAAATTTTATCATTTTTCACAAATTTTCACATAATGACTTCTTGGATACATGCCCAAACTACGCATGCGAATCAAGGTAAGACAAAAGGGAGGTTTAAAGCCTCGGAACACAGAATTTATTTCCATAACAAGTGATGACTTTTTGGGTCATCACATTCTCCACCTCTAAAATAACCATTCGTCCTCGAACGGAAATAAGAAGGAAGTACCTGAGTCGGAGAAAAGATGAGGATATCGGCTCCGCATATCGGACTCGGACTCTCAGGTCGCTGACTCAACAGGCTGACCTATCCACAGAACACGAATAGAAGGGAAACCCTTCTATCTCAACTGACGAACCTACCGGTCTAGAATAGCTATCGATTCCTCCTCATAGGACAAGTCCTTGTCCAACTGGACAGTGCTGAAATCTAACACGTGAGATGGATCACCGTGATACTTCCGAAGCATGGACACATGAAACACTAGATGCACGGCTGAGAAGCTCTGCGACAACACAAGTCTGTAAGACACCTCTCCCACTCGATCAAGAATCTCAAACAGGCCAGTGAACCTAGGGCTAAGCTTGCCCCTCTTCCCAAATCTCATCACGCCCTTCATAGGCGACACCCGAAGCAATACCCGCTCACCGACCATGAATGCCACATCACGAACCTTACGGTCGGCATAACTCTTTTGCCTGGATTGAGCTATACGAAGCCTATCATGAATGATCCTGACCTTGTCCAAGGCATCCTATACTAGATCCGTATCCAACAACTGAGCCTATCCCAGTTCAAACCATCCAACCGACAACCGACACCACATACCAGATAAGCCTCATAAGGAGCCATCTGGATGCTCGACTGGGAGCTGTTATTGTAGGCAAACTCCGCTAAAGGCAAAAACGGATCCCACGAGCCTCCAAAGTCAATAATACAAACTCGGAGTATATCCTCAAAAATCTGAATAGTACGCTCGGACTGCCCTTCTGTCTGAGAATGAAATGTTGTGCTCAACTCAACCCGTGTGCCCAACTCACGCTGAACTACTCTCCAAAAATGTAAGGTAAATTGTGTACCTCGGTCTGAAATGATAGACACGGGCACACCATGAAGACGAACAATCTCCCGGATATAGATCTCAACTAACCTCTCGGAAGAATATGAGACTGCCACAGGAATGAAATGCATTGACTTGGTCAGCCTATCAACAATAACCCACACTACATCGAACATCCTCCGAGTCCGGGGGAGTCCAACAATGAAGTCCATAGTGATACGCTCTCACTTCCACTCAGGAATCTCAATCTTCTAGAACAAACCACTAGGTCTCTGATGCTCGTACTTTACCTGCTGACAATTCAAACACCGAGCCACATATGCAACAACATCCTTCTTCATCCTCCTCTACCAATAATGCTACCGCAAATCCTGATACATCTTAGCAGCGCCTAGATGAATAGAGTACCGGGAACTGTGGGCCTCCTCTAAAATTAACTCTCGAAGTCCATCCACATTAGGCACACAAACTCAACCCTGCAACCTCAATACTCCATCATCTCCTAATGTAACCTGCTTGGCACCTCCGTGTTGCACCATGTCCTTAAGGACACACAAATGAGGATCATCATACTGCCGATCTTGGATACGCTCCAATAAAGAAGAATGAGCGACTGTGCAAGCTAACACAAGGCTGGGCTAAAAAACATCCAACCTCATGAACTGATTGGCCAAAGCTTGAACATCCAAAGCAAGCAGTCTCTCATCGATCGGAATATACGCAAGACTGCCCATATTGGCTGACTTCCTACTCAAAGCATCGACCACCACATTGGCCTTTCCCGGATGATATAAGATGGTGATATCATAGTACTTTAATAGCTCCAACCACCTTCTCTACCTCAAATTTGGCTTCTTCTACTTGAACAAGTATTGCAAACTCTTCTGATTCGTGAACACCTCACATGACACGCCGTACAGATAATGCATCCAAATCTTTAATGCGTGAACAATGGCTACTAACTCCAAATCATGAGCTCGATAATTCTTTTCATAAATCTTTAATTAACGCGAAACATAAGCAATGACCTTGCCATCCTGCATCAACACCGCACCAAGTCCAATAAGAGATGCATCACAATAAACTATATATGGCCCTGTGGGCAAAACCAACACTGCTGCCATAGTCAAAAATGTCTTGAGCTTTTGAAAGCTCGCCTCACACTCGTCTGACCATCTGAACTGGGCACCCTTCTGGGTCAACCTAGTCATCGGGGCTACAATAAATGAAAACCCCTCTACAAACCGACGGTAATAGCCTGCCAAACCCAAGAAACTCCAGATCTCTGTAGCTGATGCAGGTCTAGTCCAGTTCTTGACTGCCTCTATCTTCTTCGGATCTACCTAAATACCCTCTACTGATACAACATGACCCAAGAATGCAACTGAACTTAACCAGAACTCACACTTTGAAAACTTAGCATACAACTGATTATCTTTTAATGTCTGGAGAACTACTCTCAGATGTTGCTCATGCTCCTCCCGACTGCGGGAATAGATTAAAATATCATCAATGAAGACTATCACGAGCGAATCCAAGTAAGGCTTGAATACTTGGTTCATCAAATCCATAAAAGCTGCTGGGGCATTTGTCAACCCAAATGACATCACCAAGAACTCATAATGCCCGTACCGAGTGCGGAAAGCTATCTTAGGGACATCGGATGCCCTAATCCTGAACTGATAGTAGCCAGATCTCAAGTCAATCTTCAAAACTACCTTGACACCCTGAAGCTGATCAAACAAATCATCAATCCTCGGCAATGGATACTTATTCTTGATTGTAACCTTGTTCAACTGCCGATAATCTATACACATTCTCATCGATCCATCTTTCTTCTTAACAAACAATACCGACGCACCCTAAGGCGAGACACTAGGTCTAATGAAGCCTTTATCAATCAAGTCTTGCAATTGCTCCTTTAATTCCTTCAACTCAGGCGGGGCCATACGATACGACAGAATAGAAATGGGTTGAGTGCCCGGAGCCAAATCAATGCAGAAGTCAATGTCCCTATCGGGTGGTATACCCGGTAGGTTTGAAGGAAATACCTCAGGAAACTCATGTACCACAGGCACATAATCCATAGAAGGAACCTCAGCACTAGAATCACGAACATATGCCAAATAGGCCAAACACCCCTTCTTGACCATACACAGAGCCTTCATATATGAGATAACACTACAGGTAGAATGACTAGGAGTCCCTCTCTACTCTAAATGAGGCAACCCCAGCAAGGCTAAGGTCACAGTCTTGGCATGACAGTCCAAGATAGTGTGGTAAGGTGATAACCAGTCCATCCCCAATATGACATCAAAATCAACCATATCCAAAAGTAATAAGTCTACTCGGGTCTCAAGACCCCCAATAACTACTATACAAGAATGATGGACACGATTTACCATAATAGAATCACCCACCGGTGTAGATACATATACAGGAGTACTCAAAGAATCACTAAGCATGACCAAATACGGTGCAAAATAAGATGACATATAGGAGTATGTAGACCCTGGATCAAATAGAACTGAAGCATCTCTACTACAAACCAAAACAATACCTGTGATAACTGCATCGGAGGCCTCAACCTCAGGCATGGCTGGAAGAGCATAACATCAGGGCTAGGCCCCACCATTCTGAACTACATCTCTAGGACGACCTCCTGCTAGCTGGCCTCCATCTCTAGCTGGCTGAGTGGGCGGTGGAACACTTGGTGCCTGAACCATTGCATGGAAACTCTGGTGCTGAGAACTGCTCGGTGCTCGAGGGCAAAATCTAGCAATATGCCTTGTGTCACCACAAGTAAAACAAGCCCTCAGCTGCTGGGGATGACAACCCTGAAAACTCTGAAGCGGAGGTGCACTGATAGGAGCTGGAGATACACTATAGGACTGCTGATCAGAATACTGCATCTGAGAACCATAACCACCTTGGGCACCGTGATAAGCCTAAAGTGCTGAATGAAACGGCTTGGGAGGATGGCCCCTACCAAAGGAATCCCTGCCTCCAAACGAGGTACCACTGAACCTACCAGAATGACGAGGTCTCTTGTTTGACCCCTGACCACCCCCTATGATAGAACCATCTCCACTCTCATGGCCACATTGGCCGCCTCTTGAAAAGAAATCTCGCTCCCCGTCTCCTTATCCATATGAAGTCGAATAGGCTGAACGAGTCCCTTAATGAACCTTCCCACTCTCGCTCTGTCAGTGGGAAGTATAAGAAGAGCATGACGGGCCATGTCAATAAATCTGGTCTCGTACTAAGTAACAGTTATAGAACCCTACTGGAGACGCTTAAACTACCTCCGATAGTTCTCCCTCTGAGTGATAGGAAGAAACTTCTCTAGAAATGGCTGAGAAAACTGATCCCAAGTCAAAGCTGGTGACCCAACTGGTCTAGCCAAAAAATAATCTCTCCACCAAGTCTTGGTGAATATAGCTAAGTGAAAAGCAGCAAAGTCGACCCCATTGGTCTCTACTATCCCCATGTTCCTGAGAACCTCATGGCAGCTGTCCAAATAATTCTGGGGATCCTTAGAAGATGCGCCGTTGAAAGTGGTAGTGAAGAGCTTGGTAAACCTGTCCAATATCCATAAGACATAAACATACATAGCTGCTCCATCACCGGTCTGAGCTACCATACCCGGCTGAACTGCTCCAAATGGCTGAGCTACTGGAGTCTGAAACTGGGGAGCCATCTGCTCTGGAGTGCGGGTAGCAAGAGTCTGGACTCCTCCTCTAGCCTGAGAGATGGCTGGTGCTACATGAAGCAATCCTACCCGGGTGATACTCTCCATAAGGCCCACTAGACGAACCAGAGCATCTTGAAGTACTGGGGTAGCGATGAATCCCTCTAGGACCTGAGCTGGGCCCACCGGAACTGCCTGAGCAGGAACCTGATCATCAAACTCAACCTGAGGTTCCACTGCTGGTGCTGCTGCTCTGGGCTGAGCTCTGACCCTGACTCGGCCTTGCCCTCTGCCCTTCGTAGGAGCTGCTACTGGGGGCTCGGGCTACTGATCAGTGGATGAGGAAGTGCGTATTCTCGCCATCTGCGAAAGAATAGAGTAGAAATTCAATAAGCATTGAGAAACCAAACCGTACGACAAGAAAGAATAGATGTAAAGTTTTTCCTAACTCTGTAGCATCTGGGGGATAAATACAGACGTCTCCGTACCAATCCCCCAGACTCTACTAAGCGTGTTCATGAATTGTGAGACCTAAGTAACCTAGAGCTCTGATACCAACTTGTCACGACCCGGATTTCCCACCCTCAGGGGTCGTGATGTTGCCTACTAATGAAAGCTAGACAAGCCAATTGTTCCAATTACTTAACCTTTTTTCATATATTTTAATCCTTTAACAAAGGTCAACAAGCATCATATAAATAGCGGAATTAAATAAGCTGAAGAGACGAAATGTAAAAGTTTAATATTAATACCGATACAATTCCACAAACTAAAAAGCTACCCAAATCCAGTGTCACAATTTCACAGACTGTCTAAGAGTACTACAAATAAGGGTCCGAAAGATAAATACAAGCTATTTCAGAAATACATAGAAGAAACAATATAGAAGGATAAGAGGAGACACCAGGGCCTGCGGACGTCTGCATGACTACCTCGGGTCGCCTAAATGGACTGAAGACAACACCCTCACTACGGTCCAAAAGCTACAGCACCAAGATCTGCACACAGTGCAGAGTGTAATATCAACACAACAGACCTTATATGCTGGTAAGTGCCTAGCCTAACCTCAGCGAAGTAGTGACGAAGCTAGGACTGGACTGCCAAATAAACCTGTGCAGTTAAGTCATTTAAAATGGAAAAATACAAGCAGATATGTACAATTAAAGATGGGAGGGAAAAAACATGCTGCGGGGAGTACCATATAACAACAGAATACCAAAGAACAATGTAAAGAAACCAAAATTCAATTGCTAACAAGAATAAGAAAAGCAAACACAATATTCATTGTCATTTCTTTCTTGTTGCAGGCATGCAATCCGATCCCAAATCATATAATACCATGGCTGCGTGCCACCCGATCCCATTTCATATATTACCGTGGCGGCGTGCCACCCGCTCCCATTTCACATATTACCGTGGTGGCGTGCCACCCGATCCCATTTCATATATTACCCTGGCGGCATGCCACCCGCTCCCATTTCACATATTACCGTGGCGGCTACCCACTCCCATTTTATATATTACCGTGGCGGCATGCGACCTGCTCCCATTTCATATATTACCGTGGCGGCGTGCGACCCGCTCCCATTTCACATATTACCATGGCGGCATGCCACCCGCTCCCATTTCATATACAATATCAATCATAAAAGAATCCCGTCAAGGGAACAAGAGTATAATAACAATATCTCGGCAAGGGAGACAATAGCATAAACAATCACATCCCGACAAGGGAGACAATATCATAAGCAAAATATCCAAGCAAGGGAACCAACAATGAAAATCATCATAATAAACATGAAAAAATCTCAACGGAGTCACAACAATTACAATACTAGACCCACGGGCATTCTTGACACCGACGTATAGATACTCGTCACCATGCCTATACATCGTACTCCACAATTAACAAATAGAAAATAAGACACAACTCCTAATCCCTCAAGCTAAGGTTAGACCAAACACTTACCTCGATGCGACAAACACAATTCAAGCCTCAACTATCGCTTTACCTCTTGTTTCCACCACCAATTCGCTCGTATCTAGCCGCAATTTACTTAACGATATCAATAAATGTTAAATGAATCAATTCTAATACATGAAAATAGGTTTTATAAGGATTTCCTCCAAAAAGTCAAAAATCGACCCCGGGCCCACATGGTCAAAACCCAAGGTTCGAACCAAAACCCGATTACTCATTCACCACTAACCCAAATATATAATTTATTTTGAAATCGGACCTTAAATCGAGGTCCAAATCCCCAAATTTGAAAAACCTAAGTTCTACCCAAAACACTAAATTTCCCCCATGAAAACCCTTGAGTTTGAGTTGAAATCATGTGAAAAGATGTTAAAGATTAATGAAAATAAGTTAAAAATAACTTACAATCGATTTGGAAGAGTAGTTGTCTTTGAAAAATCGCCCAAAGGTGTTTAGGTTTTGAGAAAGTTTGAAAAATGAAGAATTTTTTGGCTAAGTTATAATTTGCACAGGTGCAGATATTGCATTTGCGAAGTCAGGTTCGCAAATGCCGACTAGGCTTTGCAAATGCGAAGGTAGGCCAAATCCTACTTTCTTCGCAATTGCGAACAGTTGTTCGCATATGCGGTCCCTGTTGAAGTCGCATTTGTGACAAAAGTCTCGCAAATGCGAGGGTTCCTGCCCCAGCCCATCATCGCAATTGCGATGGGTCTTTCGCAAATGCGAGCTCGCAATTGCGAGCTAGGCTTTGCAATTGCAAAGCCTGCAGACCTGCAACACACATCAATTAAAAATCTGAAACTTCCTAAGTTCAAAACACTCCGTGGCCTATCCAAAACTCACCCGAGCCCTCGGGGCTCCAAACCAAACATGCACACAAGTCTAAAAACATCACACGGACTTTCTCGTGCGATCAAATCATCAAAATAACATCAATAACTATGAATTTAACATCAAAATCAAAGAAAAATCTCATGAACTCTTAAGTTCCAATTTTTAATAACCGGGGGTCCGATTCACGTCATTTCAAGTCCGTTTCTTACCAAATTTTACAGGCTCAACTTAAATCACATATAAGACCTGTACCGGGCTCCGAAATTAAAATATGGGCCCGATGCTATCTAATTCAAACATATTTATATTTATGAAAACTCTTAAAATTTCAGTTAAACAATTTTCTTCAAAAATTCATTTCTTAGGCTTGGGACCTCGAAATTTGATTCCAAGCATACGACAAATCCCATATTTTTCTACGGACCCTTCGGGACCGTCAAATCAGGGGTCCAGGTCCGTTTACCCAAAATATTGACTGAAATCAATTTAAATTCATTTTAAGAGCAAAATGTATCATTTTTCACAGATTTCACATAATGACTTTCTGGATACACATCTAGATTGCGCACACAAATCAAGATAAGATAAAAGGGAGATTTTAAGTCCTCGAAATACAAAATTTATTTCCAAAACAAAGGTCATCACAAAAATACAAGTCTATAAAAATTTGGTGTAGCAGTAACGAGGTTGAAACTCAAACAGAAAGCAATTGAACATATAATAGTTAGTCTAAAGGTACATGTATAGCATGTGCATCTTAATCATTACCGGCCTTATAATTTTTTTTTATTTATCAGCACACATATTGTAGAAATTAGATGTGCAATATGTGTGCATACTGCGTCAATTATTAAATATTGTTGGCAAAGAATAATGAATTTCTAAATGCTTATAACAAAAATTTGAAAACAAAAATTAAAGTGTAAAATAAAATTAAAGCGAAAAGAATGAATTTCTTATGAACTGACATTTACCTTGCCATTTGCCTAGGGAGGTGGCATGTAATTTTCATCTGGTCTAATCCTAGTGTCTAAAACCTTAATAATCATATCATTCCCATAACAATTTTTTTCCAAAATCCTATGTTCTGAACAACCCTACAAAGTTAGGGGCATGTGTTATATGCAAGGCCAAGATTTTTTATAGCCTTACAGAGATAAAACCATCATTCTTCTCCATTTCTTTCACTTACTCATATGACAATCTGGCTACAAAGCATGTAACCATGTGGTGATAGGAGTGAATAACGTCGTGGCTTTGCAGAATAAAGAACATATTTTGGTGGATAACATGAATAGTAGCTTATTGGATCTGAGAATCAACAACAAGTTCGATAACATGTGAACATACATGGAAAATATAGGTCTGTAAATAATTTGGTCTAGGAACAAAGAGATTGAAACTCAACCAGAAAGCAGATGAACATATAATAGCTAGTCTAAAGGTACGTGTATAACATGTGTATCTTAATCATTACCAACTTTGTAAAAAATAATATATTTTATCAGCACACATATTTTAAGAATTAGATGTGCAATATGCGTGCATCGCGCGTCAATTATTGAACATTGTTGGCAAAGAATAATGAATTTCTAAATTATTAAAAAACGTTTAAACAAAAAATTTCAAGTGTAAAATAAATCTAAAGCGAAAAGAAAGAAAATTTCTTATGAACGGACATTTACCTTGACATTTGCCTATGGAGGTGGCATGTTATTATCATCATCGAAAAGATGGGTGTCATTGTCTAATTCGAGTGTCTAGAACCTTAATAATCATATCCTTCCCATAACTAAATTCTTGCTAAAATCATATGTTCTGAACAACCCTACAAAATTAGGGGTATGTGTTGTATGCAAGGCCAAGAGCCTTATTGAGATAAAACCATCATTCTTCTCCATTTCCTTAACTTATTTTTATGGCAATCTAGCTACAAAGCCTGCAGCCATGTGGTGGTAGGAGTTAATAATGCATCATGGCTCTGCTGAATCAAGAACAAATTTTGATGGATAACATGAATAGTAGCTTATTGGATCAGAGAATCAACAACAAATCAACAATCTGCAAACTTACATGAAAAATATAGGTCTAAAAATAATTTGGTGTAGCAACAATGAGATTGAAACTCAACCAGAAATTAATTGAACATATAATAGCTAGTCTAAAGGTACGTGTATAGCATGTGCATTTTAATCATTACCGGCTTTGTAAAAAATAATAGTAACGACCCGACCGGCCGTTTTGAGCTTTTGCACTTTGATCGCCAGTTCTCGGGCATGACTTACCATGTGTAATGTATTATTACTGATGTAGATCGTTAGTTTTGGTTTTCAGGAAAATCAGAATGAATTTGAAAGAACAATCTTAGATGAAAGCTTTGAATTTGAAAGGTTTGACCAAGAGTTGACTTATTTGTATATGAGCTCGGAATGGAATTTTTATGATTTAGTTAGCTTCGTTTAGTGATTTATAATTAGGAGCGTGATCGGAATTTGGTTTTGGAGGTCCGGAGTAGAACTAAGCTTGAATTGGCGAAGTTGAGATATTGGCGACTTTCGGTTGGTAGGTGAGATTTTGATCCGGGAGTCGGAATGGAATTCCGAGAGTAGCACTAGCTTCGTTATGTCATTTGGGATGGGTGTACAAAATTTCAGGTCATTCGGATGTGGTTTGGTTGGGTTTTTTATCGAAAACCTATTTCGGAAGTTTTTAGAAAACTTAGGCTTGGATTCGATGAGTTTCGGGTAATTTGATGTTGTTTGAGGTGTTTTGATGATTGGAACAAGTTCAAATGATGTTATGGGTTATGTTGAGGTCCCGAGGGTCTCGGGTGTGTTTCGGGAGGTTAAACGGATCAATTTCATGTTTTGAGAACTTCAGAAATTGCAGGTTTCAGTTGCACACATTTTGGCCTTCGCATTCGCGAAGGGATGGGGTTCGTAAGCATCGCGTTCGCAAGGGTCCATGCTGCATTTGTGAAGGTTTGTGAGAGGACTGCATCGCGTTCGCGAGGGTGTATACGCGATCACATAGGAGGAATTGGGTCTATGGTCAGTTAGTCATCGCGTCCGTGATAGAGCAAACGCGTTCGCGAAGGTCAAGGCTATGGAAGCACTACGTTAGCGAATGGCATGTCGCGTTCGCGTAGGGTAAAGTTGGTCAACACAATTTTTGTGCTATGCGTTCGTCGGTGGTTGACCGCATTCGCAAAGAAGGTAAGTCAGGCCTGGGCAGAATGTTTTTAAGTCGTCTTATCCGCGATTTTGGATCTATTTTCACCCATGGTTGCTCGTTTTTGGAGATTTTTGAAGGAAATTAAAGAGGGATTCAAGAGGAATCGACTAGAGGAAGAATCTTGGTCTTAAAACTCGATTATATTGTGAAATCCACCTAGAAATTTCATGGAAAACTAAGCCTAAAAATTGAAGAACTAGGGCTTGAGAAATTGGACTTTTGATTTGGCATTTGAAGGACCATTTGGGGTCGGATTTGAGAACTTTTGATATGTATGAAGTCGTGAGGAGATAAGGAATCTAATGATGTGAAAATTTCTGAGTTTCGAGAAGTGAGCCTAGGGCTCAGGTTTGGGTAATTTTGGGATTTGTGCCTAATATTGATTGTTTTTGCTTGGGCTTTATTTACCTAGTATATTGTGATGTATTCGTTCTAATTTTGGATAGATTCGATGTGCGTGGAGGCCGATTTGAGGGGCAAAGGCGTCGCGAGCTAGGGATTTTGCCGGTTCGAGATGAGTAATGATTGTAAATGATACTCTGAGGGTTTGAAACCCTAGATTGCACATCGTAGTGCTATATTGAGGTGAGACACGCTCTTGATGATGAGCGTGGGATCATTTACTATTGGGGATTGTGACTTGGTCCGTCCCGATTGATGATTTTACCGCGTATTTGACTGAAACATATTTGTTATCATCATGATTTGGGATGATCGCCATATTTGGGCTTCGTGCTAACTATCTGAACCCTTCGGGGATTTGTATCACTATTTCCTCACTGTTTTTGAATTATTACTTGAACTCAGTCCTGTTGATATCTACCTTTTTACAAACTCAGCCACTTTTACTCAGATTTGAAACTTAAATGATATTTCTAAATGATGTTTTGGGGTGAGACCTACTGTTTTACTAATGCCCGAGGGGTTTGTGATGATTTTCGGACTGAGTGAGGCCGAGGGCCATATGTGAGGATAGATTGAGTAATATGAGGCCGAGGGCCTGAGATACTTTTATACGCCATGAGGTGGCTTGAGTGATATGCGGTTGTCGACCTAGATTTGATGCCACGAGATAGCTTGATATTGCGTTTGGGCTGTAAGGGGCCCCTCCCGGAGTCTGCACACCCCCAGTGAGTGCAGGTACCCATTATGATCACAGAGTGAGCCCGAGGGACTGAGAATGTTCTGAGACTGAGCCCGAGGGGCTGGTACTGTTCTATATGTTTACTTTACTTCCATTTGTCTGCCATTACCTGTTGATTGTGTTACTTTTTGTGTTATCTTCTTGATTGCCTGGCATTACCTGTTAAATTGAGTGTTGAGCCCGAGGGGCGGATTTCTGTGCTTATCTGCACTAATTGTTTTGCATTCATTTGCATAACTGTTGAAAAAGCCATTTTCAAAAGAGGTTTAAACTGAGCTAAGATATTTCTAAATATTTCACAGCTTCACTGTTTTTCTCAAGGGTTTTACACCGCTTCTATACAACATGTTGGTTTGCTCTATGTGATTTCTTACTGCTCAGTTGTTATTTAACTTTATTACTCACTGAGTTGGAGTACTCACTTTACTCCCCGCACCTCGTGTGCAGATGCAGGTATTTATTCACCTGGTAGTGGGTGTTGAGCTGATTGGAGGCTGAGTCATCGGAGTTTAGCAAGGTGGCTGCTAGCGTTCGCAGCACCGCTCTTCTCCCTTCTCTTTCATCAGTCCTGTTTTGTACATTCAGACCTTGTAGTCGTATTTATACTCTAATAGATGCTCGTGACTTGTGACACCCCGGTTTGGGCTGTGTTGGGATGGTTTCTACTGTTGTTACTATTATTTCCTCAAATTATGTTTATTATATCATGTTTTAGAACTATTTATGGTATTTAACTATTAAAGGAGAGGTTCTGTTTTGGTCTGGTTGGCCTTGTCTTCACGAGAGGTGCCATCATGATTGGGTTCAGGGTTAGGGTCGTGACAAGTTGGTATCAAAGCCTAGGTTACATATGTCTCACGAGTCATGAGCAGGTTTAGTAGAGTCTCGCGGATCGGTATGAAAACGTCTGTATTTATCCTCGAGAGGTTGCAGAACCGTTAGAAAAAAAAAACTTCGCATTCTTGAATTCTTATCGTGCATCTTCATCTTGAAAAATAACTCTTGAAATTCCTTCCACGCGTTCGCATGCGCGCATGAGCGCTCAGTATCAGATGTGCCTCGATGGCTTGTGATCCCCCGATCGAGGGGTGAGATGTGATCTCTGTGAGTTTGATGTGGGGCTAGTCTGGAGGACTTGAGGCTGGATCTTTGCCTATGGCTTGAGCACCGAGGTGCTGGTTGTGTGAGCAAGAGTTTTGAACTTATATGTTTGGTATTATCCCTATTAGTGGGAGTGACGGTTGGGTATCTATGTGATGAGTATGTTAGCACTGCGAGATGTATCTATATGACTTGGAAGTGACGAGGAAAGTCTGCTGGATGATAGAAGAACTATTAGGTGTTTGAATTCCATTGCAATTCGAGGTATACCCCCGAGTTATGGGCGTGTGAAGGATCCGTTCATGTTTTCCAGTTGAGAGAGTAAAGTAAATTTTATATTGCGGTACGAGTTCCGACTCAGGAAGACTAAGTGACTGTGTACAGTTTATGTCGGTGGAAGGTATGCAGAAATATTAACTGAAGGTAGAGCGGGTGGGTTATCTCCTACGAAGAGTTCTGGGGTGGTGTGACCCTTATGTGATTGTTAGAAGATCTCATGTGCAAGTGAAATGTAAGTGTTGAAATTTGAATTTTGGGTCGCTTGAGAGAGTGGGCTTAGCTGCTGCGAGAATGAGTGCGAGAGTTGCCGAAGATTTAAAGTACTAGATGATGTGTGTTTTCACAAGCTTACAAAAGGATTTGAGTTTAATCTCACCATGGTATTGTGGCATCAATAGAGTATAAGTGTTATGAGTTATTGAGAGTATTTTGATCTATGGCTCTAAGCCAAGTGGGGGAGTATGCTGTGAGTAGTTGATTGCACGGTTAGGTGCTATGTTGGTTCCAATTAGAGGTGTGCGGGCGAACCAGTTATGGCTTGCGAAAATTGAGACCGAGGATGGCTCGAGTAAACGAAATTTTTTGACAAATGTTATATTATGCTTCATAGGGTATGAGAAACACGGGATGTCTAAAGTGGTGGTTGGTAAAGAATGCTCGGTGCATAGAGCAAGAAGTTGCTTGGTTGTATTGGGATTAGGATTTCACTCTGCGGTGTCGGAGTGCCAATGAGGCATGGGTGGTTCTGTTTGTTGGGTCAGGTAAATTGCAGTTTGAATAAGAGTGAATGACTTGCAAGAATGATTCTAATGTGTTTAAAGAGTCTGCATACATCAATTGAGTATTCTAAAGTTGTATATGCGGTTAGAAACTATGTTTTCATTGGAAGAGTTCAAGACTTGTGGTATTTCTATGTTAATTATGGGATTCTATGTATCAGTATCAGGAAAGTAAAGGTAACAGATTTAGATTTGCAGGAAGTTCTGTATCTATGTGGTGTTTCTGGGAATATTTGAGAGAGTATTCAGAGGCTTAAAGGTCTTAGACAGTGTGGTTTTATGCTCAGATCTAGTGTGGTAAGCCTGAGTTGAGGAATTGTGGTGCTACAGCAAGAGAGAATATCAAGTTGAAGATGAATCAGAAGGGAATTTAGATAGATGGAGTAGCTTGATAGTAGACCGAATCGGTATGGTAAGGATATGATTAATTCCTTGTGTGTGTTTGAGGTAATAAGTTCTTTCAGGTATTTTGCGGCGATGTTCTTAGGTTTTGCTGGCTTGCTTAGCTTGATCGAGTTAGAAGGATTCAGTCCTGATAGGTTTGATTTGTGCAAAGGTAACTCGGAGAGTTCTTGATGGTTTTTACCAAGGTTTGGAGATGTATATCTTCTATGGGCATACGATGTATAGTGATTTTTCTTCTGGACAGGACCAATGAAAGTCTTGACTAGTGGAGTGCGTAGTTGTTTGTGGCTCGAAAGGGAGATGAAGTTATCATGTTATCCTAGGATGGTATGGTATATGTGGTATGTTGTGAGGATCAAGATTTGCATGTGTAAAGTTACGGTCAGTTCTAAAAGGAAGTTCATGAAACTCTTAAGCAGCGGGTAGCCTCAGATGATTAAGGAAATGGTACTGCTAATTGGAACTGATTTGAAGAGGGTAGATGTTTTAGAAAAAGGGCAATATGATTTAAGTTGATGGCACTTCGGTAGTATTGCGGCACTTTCTCGTTAGATGGACTGTTGACATTCAAGTTTGCTTGGGGGCACAGAGGAATATTTTAATACCTCCCGTGGAGTGATTTGGTATTTGAGGTGTGGTATGTGTTTGGACGGCGGAATTAGGATCAGGTATGATGATTCATGTGCTATATGGAGTTGGAGACTGGGAGTCCTCATGTTCAGGCTATGTTGCAGTTGTGAGTCGCGTGTGTCGGCACAGGGTAGTGACTATCGAGGTTTGGAGACCCGAGCGGATCTTTTGTTGCTTGGTATGTTAGCTTTGGAAGTGATATTGGGTTCAGACTGGTTGTCTCCATGTTGTGTCATTCGGGACTAGTGCTCTAAGGCGGCATTGTTGGCTATGCCAGAAAATGCTACGAATTAAGTGGCGATGTTCGGCGGATTATGTCCCATTGAAGGAATTTTACATGCCGAAGACCCAGCGGACGACTGGGAAGGATTTGTTTTTCTTACTTTGGCTCTTGTGACGAGTTTTAGTGTTGAGGCTCCTTATGTTGATTCAGTTCCGGTGGTGAGGGACTCTTCAAATGTGTTTCTTACGGCCGAGCACCGTATCGTATGACACTGGCAAGAGTTATAGTAGTGGAAGGAACAACTTCAGGATTTCCTTGATAAAGTGTTCGTTGGTAGGACGATGTGGATGCATGTTCTAACTTGAGTTGGCTTGGTTGGTTCCAAATTGCATTATTGAGGGATGTGTCGATTCGACTGTTATTGAGTCTATTAGTGATTCGGGGAGATCTATGAGTTGCCTTTCTATGTTGCGAGACGTTATGATTTGTTGTTTATGGGCACATATGGTGCGGTTCTATTGGGGTTTATAGTGGAAGTCGAGCGGGAAGAGTAATTGGGTGTTGCTCGGTGAACGGCGTATTGGTTATGTCCTATCGGGTTTGCATGGTATATGTTACTTGTTCCACCATGGGTGTAATGATTTGCTTTGGTTCCAGACATCAAATTGTGCGTGGTTGTCAATTTCGAGCATAGTGACTTGAGGTGTCTCATGTGGAGCAGTGCTTGGGTAGGATCACACATTGCAGCGAAGCTATGTGGGATGTAACCTTGTGGGTTAGATTCGTGTGTTCTATTATATGATGTGAGACCGGTTCTCAGCCTTGTGTTGTGGTGGTACTGGTGAGCTTGAGGTACAACTCTTTCATTTGAGTCATTTTCATGATTTGATTATGTTCGGACCGTTGCTTATTGGTGTGCGTATTATGCTAGTTGTGGCTTAGGCCTCTATTGATGTGTCATGTCACTAGAGTGGTGTGTTAGATTAGAGGAGATCGTTGGGATCATTAATGAATACGAACAAATTCGATTTCAGCATGTTGGAAGGTTAATATCGAGGTTTGGCTCGGAAATTTGCTATGGTATTTGTCAGAGGAGAAGTGGTTTCATGAATGGGTGATCTGAGAAAATGGTTATGGTTTACTGCATATTACATTTATCGTTGGCAGTATATGATAGTGTTGGAATGAGACTTTGGCTAATAAGAGGATTTCTACCAGTATTCGGTTGTTGTGGACAACTACTGTGAATAAAAGTTATTGCTACGAGTGTTTGAGTTATGTGGTATATCATGGGATTGCTCCCAAGGTTGCAGGCATGGGTTATTACAGCTGGTTCGGGTCTATTCAGACTATAGGTGTGAGGTTTTGATCGTATTGATGGTTTCAGAAGTGGAAATGTGGTTCTATGGCTTAGGGTCCATACTGGATTGTGTAATTTCAGTTGCAATGTGTTATCAGACCTATACGAGATAGGGTGACGTGGGATCACCCCCGGGTATATGCATGGTAAAGTTATTCAGTTATTGGTTGGCTTCTAGAATAACTCTGGGTACGTCCGAGGACGAACATGTGTTTAAGTGGGGGAGGATGTAATGACCCGACTGGTCGTTTTGAGCTTTTGCACTTTGATCGCCAGTTTTCGGGCATGACTTGCCCTGTGTAATGTATTATGACTGATGTAGATCGTTGGTTTTGGTTTTCAGGAAAATCGGAATGAATTTGAAAGAACAGTCTTAGATGAAAGCTTTGAATTTGAAAGGTTTGACCAAGAGTTGACTTATTTGTATATGAGCTCGGAACGGAATTTTTATGATTTGGTTAGCTTCATTGGGTGATTTATGACTTAGGAGCGTGATCGGAATTTGGTTTTGGAGGTCCGGAGTAGAATTAGGCTTGAATTGGTGAAGTTGAGATTTTGGCGATTTTCGGTTGGTAGGTGAGATTTTGATCCAGGAGCCGGAATGGAATTCCGAGAGTTGCAGTAGCTTCGATATGTCATTTGGGATGTGTGTGCAAAATTTCAGGTCATTCGGACGTGGTTTGGTTGGGTTCTTGATCGAAAACGTATTTCGGAAGTTTTTAGAAAACTTAGGCTTGAATTCGATGAGTTTCAGGTAATTTTGTTTGAGGTATTTTGATGATTGGAACAAGTTCGAATGATTTTATGGGTTATATTTGTAGGTTTGGTTGAGATCCCGAGGGCCTCGGGTGTGTTTCGAGAGGTTAAACGGATCAATTTCATGTTTTGAGAACTTCAAAATTGCAGGTTTTAGTTGCAGGCATTTTGGTCTTCGCGTTCGCGAAGGGGATATCGCGTTCGCAAAGGGCCGGGGTTCGTAAGTATCGCATTCACGAGGGTCCATGCCGCGTTCGTGAAGGTTTGTGAGAGGACTGCATCGCATTCGCGAGGTTTATACGCGATCGCGTAAGAGGAATTAGGTCTGATGGTTAGTTAGTCATTGCGTCCGCGATAGAGCAAACGCGTTCACGAAGGTCAAGGCTATGGAAGAACTGCGTTTGTGACTGGCATGTCGCGTTCGCGTAGGGTAAAGTTGGTCTATGAAATTTTTGTGCTATGCGTTCGCGGGTGGTTGACCGCGTTCGCGAAGAAGGTAAGTCATGCCTGGGCAGAATGTTATTAAGTCGTCTTGTCAGCGATTTTGGGTCTATTTTCACCCATGGCTGCTCGGTTTTGGAGATTTTTGAAGGAAATTAAATAGGGATTCAAGAGGAATCGACTTGAGGTAAGAATCTTGGTCTTAAAACTCGATTATATTGTGAAATCCACCTAGATATTTCATGGAAAACTAAGCCTAAAAATTGAAGAACTAGGACTTGAGAAATTGGACTTTTTATTTGGGATTTGAAGGACCATTTGGGGTCGGATTTGAGAACTTTTGATATGTATGAACTCGTGAGGAGATAAGGAATCTAATGACGTGAAAATTTCTGAGTTTCGAGAAGTGTGCCCGGGGCTCGGGTTTTGGTAATTTTGGGATTTGTGCCCCATATTGATATTCTTCGCTTGGGCTTTAATTCCCTAACATATTGTGATGTATTCATTCTGATTTTGGATAGATTCGACGTGCGTGGAGGCCGATTTGAGGGGCAAAGGCATCGCGAGCTAGGGATTTCGCCGGTTCGAGGTGAGTAATGATTGTAAATGATACTCTGAGAGTTTGAAATCCTGGATTGCACATCGTAGTGCTATACTGAGGTGCACCACGTGCTTGTTGATGGGCATGTGGTCGTTTACTATTGGGGATTATGACTTGATCCGTCTCGATTGATGATTTTACCGCGTATTTGACTGAAACTTATTTGTTATCATCATGATTTGGGTTGATCTCCATATTTGGGCTTTGTGCCAACTATCTGAACCATTCAAGGATTTTTACCACTATTTCTTCACTATTTTTGAATTATTACTTGAACTCAATCCTGTTGATATCTACTGTTTTACAAACTCAGCCAGTTTTACTCAGATTTGAAACTTAAATGATATTTTAGGGTGAAAACTACTGTTTTACTAATGCCCGAGGGGTTTGTGATGATTTTCGGACTGAGTGAGGCCGGCCATATGTGAGGATATATTGAGTGATATGAGGCCGAGGGCCTGAGATACTTTTCTACGCCACGAGGTGGCTTGAGTGATATGAGGCCAAAGGCCTAGATTTGATGCCACGAGATGGCTTGATATTGCGCTTGGGCCGTAAGGGGCCCCTCCCAGAGTCTGCACACCCCCAGTGAGTGCGGGTACCTATTGTGATCACAGAGTGAGCCCGAGGGGCTGAGAGTGTTCTAAGAGTGAGCCCGAGGGGCTAGTACTGTTCTATGTGTTTACTTTATTTCCATTTGTCTGCCATTACCTGTTGATTGTGTTACTTTATGTGTTATCTTCTTGATTGCCTGGCATTACCTGTTAAATTGAGTGTTGAGCCCGAGGGGCGGATTTCTGTGCTTATCTGCACTAATTGTTTTGCATTCATTTGCATAACTATTGAAAAAGCCATTTTCAAAAGAGGTTTAAACTGAGCTAAGATATTTCTAAAGATTTCATAGCTTCACTGTTTTTCTCTAGGGTTTTATACCGCTTCTATACAACATATTGGTTTGCTTTACATGATTTCTTACTTCTTGGTTGTTATTTACCTTTATTACCACTGAGTTGGAGTACTCACTTTACTCCCTGCACCTCGTGTGCAGATGCAGGTATTTATTCACCCGGTAGCGGATGTTGAGCTGATCGGAGGCTGAGTCATCGGAGTTTAGCAAGGTGGTTGCCAGCGTTCGCAGCACCGCTCTTCTCCCTTCTCTTTCATCAGACTTGTTTTGTACATTCAGACCTTGTAGTCGTATTTATATTCTAATAGATGCTCGTGACTTGTGACACCCCGGTTTGGGCTGTGTCGGGATGGTTTCTACTGTTGTTACCGTTATTTCCGCAAATTATGGTTATTATATCATGTTTTAGAACTATTTATGGTATTTAACTGTTAAAAGAGGGGTTCTGTTTTGGTCTGGCTGGCCTTGTCTTCACGAGAGGCGACATCACAACCGGGTTCGGGGTTAGGATCGTGACAATAATATTGTTTTTCAACACACGTATTATATTGTTTCATGTTAGTTAATGAGTTTTTTAATAGAATTAAATAATTATGAGATTGTAGTCTTTAAAGGGATTAACAAATGTGTCATGTGCATTAGTTCATCCAAAAATAATGTGAGGGTGAGGTGAGGTATTTACATTATTTTAGTTATCATCATATGTGCTTAATGATAACACTAAATTCAGTTTACTGGATTTTAACAAATAAATAAGAAAGAAAAAATTCACTTGATGGAAATACTTCATTTATTAGAGAGTTAGTGAAAGGGAAAAAGCTAATAATAGCTAGTCTAAAGTACATGTACAACACGTGTATCTTAATCATTATCGACTTTATAAAAAATAATATTGTTTATCAGCACACGTATTTTAGAAATTAGATGTGCAATATACGTGCATTCCGCGTCAATTATTAAACATTATTTGCAAAGAATAATAAATTTCTAAATGCTTATAAATTTTTTTTTTAAAAAAATTGAAGTGTAAAATAAAATAAAAGAGTGAAAATTTCTTATGAACTAACATTTTCCTTGCCATTTGCCTAGGGAGTTGGCATATAATCGTCATTGCCGGAAAGATAGGTGTCCTGGTCTAATCCTAGTGTCTAGAACCTTAATAATCATATCATTCTCGTAACTAAATTCTTGCCAAAATCCTTTGTTCTGTACAACCCTAAACCTAGACCCGGTCGTGATGGCGCCTCTCGTGAAGACAAGGCCAGCCGACACACACCCGATTCATTTTAAGCAATTAAAATCACACAATTTAAGTTTTTAACATGATTAAATCCCAAATAAACAGTGAGACAGTACAATTGCGGAATAGATGTAGCCCGACATCGGGGTGTCACCAGTCATGAGCATCTAATAACTGATTAAAAGTAGGAAGAGTCTACATAGTCTATTACAGAACTAAAACAAGGGAAAGTAAGATAGGGGGGGAGAAGCACTGGGATGCGAACGCCGAGTAGCTACCTAGTGAACTCCGAACCGCTTGAGCTGGAAGCAATCAACACTCGCTAGCCGGACCCAGGGCTCTTGTACCTGCACATAGGGGTGCAGGGAGTAATGTGAGTACTCCGACTCAGTAAGTAATAATAATAAATGAAGACTGAGCGATAAGAAATCACATAAAAACACAAAAACATGCTATAAAGAAGCAGTGTAAAAACCAATAAAAGGCAAAGAAATAGTGAAATCTTATAAAAACACCTTAGTTTAGAATAAGCTTCTTTAAAATACCTTTTTAAAAGTTAAACAAATAAACAACAGGCAACTAGAAGAGATAAACACATAAAACTGCCCCTAGGGCACAATACCAATAGAATCAGCCCCTTGGGCTATATCTCATATTACAATGGGTACCCGTGCTCACTGGGGGTGTACAGACTCCGGGAGGGGCTCCTTACGGCCAAGCACAATATCAAGCCATCTCGTGGTATAATTAATAGGCTCTCGGCCTCATATCAAGCCACCTTGTGGCGTACAATCGCAAGCCCTCGGCCTCATAATCATAAATTAGTGTATCGCTGCTGCGGCGTGCAACAGTAAGCCACTCGGACAACAGTAAACCATGTTGCTCAGCCCAAAATATCATTTAATGTGTTAAAGCAGAGTAAACATGGTTGAGTTATGAAAACGGTATAATATAGCATGACCGAGTACAGATATAAAAATCAAAACAGTGAGAAAATAGCAGTTAAAATCCCCTAAGGGTCCAAATAGTTGGACAAGGCCCAAATATGGCATTCAACCCAAAACATGATGATAGCAACCACTTTTCAACCAAATACGCGATAAAACAATTTTTTGGGATGAACTAAGTCACAATCCCCAACGGTGCACGACCCCACGCTCATCATCTAGCGTGTGCGTCACTTGTATATAACACAACAATGTGAAATCCGGGGTTTCATACCCTTAGGACAACATTTACAATCATTACTCACCTCTATCAGGTCCAATCTCTAGCGCGCGATGCCTTTGCCTCTCGAATTGACCTCTGGATGCTCCAAATCTAAACCAAAATCAGTGCAAAACCATTAAAATATGCTAAATGAACAAATCCCACTCGAAAGAAATCAAATTACAACACAAATCCCGAAATTGGCCAAACCCGAACCCTGAGCCCACGACTCGGATTCCGATAAAAATTACATCAATAGGATCCTGATCACTCCCCGAGTTCATTCATATCAAAAGCATCAAAATCCAACCACAAATGACCCCGCCAATCCCAAATTCAAGGTCTCCAATTACAAGCCCTAGTTCATCAATATTAGGCTTAAATTCTGTGATTAATTAGGTCGAAAACACATTAGAATCGAGTATTAAGTCCATAAATCTTACCTCCAAGTGTTTCCCTTTGATTCCCTCTTCAATTCTTCTCAAAAACTCCAAAATCGCTCAAAAATGATGAAAGTTAGCCCCAAAATAGCGGACAATGGCTATTTAAACATTCTGCCCAGGCATTTGAATCCTTCTTCGCGAACGCGGTCAAAGCCTCGCGTTTGCGAAGCACAACTTGATGTTGACCACAAATTCCTCTTACGTGAACGCGACCACTCCTTTGCGAACGCGA
Organism: Nicotiana sylvestris; assembly: GCF_000393655.2. Lineage (NCBI taxonomy): Eukaryota > Viridiplantae > Streptophyta > Magnoliopsida > Solanales > Solanaceae > Nicotiana > Nicotiana sylvestris. The sequence goes on from NC_091060.1 coordinate 21,417,512, forward strand.
TGACTCCACAGTTCAAACCATCGCGAACGCGTCTGATACCTCGCGAACACGATGCTCAACGACCCCAGCCCTTCGCGAACGCGGGACCCCCCTCGCAAACCCAAAGGCTAAATCTTCAGCCTCACATGCTAACCCTTTGCGAATGCGAGGGTCCACTCGCGAATGCGAGGCACTGCTATCTGCAACACTGCAACAGATTTTTCTGCAACTTTCAACAACTTGAAATGGTCCATTTAACCACCCAAAACTCACCCGAGGCCTCGGGACCTCAACCAAACATGCCAATATATCCCATAACATCATTCAAACATGTTACAACCTTTGGAACACTCAAAACAACATCAAAACACCAAATTCGCATCAGATTCAAGCCTAAGAATTCAAAAATCTTCTAAATTCCGCTTTTGATCAAAAGTCTATCAAACCGCGTTCGAATGACCTGAAATTTTGTACACACATCACAAATGACACAACGAACCTACTGCAACTTCCGGATTTCAATTCCAACCCCTATATCAAAATCTCACCTATCAACCGGAAAACACTAAATTTCAATTTCGCCAATTCAAGCCTAAATCCACTCCGAACCTCCAAAACATATTCCGATCATGCTCCTAAGTCCCAAATCACCTCCCGAAGCTATCCGAACCATCGAACTCACATTCGAGCCCTTTAACACATAAGTCAACATCCGGTTGACTTTTCCAACTTAAGCTTCCTCAAAAGAGTCTAAGTATCTCGAACTTTACCAAAACCTCTCTGAACCCAAACCAACCAACCCGGTCACACAAAATACAGCTGAACAAGGCAATAAGAAGCAAAAATGGGGGAAACAGAGCGGTAACTCATAAAACAACCGGTCGGGTCGTTACATCCCCCCCTCTTAAACAAACGTTCATCCTCGAACGAGTCAAGAAACATACATGAAGCCTCAAACATATGAGGATATCTGTTACGCATCTCCTGCTCGGTCTCCCATGTAGCCTCCTCCACGGGCCGACCTCTCCACTGCACTTTCACTGAAGCTATATCCTTTGACCTCAACTTTTGAACCTAACGCTCCAAAATAGCTACTGGCTCCACATTATAAGTCAAATCATCATCTAACTGGACCGTGCTGAAATCCAAAACATGAGACTGATTCCCAATATACTTCCGGAGCATAGAAACATGAAATACTGGATGCACACTCGACAAGATGGGTGGCAAAGCAATCTCATAATCCACCTCCCCAATCCTCCGAAGCACCTCAAAAGGCCTAATGAACCAGGACTCAATTTACCCTTCTTCCCAAATCTCGTAACACCCTTCATAGGTGAAACCTTCAACAAAAACTTCTCACCAACCATATATGATACATCCCGAACCTTCATATCAGTATAACTCTTTTGTCTCGACTGCGCTGTACGAAGCCTCTCCTGAATTACCTTCACCTTTTCTAAAGCATCCTGCACCAAGTTTGTCCCCAGTAGCCTAGCCTCACCTGGCTTAAACCAACCAACTGGAGATCTACACCGCCTCCCATACAAAGCCTCATATGAAGCCATCTGAATACTCGACTGGTAGTTGTTGTTATAGGCAAACTCTGCAAGCGGAAGAAACTAATCCCATGACCCTCCAAAATCAATGACACAAGCATGCAACATGTCCTCCAATATCTGAATAGTGCGCTCGGAGTGCCCGCCCGTCTAAGGATGAAATGCTGTGCTCAACTCAACCTAAGTACCCAACTCTCGCTACACCGACCTCCAAAAGTGTGAAGTAAACTGAGTGTCCCTATCTGAAATGATGGAAACTGGAACACCATGCAAATGAACAATCTCCCGGATATAGATCTCTTCCAACCACTCTGAAGAATAGGTAGTACACACAGAAATGAAGTGTGCAGACTTGGTCAGCCAATCCACATTCACCCAGATAGCATCGAAGTTCTTCAAAGTCCGTGGGAGCCCAACTACAAAGTCCATGGTGATTCGCTCCCACTTCCACTTTGGAATATCTATCTGCTGAAGCAAGCCACCCGGTCTCTGATGCTCATATTTCACCTACTGACAATTGAGACACCAAGATACAAATCCCACAATGTCCTTCTTCATTCTCCTCCACCGATAATGCTGTCTTAGATCCTGATACATTTTCGCGGCACCTGGATGAATGGAATACCACGAGCTATGGGCCTCCTCCAGAATCAACTCCCGAAGCCCATCTATATTAGGCACACATATCCGGCCCTGCATCCTCAACACCCCATCATCACCAATAGTCACGTCTCTGGCACCATCGTGTTGAACTCTGTCCTTAAGGACAAGCAAATGAGGATCCTCATACTGGCACTCTCTGATGCGATCATATAAGGAAGACCGAGAAATCACATAAGCCAATACCCGACTGGGCTCCGAAATATCCAACCTCACGAAACGATTAGCCAAGGCCTGAACATTTACTGCAAGAGGTCTCTCCCAACTGGAATATATGCCAAACTCCCCATACTCACCGCCTTCCTACTCAAGGCATCAACCACCACATTGGCTTTCCCCGGATTGTACAATATAGTAATATCATAATCCTTTAGCAACTCCAACCATCGCCGCTGCTTCAAATTGAGATCCTTCTGCTTGAACAAGTGCTGGAGGCTACGGTGGTCAGTAAACACCTCACAAGACACACCATACAAATAATGTCTCTAAATCTTCAATGCTTGAACAATGGCAGCTAACTCCAAATCATGAACATGGTAGTTATTCTCATAGGGCTTCAACTGATGAGAAGCATAAGCAATAGCTCTACTCTCCTGCATCAACACACACCCAATACCAACTCTCAAAGCATCACAATACACGATATATGAACCTGAAACTGATGGCAAAACTAACACCGGAGCTGTGGTCAAGGCAGTCTTGAGCTTCTGAAAGCTCTCCTCACACTCGTCCGACCACCTGAATAGAGCACCATTTTGAGACAACTGGGTCAAGGGCGATGTGATAGATGAGAATCCCTGAACAAACCGACAGTAATAACCCACCAAACCAAGAAAGCTGCGAATCTCTATGGCTGAGGACAACCTGGGCCAACTCTGAACCGCCTCTATTTTCTTCGGATCAACCTGAATACCCTCGTTGGACACCACGTGCCCCAAGAAAGCCACTAAACTGAGCCAAAACTCACACTTGGAGAACTTTGCATAAAGCTTCTCCTCCCTCAATCTCTGCAACACAACTCTCAAATGCTCCGCATGCTCCTTCTGACTACGCGAATACACCAAAATATCATCAATAAAAACTATGACAAACGAGTCGAGATAAGACCGAAACACGTTGTTTATCAAATGCATGAACGTTGTTGGGGCGTTGGTCAGCCCAAAAGACATCACCATGAACTCATAATGACCATATCGGGTCCTGAAAGCCATCGTAAGAATATCTGAGTCCCTGATCTTCAGCTGGTGATAACATGAACGGAGATCAATCTTGGAGAACACTCTCGCTCCCTGAAGTTGGTCGAATAAATCATCAATACAAGGCAAAGGATACTTGTTCTTAACTTTTACTTTGTTCAACTGCCTATAATCAATGCACATCCTCATAGTGTCATCCTTCTTCTTCACAAATAGAACCGGCGCACCCCAATGCGACACACAAAACCGAATGATCCCCTTATCAAGGAGTTCCTGAAGTTTCTCCTTTAACTCCTTCAACTCCGCTGGAGCCATACGATACGGTGGAATAGAAATGGGCTGAGTGCTTGGCACCAAATCAATACCAAAATCAATATCCCTATCCGGCAGCATGCCTGATAGGTCTGCAGGAAACACATCGGGAAAATCCTTCACAACTGGAACCGAATCAATACTGGGAGTCACTGCACCGACATCCCTTACAAAGTCTAGATAAGAAAGACAACCCTTCCCAACCATATGCTGGGCCTTCAAGAATGAAATTACCCTACTGGAAACATAATTAGTCGAACCTCATCACTGAATCTGTGGCACACCCGGCATAGCCAATGTCACTATCTTAGCATGATAGTCCAAAATACCACAACACAGAGATAGCCAATCCATGCCCACTATAACATCGAAATCCATTATACATAATAATAAAAGATCCACTCGGGTCTCCAGACCCCCAATAGTTATTACACACGACCGATACACACGATCTGCAACAACAGTATCACCCACCAGAGTAGATATATGAATAGGTGAAACAAGAGACTTACAGGGCATATCCAAATAATGAGTAAAGTATGATGGCACATAAGAATAAGTGGAACCAGGATCAAATAATACAGAAATATCTCTGTGGCAGACTGAGACAATACCTGTAATAACAATATCGGAAGCAATAACATTGGGTCTAGCTGGAAGTGCATAGAAATGGGCTTGACCGCCACCTGATCGACCTCCCCCTCTAGGGTGACCCCTAGTTGACTGACCTGCACCCCTAGCTGGCTGGGTGGGTAGTGGTAAAGTAACCGGCTCTGAAGCCGATGGCTGACTCCTCTACTAAGACGCACTCGCAAGACAACGAGGACACTGCCTCCACATATGAACCATTTCTCCACACTCATAGCAACTCCCGGGTGCTGGAGGCGGGGACTGAAGGGAACCCCTAGCACCAGAATGACTAGCAGATGCACCTGGCATAGAAGAGACCTGAAGTGATGGAGCACGGGATGAACTCTGAGCTGGAAGGGCACTGAATGATGACTGGCCCTATTGAGAACTGTGAGAACCATGACCCGATGACGCCCCACGATAACCTGGGCGAGCTGGCTGAGCATGCCTGAATGGACGGCCTATGCCATACTGAAACTGACCTCTCGAAGGAGCACCACCATAACTACCAGATCCTCGAGGCCTCTTGGCTTCCCCTTTCATCTCACTCCTGGCGACGAGCTGACTCAATCTCACGAGCGATGTCAACAACCTCCTCAAAAGTAGCACCAGACACCCTCTCCCTAGTCATGAAAATACGAAGCTGATATGTGAGGCCATCAACAAACCTCTTAATCCTCTCTCTATCTGTTGGAACCAACAGGATAGCATGACGAGCTAACTCAGAGAACCTTATCTCATTTTGCGTCATAGTCATCTCTCCTTGACGCAATCATTCAAACTGCATGTGCAGCTCCTCTATGCGAGACTGCGACACATACTTCTCCAAAAAGAGAACGGAGAATTGCTGCCAGGTAAGAGGTGCTGCACCAATAGGCCTACGCCTCTCAAAAGCATCCCACCAAGTGAAGGCAGCTCCAAAAATCTGAAAAGTAGTGAAAGCGACCCCGTTGGTCTCCAGAATACCTGCTGTGCGAAGAATCCTCTGACACTTATCCGAGAAACCCTGGGCATCCTTGCCCTCTGCGCCACAGAAAGTCAGAGGCTGAAGCCTACCAAACCTCTCCAACCTATGCTGCTCATCTTCTGGTATGGCAGGATCTACATAGTCCTAAGCAGCTGCAATCGGCTGGGCTGGATATGCCCCCAGTGTTTGAAGTCCCTGCACGACCTGCTAAGGTGTGCGAGCGGCGGGAGTCTGAGTGACTCCCCCCGCTTGAGAAGTAGCTGCGGCTGTAGTAACTGAGACCTCCTGAGCTAGGCTAGTGTATACTGATAGAATCTGAGCCAAGGCCTCCTGAAGACCCGGAGTCACAATGGGCATAGCTGGTGCTGCTAGAGCATCCACAACTGGGACCTGATCCTGAACTGGGGTGGCTGGTAGAACTGTAGGTGCTGCCTTAGCTGTTGTGCGGGCTACACCCCTGCCCCTACCGCGACTGCATCCTCGGCCTCTAGTGGCCATAGCTGGTGGTACTGATAGTCGTCCATCTTGACTGGTAGCACATGTCCTCACCATCTATGAGAGAATATAATAACAGAAGTCTAGTACTCGGATCAACAGATTTGCACGACAAGAATTTCAAGAATATGAAGGTTTTTTCTAAAGGTTCTGCAGCCTCTCGAGGAAAAATACAGACGTCTCCTTACCGATTCGCGAGACTCTACTAAACCTGCTCATGACTCGTGAGACCTATGTAACCTAGGCTCTAATATTAATTTGTCACGACCCTAAACCCAGACTCGATCGTGATGACGCCTCTCGTGAAGACAAGGCCAGCCGACACACACCCAATTCATTTTAAACAATTAAATAACATAATTTATGTCTTTAACATGGTTAAATCCCAAACAAACAGTGAAACAATACAATTTGCGAAATACACACAACCCGATATCGGGGTGCACCAGTCATAAGCATCTAATAACCGATTAAAAGTAGGAAGAGTCTACATAGTCTATTACAGAACTAAAACAAGGGAAAGTAAGATAGGGGGAGAAGCACTGGGCTGTGAACACCAAGCAGATACCTAGTGTACTCCGTACTGCCTGAGCTGGAAGCAATCAACACTCACTAGCGGGACCTGGGGCTCCTGTATCTGCACACAGGGGTGCAGGGAGTAATGTGAGTACTCCAACTCAGTGACTAATAATAATAAATGAAGACTGATCAATAAGAAATCACGTAAAAACACAACAACATGCTATAAAGAAGCAATGTAAAAACCAATAAAAGGCAAAAAAATAGTGAAATCTTATAAGAACACCTTAGTTCAGAATAAGCTTCTTTAAAACACCTTTTTAAAAGTTAAACAAGTAAATGACAGTCAACTAGAAGAGATAAACATATAAAAATCGCCCCTCGGGCAAAATACCAACAGAATCAGCCCCTCAGGCTCATATCACAATGGGTACCTGGTACGACCCGAATTTTCCACCCTCGGGAGTCATGATGGCGCCTACTAGTGTGAGCTAGGCAAGCCAACTAAGTGAACAATTTACCTTTTATTTTTACCCATTTTTTATTCGTTAATAATTGCGAAGTAATAACATTTAAACAACGGAATTTTATATAAGCAGAAGGAAACAATAAATCATCTAAACATTAATATCTAATACAATTGTTTGAGTCTCAACTACCCAGAACTGCTGTCACAGTTTCACAGACGGTCTAATAACACTACACATAAAGGTCTGAAAGAATTAAATACAACACTATCTCTGGAAATACGTGTAAGAAACGGGAAAGTAGATAGAAGGAGATGCCAAGGCCTACGGACGCCTGCAGGGCTACCTCGGGTCACCTGATGAACGAGATTCAACAATCTCACTACGATCCAAAGTCCACAACAGTGGGATCTGCACAAAAGAGTGCAGAGTATAGTATCAGCACAACCGACCCCATGTGCTGGTAAGTGCCTAGACTAACCTCAGCGAAGTAGTAACGAGGCTAGGACCAGACTATCCAATAAACCTGTGCAGTTATATGATATACATCGGAAAGTAAAGCAAAAATAAACAAGTTAAGATAGGAGGGGGAAACATGCTTCAGGGAATAACAGGTAAGAATAGATTATCAAAAGAACTATAAAGGAATCAAAATCCAACCACTAACAAGAGTAAGGAAAACAAAGGCAGATTTCACTTTCTTTTCACATCTCGTGGTAGGCGTACCACCTGCTCCCATTTCGTTATATCTTGTGGTAGGCGTACCACCCTCTCCCATTTCATTATATCTTGTGGTAGGCATACCACCCGCTCCCATTTCATTATATTGTTGCGGCGTGCAACCCGATCCATGTATAATATTGTTGCGGCATACAACCCGATCCATATATAATATTATTGCGGCGTGCAACCCGATCCATATATAGTATTGTTGCGGCATGCAACCCGATCCATATATAATATTGTTGCGGCGTGCAACCCGATCCATAAATAATATTATTGCGGCGTGCAACCCGATCCATATATAGTATTGTTGCGGTGTGCAACCCGATCCATATATAATATTGTTGCGGCGTGCAACCCGATCCATATATAATATTGCTGCGGCGTGAAACCCGATCCATATATAGTATTGTTGCGGCGTGCAACCCGATCCATATATAATATTGTTGCGGTGTGCAACCCGATCCATATATAATATTTACAATTATAACGAGTGTCTCGAAAAGGGATCAATAAGGTCTACACTATCCCGGCAAGGGATTCGACGGCACAAGTAATTACATCCCGGCAGTAGAGAAACAACTATAACCAAACTTGTTACAACATCTAACTACCACAGCTATAACCAAACTTGTTACAACACCTAACTACCTTAGCTATAACCAAACTTGTTCCAACATATAACTACCATAGCTATAACCAAACTTGTTACAACACCTAGCTGCCTCAGCTATAACAAAACTTGTTCCAACAACTAACTACTTCAGCTATAACTAAACTTACTACAACACATAACACAAAGAATCATCAACCTGAGCATCTGTAATATCAACTAAGAACACAATGCAAAGGAACCACAACTCAACACTAGCCCGACAAGGGTGCAACGCGATAATCTCTTCCCTTTCTCACTTTTAATGCACAACTCACTTCACAACTCGATCCAATACTCTAGAGTTTCAATTATCACTTATACTTTAACAATTCGTTATACAACTGGAGTCAACGCTCCTCAATGTTCATAGGTCACAATTCTTTCCACAACTTTACACAACAAAAATAGAATCTTCACCAAGGCATAAATATTACAACGAAATCATGAAAATTACAATATAAGACTCACGGTCATGCTCGACACCAATGTATAGATACTAGTCACCATGCCTATACGTTGTACTCAACAAGAAGAAAATAGAAAATAGGACACAACTCCTAATCCCTCAAGCTAAGGTTAGACCAAACACTTACCTCGAACTTCCACGGCCAACTCAATCCTCAATTACCGTTTTTCCTCTCGAATTTGGATCCAAATCAATTGTATCTATACATAAATGACTTCATAACATCATTAAATGCTAAACAATTTGAATCAAATGCCTAATTATAGCTTTCCAATCATTCTTCCCAAAAACCCAAAAACCGACCCCGGGCCCGCTTGGTCAAAACACAAGGTTCGGACCAAAACCCGATCACCCATTCACCCACGAGCCGGAATATATAATTTTTTTTCAAATCCGACCCCAAAACGAGGTCTAAATTCCAATAAATCAAAAAGCCCTAACACTACCCAAATCCCTAATTTCTACCCTTAATCATATGTTTTAGGCCTAGAAATCTAGTGAGTGTTGATAGAAAATGAAGAAAACAAATTAAAGATCACTTACCCAGGAGATTATGGTGAAGAATTACTTCAAAAGTCGCCTAAGAGCTTTTGAGAAGAAGAGTTTTATGAAAACTTTATGAAATCCCGAAAGTGTTCTGTTTTTGGCTTATAAAATTCACTGGGCAAAAATGCCCTTCGCGTTTGCGACTGGCACTTCGCATTCGCGATGGTCAGGCTGGATAAGCCTTCGCATTTGCATACACGGGTTTGCGTTCGCGGAGAGTAATCTCATATAGCCCTCGCGTTCGCGTAGGGTAATTGCCCCACCCCTGCCCAGGCAACTTGGCCTTCGCGTTCGCGTGGCCAGGATCGTGTTTGCGAAGGTGTACCCCCCACTACCTCGCATTCGCGACCTGAGCTACGCGTTCGCGTAGAAGGAAATTCCTTCAGCAACAATTAACCTATCGCGTTCGCATGGGTACTCCCGCGAACGCGAAGAAGGAAACACTAGAAACCTAACAGCTGAGAAACCTGCAACATTTTCTAAGTCTGAAACCTTTCGAAACACATCCGAATCACACCCGAGCCCTTGGGGCTCCTAACCAAACACACATACTAACTCAACAACTTCATACAAACTTATCCGTGCGATCAAATTGCCAAAATAACATCATAAACAACGAATTAAACCTCAAAATCAAGGAAATATTTCAAAACTTCTTAAACCTCAACTTTTGCAAATTAGGTCTGAAACACGTCAAACGACATCCGTTTTTCACCAAATTTTACAGAAATATCTTAAATCATATATAAGACCTGTACCGGATGCCGGAACCAAAATACGGGCCCGATACCATCATGTTCTAATCAGATTTCATTTCAAAATTCCTTAAACATTTTCAGAAAACAATTTTACTTAAAAATTCATTTCTCCGGCTTGAGACTTCGGAATTCGATTCCAGGCATAAGCCCACGTCCCATATTTTTCTACGGACCCTCCAGGACCATCAAATCACGGGTCCGGGTCCGTTTACCCAAAATGTTGACCGAAGTCAAATTAACTCATTTTATAACCAAGTTTTATCATTTTTCATAGAACTTCATATTTAAGCTTTCCGGCTACATGCCCAGACTGCGCACGCAAATCAAGGTGATGATAGGTGAGGTTTTCAAAGCCTCCGAACATAGAATTTCGTTTTAAAACAATGGATCATCACATTCTCCACCTCTAAAACAACCGTTCGTCCTCGAACGGACAGAAGAAGGAAGTACCTGAGTCGGGGAAAAGATAGGGATAACGGCTCGATGCCTCAGGAGGCTGGCCTCTCCACTAAACATGAACAGAAGGAAAACTCTTCAATCTCAACTGACGAACCTACTGGTCTAGAGTAGCTACCAGCTCCTCCTTATAAGGCAAGTCCCTGTCCAATTGGATAGTGCTGAAATCTAACACGTGGGATGGATCGCTGTGATATTACTGGAGCATGGACACATAAAACACTGGATGCACAGCTGATAAGCTCGGCGACAATGCAAGTCTATAAGTCACCTCTCCCACTCGATCAAGAATCTCAAATGGACCAATGAACCTAGGGCTGAGCTTTCCCTTCTTCCCAACTCGTATCACACCCTTCATAGGTGATACTCGAAGCAATACCCGCTCATCGACCATGAAAACCAAATCTCGAACCTTGCGGTCGGCATAACTCTTTTGCCTGGACTAAGCTGTACGAAGCCTATCCTGAATAATCTTGACCTTGTCCAAGGCCTCCTGAACCAGATCCGTACCCAACAACCGAGCCTCTCTCGACTCAAACCATCCAACCGGAGATCGACACCGCCTACCATATAAAGCCTCATAAGGAGCCATCTAGATACTCGACTGGTAGCTGTTATTGTAAGCCAACTCTGCTAAAGGCAAAAATGGATCCCACGAACCTCCAAAGTCAATAACACAAGCTCGAAGCAGATCCTCCAAAATTTGAATAGTCCGCTCGGACTGGCCGTCAGTCTGAGGATGAAATGTTGTACTCAACTCAATATGAGTGACCAACTCTGGCTGAACTGCTCTCCAGAAACGCGAGGTAAATTGCGTACCTCGGTCAGAAATGATGACACGGGCACACCATGAAGGCGAACAATATCCCGGATATAGATCTCAGCTAACCTCTCGGATGAATAGGAGACTGCTACAGGAATGAAATGCGCTGAATTGGTCAGCCTATCAACAATGACCCATACTGCATCAAATTTCCTCCGAGTCTGTGGGAGTCCAACAACAAAATCCATAGTGATCCGCTCCCACTTCCACTCGGGAAGCTCAATCCTCTGAAACAATCCACCAGGACTCTGATGCTCATACTTAACCTGCTGACAATTCAAACACCGAGCCACATATGCAACGATATCCTTCTTTATTCTACGCCACCAATAATGTTGCCGCACATCCTGATACACCTTCGCGGCGCCCGTATGAATAGAGTACTGGGAGCTATGGGCCTCCTCTAAAATCAACTCCTGAAGCCCATCTACATTAGGCACACAAACCCAACCCTGCAATCTCAAAACTCCATCATCATCCAAAGAAAGCAGTCTCTCACCGATCGGAATGTAAACAAGACTGCCATACTGGCTGACTTCCTACTCAAAGCATTCCCGGATGATATAAGATAGTGATATCATAATCCTTCAACAACTCCAAACACCTCCTCTACCTCAAATTAACTCCTTTTGCTTGAATAAATACTGAAGACTCTTATGATCCGTGAACACCTCACATGCCACGCCATACAAATAATGCCTCCAAATCTTTAATGCATGAACATTGGATGCCAACTCCAAATCATGAATTGGATAGTTCTTCTCATGAATCTTCAACTGCCGCAAAGCATAGGCAATGACCTTGCCATCCTGTATCAACAATGCACCAAGTCCAATACGAGATGCATCACAATAGACTGTATAAGGCCCTGAACCTGTGCGCAAAACCAACACCGGTGCCATAGTGAGATCTGTCTTGAGCTTTTAAAAGCTCGCCTCGCAGTCGTCCGACCATCTGAACTGGGCACCCTTCTGGGTCAACCTGGCAATCGGGGGAGCAATGGTGAAAACCCCTCCACAAACCAACGATAGTAGCCTGCCAATCCCAAAAATCTTCGAATCTCTGTAGCTGATGCTGGTCTAGGTTAGTTCTTGACTGCCTCAATCTTCTTCGGATCAACCTGAATACCCTCTACTGATACAACATGACCCAGGAATGCAACAAAACTCAACAAGAACTCATACTTCGAGAACTTAACATATAACTGACTATCTCTCAAAGTTTGAAGAACCACTCTTAGATGCTGCTCGTGCTCCTCCTGGCTGTGGGAATATATCAAAATATCATCAATGAAGACTATCACGAATGAGTCCAAATAAGTCCTGAACACTCGGTTCATCAAATCCATGAAAGTTGCTGGGGCATTGGTCAAACCAAATGACATAACCAAGAACTCATAATGCACGTACCGAGTGTAGAAAGCTGTCTTAGGGACAATAGATGCCCTAATCCTCAACTGATGCTAGCCAGATCTCAAATCGATCTTTGATAACACCTTGGCACCTTGAAGATGATCAAACAAATCATCAATCATCGGCAATGGATACTTATTCTTGATTGTAACCTTGTTCAACTGCCGGTAATCAATGCACATTCTCATCGAACCATCCTTTTTCTTGACAAACAACATCGGCGCACCCCAAGGAGAAACACTGGGTCTAATGAAACCCTTCTCAAGCAAATCTTACAACTGTTCCTTCAACTCTTTCAACTCAGGCGGGGCCATATAATATGGCGGGATAGAAATGGGCTGAGTGCCTAGATCCAAATCAATGCAAAAGTTAATATCCCTATCGGAGGGCATACCCGACAGATCTGAAGGAAAAACCTCAGGAAACTCACGAACAACGAGCACAAAATCAATAGAGGGAACCTCAGCACTAGAATCACGAATATATGCCAAATAGGCCAAACACCCCTTCTCGACCATACGATGAGCCTTCACATACGAAATAACACTGCGGGTAGAATGACCAGGAGTCCCTCTCCACTCTAAATAGGGAAAATCCGGTAAGGCTAAGGTCATAGAATTGGCATGGCAGTCTAGGATAGTGTGGTAAGGTGATATCCAGTCCATCCCTAATATGACGTCGAAATCAACCATATCCAGAAGAAGCAAATCTACAAGAGTCTCAAGACCTCCAATCTTAACTATACATGATTAATGAACATGATCCACTATAATATAATCACCCACCAGCGTAGACACATAAATAGGGGCACTCAAAGAACCACTAGGCATGACCAGATGCGGCGCAAAATAAATCGAAGCTTCTCTGCTACAAACCAGAACAGTACATGCACCTCCACCTCTAATACCTTTACCTCCTCCTCTAATACCTCTGCCTCCACCTCCAGCTAACTGAGTGGACTGGACGAGTCTGTAAGCACGTGATTTTTGCCCTATGAGAGAATTACTCCCAAAAAATCCAAAATAAAACAATTTTCTTTTGTGTGCAATTTTAGAATTTTTGTGGCATTTTTGATAATTATTTGTATTTCTGTCTGTGCGTATTTATTGGTTAAATTAATAAAAAATTACAAAAATATGTCGCATTTGCATTTAGTATTTATTTAAGTTTGTTTTATAAAATCATAAAAATAATGTACGTTGCATTTTTAGCATTTAACGTCTAAATTGTGTGATTTTTATAGTTAATTGCTATTTAAATGTGCGATAATTGTTATTTGGACAGATTTTTGAAGTTATAACAGATTTTGAATCAGGGCAGTAACAGTAGTTTTAGGGGTAATACGGGAATTAACCAATTGCAGATTATTTAATTATGGTGGGGGACAAGACGTAATGATAAAAGCAAAAAGGAAAAGGGGAATAATGATGTCTTTTTTTCAAAAAAGGGAACAAGGGGGCCCACTTTGACTACATTTTAAAAAGAGGGAACATGGGGGCCCACTTTGACTACTTTTCAAAAAGAGGGAACACGGGGGGCCCACGTTGACTACTTTTACTAAAGTAAAAGTGTGGGTAATAATAAAAGTTAAAGGGTGCACATAGTGGAAGAAGATTGGGTCTTGCTTTGTATATAAAGAGGGATGAGGGGATTGAATTAAGGGGGAGGAGATTTTGGGAGGCGATTGTAGGAGAATTTGGGGAGAGATAAAAATTTCAGAACTAAAGAGGAGATAAGAACATACTTTTAATCTTGAAGAAGAGGATTTCTAAAATATCCGAATACTATTTCCGTGTATTCCTGAGTGTGATCTCTGCCTACTTTTTGCTTCCGGGATTTTCAATTGGCTTCTTGAGTTAACTGTTGGTCCTTTGTTATTGCTTTATTAATTGTTTGCTGGAATTTCTGTTTGGTTTTCAAGTCTACTGCTGGGTTTTCTAACTGCTGGTTGTTTGTTGTTGTTGCGCTGTTTCTACTGCTGCTGATCATATTCTTCCTTTCCTTGTATTCAAATACCAGGTACACGACTGTAATACTAGCTATTGCAAGCTGAAAAATGTGAAAGCATGAATACATGAAGAATGGAATTTTAAAGTTTTAATTTCGCTTTTTCTTTTACTGATTGTATTTAGGCTATTTCATGTATTACTGTTTAATAATTGGAATAAGAGAAAAATAACCTAAGTTGGTCTTTAGTGAATCAGCTTGGCAAAATGGGTTAATTCATTAGCTATGAAAGTTTTAATACGGTCAACAGTAGGTCAATCATGAATGGATAGTTAAATTTAGTTAAAACCAAACAAGACTAGATAATGTTTAAGTTTAATAATCTTTCTAATAAGCTTTAGTAATTATGGTTAAATCTAGTTTCAAATGGTTATGAATAATTAATCTCAATAGTTTTTTATAGCAATGCGAGTTTTAATCTAGCTATATTTGATTCTTTTGAATATTAGTTGTCGAATTTTATTTTTATTTATAATTTCGAATTTTTTTTTTTTGTAAAATTCTTTTTCATCAATATTTTTATTAATCTAGCAATTAGTATGCCATGCTTTCTTAAATAAAAAAAAGGCTCGTAATTAATTAGGATTTTCTTTATTTATTTTAGAGACTAATTTTAATAGAAAAAATGTAGTCGCTTTAGGATTTGTCCATTTAAAATAAATGAGATGAGCCTCGCCTAGTAAAATGTATAGATTGCGGGGCCCTCACAAATGTATGCATTAATTACTTAGAACATCGGAGTTGGCCGTCTAGAGAAATTTTACGGCCTTTCCCAAAACAACAATATGCTAGTCGTTCTAGGCGCGTCTTTAACAAATCATTTTCTTAAATATGAGTGTGCATTTATGTAACCCGAATCCAAATCTCAACGGATTCGAAATGTGTCGATAACCATGGGTACATTGATTGCGACGTGGTCTGAAATACGTTTTCACAATATTGCAATTCTCCGTAAAATAATAACAATAAATAAATAATAATAAAAGCGGCTAAAGTTTAAAATTTGAACATAAGTTCATAATTGTATAAAAATAAGATATTTAAGCCAAATATGACAGTTGAGCGACCGTGATAGAACCACGGAACTCGGGAATGCCTAACACCTTCTCCCTGGTTAACAGAATTCCTTATCCGAATTTCTGGCTCGCGGACTGTAATACAGAGTCATTCTTTTCCTCGATTCGGGATTAAATTGGTGACTTGGGACACCCTAAATCTCCTAAGTGGCGACTCCGTAATAAACAAACAAATCCCGTTTCGATTGTCCTTTAATTGAAAAAACTCCTTGTACCCTCACGGGGGCGCCAAAAGGAGGTGTGACAGCTCTGGCGACTCTGCTGGGGATACTACCCAGAATATCTGGTTCAGGGTTCAGAATTCAAGCTTAGATATATTGTTGTATTTGATTGTATCTGATTTTTCTACATGTTTTATGCTGAATGTGCTAAATGTTACCGCTTTGATATTATCTGAATTGTATATAAACTGTGTCGACACCCTTCTCTCTTCACCTCCGGGGATGTGCTTACTGGTTGAGACTCCCTATTCTGTTAGTGTCATACCTTGAAATAAGAAAGAGGCCGGACAAGTTACTAAGCCGGATGGCCCTTTGGTTCCCGGAAAGTTGCCCCCTCCTCGATTCGAGTTGTCCGCTCGGGTACACAGTTTAGAACACCGAATCAGGTTTTGAACATAGAATAACATGACTTCATGTCGGATCCCTAGTAGGAATGATTATTTGCATCATGTTGCATTTGACTTAGGAGACTCAACACAGGGGTTGGGTCCGCCTAGGACTACCAACCTGAAATGAAAAGACCATCCTGCAGCATCCTGTTTGCTTTATGCATTTATTTGCTTCAGACTTGCATGCTGACCGGCTTCGAAAAATCAGGAATATTGGAAAATTGTGAAAAAAAAAGAAGAGCGAGGTAACAGTGTAGAGAATTAATCGCCTATTTTAGAAAGAGAAAAAAAACAATACCCAAATACTGTCGAAATTCTGCCGAAAATCTTGAAAAAGTGAAGAAAAGAAAAATGTTTTATTTTATTTTACTCAAAAAAAAGAGTCTTTTATTTTTTAAGTTTGGAAGATAGGTTAGTCATTTTGGTGAAACGAAAAAAAATCTTCACTTTGTCTTATTTTCAAAATAAAAAAAAATAAAAAAATAGTTTGTCTTGCCATGAAAAATGAAAATGAAAAAGAGTCTTGTTTTTAAAATGGGTTTTTATTTGTTTATGAAAATGCCAAAAATGAAAATAAAAAGAGTCGTGTGTTGTGAAAATACCAAAAATGAAAATGTTTTAGTTTAGACCCCCAATTTTCAAAAGAAAAATCCAAAAATATTTTCCACTATTGATTTCTTTAGAAAGTTTTTTTTAAAATTGTTTTCTTTTTTAAAATAAAAATAAAAATAAAAATATTTTCTTTTAATTTCTTCAAAAAAAAAATCCAAGAAAAATATTTTCATTCTTCTTTCAAAATTGAAAAGAAAATTCAAAAATATTTTTTAGAAGCATTTCTTTCATAAATTGAAAGTAAAATTCCAAAAAAAAAATCTTCTTTAGAAGTTTTTCTTTCGAATTTCAAAAAAAAAAATTAAATCTTTTTTCTTTAGAAATTCTTCTCTGCAAAAATGCTCCCTTTCTTCTTTATAAGTCTTTCCTTTCAAAAAAAAAGTTAGTTCATTTACTTCATTCATGATCTCCCGAACTACACGGGTTTGATTCTCACCGGATGTGAGATACGTAGGCAACCCTCATCGGGTCCAACCTCCCCTTTTGCTAAAATAACCAAAAACAAATAAATAAGCAAAAAACATGTCAAAATTTGAATTTTGTCATAAATAAGTCGGGTGATGTCCAACCTCCCCTTTTGCAAAAACAAAATAGCAATATATATATGTCAAATTTTAATTTCATCATAAAGAAGTCGGGGACGCTGTTTTGTCAAGACATAGCCGAATGTTCCCGAAAGGGACACCAGAAGGCTGACTTTGCATAAACAGCCATCTTTTGGGTCATGTTTAAGATTTGGTCCAGTTGACCCACACAGCCTTAAAAATCTTCGTCCCCGAGGCGCTGAAAGGCCGTGTTTGCAATACTGGGTCTTTTATTCTAAATTGAAAAAAGAAGAAGAAGAGAGTCACAAATAAGTCGGGTGATGTTGTTTTTGTCAAAAATAGTCGAATGTTCCCGAAAAGGACGCTGGAAGGCTGACTTTGTATAAACAGCCACCTTGGGTCATTTTTTTAGGATTTTGGTCGGTTAGCTAATGCAGCCTTAAAATCTTTGTCCCCGAGACGCTGAAAGGTTGTGTTTGCAACACCAGGTCTTTTATTTTAATTTTATTTTATAAAAAAAAAAGAGTCAGCGGTCAGGTGCATGTCGTTTGAATTTTTGGTCAAAATAAGCCAAGCCAGCTTCGGCAGTGTCTTAAACCGTTCTTGCCGAAAAAGCCTTAGAGTATCTTTCAATTGTCGAAAGGCTATTTTCATAAAAGAACGGACAAGTTTGTAAAGTGTCATAAAATAATCCTTCCCGGCTTCAAAATTCATGTGAAATTTGGAAGGGGCCACATTTGCAAAAAATAACCGTTCGGTTGCATTTGTCAAATGGAGAAAGGAAGCTGGCCATTTGTTTTTGGAGTTTGTAAATCTTTTGATTAGAATATGTGGGTTGTTTGATTTTCGAGTTTGTAGGTCATCTTCAAACCTTTGAAGCCCAGCTTGTTTTAATATGAAAATTGAAAAAAAATGTTTATTATTGTTTATCTTTTATTGGTCCGAACTACGCAAGGTCTAATTCATGCGGGGTCATGATACGTAGGCAATATCCATAAGATTCGACCACAACAAAAAATGAAAAAATGAAAAATGAAAAAAAAAATGAAATGAAAAAAAAATGAAAAAAAGAAAGAAAAAAAAGAGAGAAAAAAAGGATGTTGTTAATAATGAGGACCGACTGAGTCCATTCTAACTTGTTTTGTCTTGAATCGCAAGGAAAGTTAATGTGGTTGGTTTGTGGTAGGCCGGACAATGACACCCAGAATATCGCGCAGAATCCTTTACCTGCACCTCATGATACACACTCTGCGGGGATCAGGCCTGATAACAGAAGCATTCGAATCCTATTGGGGACTTGTTGATGGAGGTTGATAATGTTGAAGCTGGTAATGGTCTTGGCAGTATTGATGCGAAGCTCAGTGGCTAAGATGCCAGTTTTGATAAAGTGGGAGGACGCTCCGTTCCTTGGTTAGCAGGAGAGAAGCTTGTAGTGGCTTATTTTGTTGTCATTTCTGTTGACCGGATTATTCTTAGGGTTGTAGTCCGAATATTGTCTTGTGTCAAACTTTCTTATCTTTCCATTTGTCATAGCAGTTTGTTTAAGTTTTGTCCAGTTTGTTTTAGGATTTTATTCTGGTTTGTTTTGTTTGTCTTGTTATTCAAACCATTCCACCGGTAGTCTAAAGCAAATCCGGTCTTTTATTATTTCCAGTCATCTTTTTGTTTAGTCCTTTTATCATTTTTGTTCAGCGCTGATTCTCGTGACATGACATGCGCACACAGTTTGGGCCTAATCTTAAAAGTTAATCATAAAACCCTGGAAAGGTGATCAGAACGTTTAAAGGAAATAAGGACGGTTTGAGATTATTCGGAGCTCGAGTCATGTGGAACTAGGGCAAGTAAAACACAAAGAAAACCGTTAAAAGCAAGATTCGCCAAATTGGCATGAGGGTCGTTCATGATAATGAGGGTGAGAGTGTCGCCCAACAGTGCTTTAGAAATGACAAATGAAAAAGGAAATGTGTGAATATAATTGTCAAGTCCAGCACCCTCAGAAGAGGCTACAAATCTTTGTGTTGTTTACACTTGGCATGTTTTGAAGACTGGAATGACGAAGGCATTTTGTTCTGCTACCTAAACACTTTATCCTTCGTTACCCCTTTTGAGCCTTATTTGTTTTTCTTTCGTACCCCTCTTTCGGAATCAGTAGCAACGACTAGAAAATACGAGCATGAAAGGTAAAGAAAAAGAAAAGAAAAAAAAGAAAGAAAAGAAAACAACAAAACAACAAAAGAGAAAGGAGAAATGAGAAAAAGAAAAAAAAAGAGAAAAAAAAAGGAAATAATAGGTAAATGAAAGAGAGGAATTGGGAACTACGTTCGACCTGATTCCTCAAAGAGGATACGTAGGCACCTCACGGCTCGGTCATGGTGTTAAAAAATTAAAATAAATAAATAATAATAATCCCCAAGCAAGAAACTGGGGCAAGAGTTGCGCTTGTTGTAAACAAATATGGTTCCGAAGGTTGTAATTTTCTACCTCAAATTGATTTGTTTTTGAGCCTTTAATACCCTTTCTTTCTAGCCTATCCAAAAACCTACATTACGGTCCAAAGAAAGACCTTCTGATCAGTCTTCAAAAGATGTCAAGTCAGACAAATGAGAGTCTTACCGATGAACATAAAACTTTGATCCACTGCAGAAAGGACTCTAATCCCCAGCAGAGAGAGTCATATCGGCAACACTCCAAATCCCCAGCTGGAAAGTGATACAAATGAGAGAGTCTTATCGGTGAAAATCTTCACGGACACCATAAGGCGATGAAAGCTGGAAAAAAAAAACCAAAATGAGAGAGGCTTGATAGTGAAAACCCTTCGGGCACTACAAGTCGAATAAGATTGAGAATCAGATGGGGAATCGCCAAATGAAGAGCTTGAAGATGATTGACGGCGGAGGATAAGTCACATGTGCATGTCATGACCATTAGAGTCGGTATCTGCGCTTGATAGGTTTTTATTTATAGTTTCTTTTGTTAAAGAGTCATCTTTTTCCTTTGTCTTTTATTCTGTTCCTTTTTATCTTTCTCCTTTCATAGAAAAATTCCCCAGTAGAGTCTGTTTGGTCAGAACAAGTGAGAAATGACTTCATAATCTGCCATCAGCTTTCCAATTATGCAAGACCGTATCTGATTAGAACATCCAAATGGTCTAAATCAAGAAAGGACAAAGCAAGGAGAACAATGAGCATGATTTGGGAAATTCATATGAGACTAAAAGGTCGGGGAAATGCCAGTTTCCGAGCTATGCCACAAAAGAAGAGGGATATCCCCAGCAAAAAGGGATTATCCCCAGCAAATAATATCATCCCCAACAAGTTTCGGAACGCAAAGCAGGGAAGGAGAAAGGGAAAAGCCATCCCAGTAGGAGTATCACAACCAACCACCGCGTTTTAAACTAACAAATTTTGTTTGATTTGAAACAGGTAAAGGAAATGGCATTGATGACGGAAATGCATGTCACAAGGGAGATTATCAAACTGGGGCAGAAAATTTTCCTTCCATTTAGAAATTTTCTGGAAGTCAGGTACCCATTTGGGGAAGAATAAAGATAACACCAGTCTCAGTGGAAGTGGTCTTTGAACCATTGTTGCCCCCAACATAATAAGTTTCAATGGAGGAAGTTGTTCCCCAGCGGACAGAACAAGAGGATGAAACTTGTGCTCGGAAAAAGCAAAAGGCCAGTATCATTCCCAGCAGCCTTCCGAAGAGTGAAGCACTAGTTCTGAAAGAATCAGAATCCCCCAGCAGTGTTATCCTCGACAACATTATCCCCAGCTGATAACATTTTATCCCCCAACAGGTAAGTAAATAATTTCCCAGCAGTGTTATCCCCAGCAGTTACGAGGGAAGACAACACAAGTTTTTAAGGAAATGGTTCATGCATAGGAGACGCACTTCCTAAGTTTAGTTTTACCAATAGGAGACGCACTTCCTAAGTTCAGTTTCACCCATAGGAGATGCACTTCCTAAGTTTATTTTTACCCCTAGGAGACGCACTTCCTAAGTTTATTTTTACCCCTAGGAGACGCACTTCCTAAGTTTATTTTTACCCCTAGGAGACGCACTTCCTAAGTTTATTTTTACCCCTAGGAGACGCACTTCCTAAGTTTATTTTTTACCCATAGGAGACGCACTTCCTAAGTTTATTTTACCCATAGGAGACGCGCTTCCTAGGTTTTATTTCATGCATAGGAGACGCACTTCCTGAATTAAGATTTCATGCATAGGAGACGCACTTCCTAAATTAAGTTTTCATTAATAGGAGACGCACTTCCTAGTTTAAAATCATCAAAGTTTTACTCCTAGGAGACGCACTTCCTAAGTTTAATTTCGTGCATAGGAGACGTATTTCCTAAATTAAGATTTCATTAATAGGAGACGCACTTCCTAGTTTAAAATCATTAAAGTTTTACACCATAGGAAACGCACTTCCTAAGTTTATTCCTACCCCCTAGGAGACACACTTCATAAGTTTATTTTTACCCCTAGGAGACGCACTTCCTAAGTTTAATTTCATGCTAGGAGACGCACTTCCTAAGTTTAATTTCATGCATAGGAGACGCACTTCCTAAATTAAGTTTCACCCCTAGGAGACGCACTTCCTAGTCTGGTTCATTTAAGTTCATTTGTAGGAGACGCACTTCCTAGTTTGAATCATTGAAGTTTCACCTGTAGAAAATGCATTTCGTAGTCTGGGTCGTTCAGGTTATATTTTGCTTTAGGAGACGCACTTCCTAAAAATGAGAGTTTACCACTAGGAGACACACTTCCTGATCTTGGTTCATACTAGTTTTACTCGTAGGAGACGCACTTCCTAGTTGGGTTCATCCGCCCTCGCATAGGATATTTTGGGTTCATCTGCCCTCAAATAGGATATTTTGGGTTCATTCGCCCTCGAATATGATATTTTGGGTTTATCCGCCCTCGAATAGGATATTTTGGGTTCATCCGCCCTCGAATAGGATATTTTGGGTTCATCCGCTCTCGAATAGGATATTTTGGGTTCATCCGCCCTCGAATAGGATATTTTGGGTTCATCCGCCCTCGAATAGGATATTTTGGGTTCATCCGCCCTCGAATAGGATATTTTGGGTTCATCCGCCCTCGAATAGTATATTTTGGGTTCATCCACCCTCAAAATAGGATATTTTGGGTTGTTGAAATCAGGAGCCCGCCTGAAGAGACAAAAGACGTTTTATTTTTCAAAGTTGTTGAAGTTAGGAGCCCGCCTGAAGAGAGGAAAGGCGTTTTATTTTTAAAGTTGTTTAAATCTCGCCAACCTAAAGAAAGGAATGACATTTTATTTTCAAAGTTGTTGTTGAAGTCAGGATCCCTCCTGAAGAGAGGAAAGGCGTTTTATTTTTAAAGTTGTTTAAATCTCGCCAACCTAAAGGAAAGGAATGACACTTTATTTTCAAAAATTGTTGTTGAAATTAGGAGTACGCCTGAAGAGAGGAATGACATTTTATTTTCAAAGTTGTTGAAGTCAGGAGCCCGCCTGAAGAGAGGAAAGGCATTTTATTTGTAAAAGTTGTTGAAATCTCGCCAACCTAAAGAAAGGAATGACATTTTATTTTCAAAGTTGTTGAAGTCAGGAGCCCGCCTAAAGAGAGGAAAGGCGTTTTATTTTTCAAAGTTGTTGTTGAAATCAGGAGCCCGCCTGAAGAGAGGAAAGTTGTTTATTTTTCAAAGTTGTTGAAATCAGGAGCTCGCCTGAAGAGAGGAAAGGCGTTTTATTTGTAAAAGTTGTTGAAATCTCGCCAACCTAAAGAAAGGAATGACATTTTATTTTCAAAGTTGTTGAAGTCAGGAGCCTGCCTGAATAGAGGAAAGGCGTTTTATTTTTCAAAGTTGTCGTTGAAGTCAGGAGCCCGCCTGAAGAGAGGAAAGGCGTTTTATTTTTTATTTTTTTTTTTAAAAAAAGGTTGTTGAAATCTCGCCAACCTAAAGAAAGGAATGACATTTTATTTTCAAAGTTGTTGAAGTCAGGAGCCCGCCTGAAGAGAAGAAAGACGTTTTATTTTTAAAAGTTGTTGTTGAAATCTCGCCAGCCTAAAGAAAGGAATGACATTTTATTTTCAAAAATGTTGTTGAAGTCAGAAGCCCGCCTGAAGAGAGGAAAGACGTTTTATTTTTTAAAAGTTGTTGAAATCTCGCCAGCCTAAAGAAAGGAATGGCATTTTAGTTTTCAAAGTTGTTGTTAAAATCAGGCGCCCACCTGTATAACGAGAGGAATACTTTTCAGTCTTTACATTTCATGTCAGGCGCCCACCTACATAATGAGAGGAATACTTTTCAGTCTTTACATTTCATGTCTCAGGCGCCCACCTACATAACGAGAGGAATACTTTTCAGTCTTTACATTTCACGTCTCAGGCGCCCACCTGTATAACAAGAGGAATACTTTTCAGTCTTATACTTCAGGTCTTGAAATCAGTAGCCCCTCCGGAAGGCAGAAGGTTACAATAGGAATCCCCAGCAGGAAACAATAAAAATCCCCAGCACCGGGAAGTAGAAGGTTGCAACAAGAGGTCCCGGCACAAGTTCAAACGCATGAGTCAAAAGGAAGAAAGACGTATCCCAGAGGAACCACCGAAAAGCTTAATGAAGGAGGCCATATCCCCAGTAGACCGAACAAAATGATGAAAACTGGTATTCAGAAAAGGAAAAGGCCAGTGTCATCCCCAAATTCTCGTAAGAAAAGCACCGAAAGAAACACAAGCCGACAAGAAAGCAAGGCAACAAGAACAAGTTGAAGATAGATGAGATCTTATGATCCGTAGTCTAGCCTAGCTTCTTGTTTTCTTTTAAGCACGGTGTAACAAGGAGATCGGTAAGCAGTGGTAATAGCATGCAACAACAGTAACATTGCAGTCCCATGGTAGTCCCAGCTACCAAAACTTCCCGAACTACATTAACCTGATTCCCCTTTAGCCAGGGATATGTAGGAAACCTTTGAAGCAAAGGTTCGGTTAAATCTTTTTCAAAAAATGCTTCACACGGAGTACTCGGATGGGCAAAAATCGCTCACTTTATCTTTGCACGAAAACCCTTCGTGTCTTCGGGCAAAGAGGGGCAGCTGTAAGCACGTGATTTTTGCCCTATGAAAGAATTACTCCCAAAAAATTCAAAATAAAACGATTTTCCTTTGTGTGCAATTTTAGAATTTTTGTGGCATTTTTGATAATTATTTGTATTTCTGTCTGTGCGTGTTTATTGGTTAAATTAATAAAAAATTACAAAAATATGTCGCATTTGCATTTAGTATTTATTTAAGTTTGTTTTACAAAATCATAAAAATAATGTACGTTGCATTTTTAGCATTTAACGTCTAAATTGTGTGATTTTTATAGTTAATTGCTATTTAAATGTGCGATAATTGTTATTTGGACAGATTTTTGAAGTTATAACAGATTTTGAATCAGGGCAGTAACAGTAGTTTTAGGGGTAATACGGGAATTAACCAATTGCAGATTATTTAATTATGGTGGGGGACAAGACGTAATGATAAAAGCAAAAAGGAAAAGGGGAATAATGATGTCTTTTTTTCAAAAAAAGGGAACAAGGGGGCCCACTTTGACTACATTTTAAAAAGAGGGAACATGGGGGCCCACTTTGACTACTTTTCAAAAAGAGGGAACACGGGGGGCCACGTTGACTACTTTTACTAAAGTAAAAGTGTGGGTAATAATAAAAGTTAAAGGGTGCACATAGTGGAAGAAGATTGGGTCTTGCTTTGTATATAAAGGGGGATGAGGGGATTGAATTAAGGGGGAGGAGATTTTGGGAGAATTTTGGGAGGAGATTGTAGGAGAATTTGGGGAGAGATAAAAATTTCAGAACTAAAGAGGAGATAAGAACATACTTTTAATCTTGAAGAAGAGGATTTCTAAAATATCCGAATACTATTTCCGTGTATTCCTGAGTGTGATCTCTGCCTACTTTTTGCTTCCGGGATTTTCAATTGGCTTCTTGAGTTAACTGTTGGTCCTTTGTTATTGCTTTATTGATTGTTTGCTGGAATTTCTGTTTGGTTTTCAAGTCTACTGCTGGGTTTTCTGACTGCTGGTTGTTTGTTGTTGTTGCGCTGTTTCTACTGCTGCTGATCATATTCTTCCTTTCCTTGTATTCAAATACCAGGTACACGACTGTAATACTAGCTATTGCAAGCTGAAAAATGTGAAAGCATGAATACATGAAGAATGGAATTTTGAAGTTTTAATTTCGCTTTTTCTTTTACTGATTGTATTTAGGCTATTTCATGTATTACTGTTTAATAATTGGAATAAGAGAAAAATAACATAAGTTGGTCTTTAGTGAATCAGCTTGGCAAAATGGGCTAATTCACTAGCTATGAAAGTTTTAATACGGTCAACAGTAGGTCAATCATGAATGGATAGTTAAATTTAGTTAAAGCCAAACAAGACTAGATAATGTTTAAGTTTAATAATCTTTCTAATAAGCTTTAGTAATTATGGTTAAATCTAGTTTCAAATGGTTATGAATAATTAATCTCAATAGTTTTTTTATAACATTGCGAGTTTTAATCTAGCTATTTGATTCTTTTGAATATTAGTTGTCGAAATTTATTTTTATTTATAATTTCGATTTTTTTTTGTAAAATTCTTTTTCATCAATATTTGTATTAATCTTGCAATTAGTATGTCATGCTTTCTTAAATAAAAAAAGGCTCGTAATTAATTAGGATTTTCTTTATTTATTTTAGAGACTAATTTTAATAGAAAAAATGTAGTCGCTTTAGGATTTGTCCATTTAAAATAAATGAGATGAGCCTCGCCTAGTAAAATGTATAGATTGCGGGGCCCTCACAAATGTATGCATTAATTACTTAGAACATCGGAGTTGGCCGTCTAGAGAAATTTTACGGCCTTTCCCAAAACAACAATACGCTAGTCGTTCTAGGCGCGTCTTTAACAAATCTTTTTCTTAAATATGAGTGTGCATTTATGTAACCCAAATCCAAATCTCAACGGAGTCGAAATGTGTCGATAACCATGGGTGCATTGATTGCGACGTGGTCTGAAATACGTTTTCACAATGTTGCAATTCTCCGTAAAATAATAACAATAAATAAATAATAATAAAAGCGGCTAAAGGTCAATATTTTCACATAAGTTCATAATTGTATAAAAATAAGATATTTAAGCCAAATATGACAGTTGAGCGACCGTGCTAGAACCACGGAACTCGGGAATGCCTAACACCTTCTCCCGGGTTAACAGAATTTCTTATCCGGATTTCTGGTTCGTGGACTGTAATACAGAGTCATTCTTTTCCTCGATTCGGGATTAAATTGGTGACTTGGGACACCCTAAATCTCCCAAGTGGTGACTCTGAAATAAACAAACAAATCCCGTTTCGATTGTCCTTTAATTGGAAAAACTCCTTGTACCCTCGCGGGGGCGCCAAAAGGAGGTGTGACAGAGTCCCTCAATGAACCTCCTCACTCTCTCTCACAGTGGGAAGTATGATAAGAGCATGATGAGCCAAGTCGATGAATTTGATCTCGTGTTGAGTAATAGCCATAGAAACCTGATGGAGACGCTCAAACTGCCTCCGATAGGCCTCTCTCTGAGTGATGGGGAGAAACTTCTCCAGAAATAGCTGCGTGAACTATTCTCAAGTCGAAGCTGATGACTCAACCGGTATAGTCAATCAATAGTACCTCCAACAGGTCTTGGCAGATCCAGACAAGCGAAGAGTATCAAAATCGACCCCATCAGTCTCCACGATCCCCATGTTCCTGAGAACCTCATAACAGCCGTTTAGAAAATCTTGGGGATCCTCAGAAGATGCACCGCTGAAAGTAGTAGTGAAGAGCTTGGTGAAACTTATCCAACCTCCACAAAGCCTCCGAAGATGTAGCTGATCTATCACTGGTCTGTGCTGCTATTCGGCTGAAAAAACGGTACATGACTTCGCCATTCGCGAAAGGACAAGAGTAGGGGTTTCAATTTAGCACGGAAGGAACAAAATCTCATAACAGGAAATAATGAATGTGAAATTCTTCCTAACTCTGTAGCCTCTGGGGATAAATACAGATGTCTCTGTACCGATCCCTCAGACTCTACTAAGCTTGTCTGTGAACTGTGAGACCCATGTAACCTAGAGCTCTGATACCACCCTCGGGAGTCATGATGGCGTCTACTAATGTGAGCTAGGAAAGCCAACTAAGTAAACAATTTACCTTTTCTTTTTACCCATTTTATATTCGTTAATAAGTGCGAAGTAATAACATTTAAACAACGGAATTTAATATAAGCAGAAGGAAACAATAAATCATTTGAACATGAATATCTAATACAACTGTTTGAGTCTCAACTACCCAAAACTAGTGTCACAGTTTCACATACGGTCTAAGAACACTACACATAAAGGTCTGAAAGAATTAAATACAACACTGTCTTTGGAAATACGTGTAAGAAACAGGAAAGTAGATAGAAGGAGACGTCAAGGCCTACGGATGCCTGCAGGGCTACCTCGGGTCGCCTGTTGAACGAGATTCAGCAATCTCACTATGATCCAAAGTCCACAACACTGGGGGCTGCATAAAAGAGTGCAGAGTGTAGTATCAGCACAACCAACCCCATGTGTTGGTAAGTGCCTAACCTAACCTCCACGAAGTAGTGACGAGGCTAGGACTGGACTACCCAATAAACCTGTGCAGTTATATGATATACAGCGAAAAGTAAAGCAGAAATAAACAAGTAAAGATGGGAGGGGGAAACATGCTTCGGGGAATAACAGGTAAGAAAAGATTATCAAAAGAACTATAAAGGATTCAAAATCCAACCATTAACAAGAGTAAGGAAAACAAAGGCAGGTTTCACTATCTTTTCACATCTCGTGGTATGCGTACTGCCCGCTCCCATTTCGTTATATCTTGTGGTAGGCGTACCACCCACTCCCATTTCATTATATCTTGTGGTAGGCATACCACCCGCTTCCATTTCATTATATTGTTGCGGCATACAACCCGAACCATATATAATATTATTGCGGCGTGCAACCCGATCCATATATAATATTGTTGCGGCGTGCAACCCGATCCATATATAGTATTGTTACGGCGTGCAACCCGATCCATATATAATATTGTTGCGGCGTACAACCCGATCCATATATAATATTTACAATTATAATGAGTGTCCCGACAAGGGATCAATAAGGTCTACACTATCCCGGCAAGGGATTCAACGGAACAAGTAGTTACATCCCGGCAGTGGAGAAACAGCTATAACCAAACTTGTTACAACATCTAACTGCCACAGCTATAACCAAACTTGTTACAACACCTAACTACCTCAGCTATAACCAAACTTGTTCCAACATCTAACTACCACAACTATAACCAAACTTGTTACAACACCTAACTGCCTCAGCTATAACTAAACTTGTTCCAACATCTAGCTACTTCAGCTATAACTAAACTTATTACAACACCTAACACAAAGAATTATAAACCTGAGCATCCGTAATATCAACTAAGAACACAATGCAAAGGAACCACAACTCAATACTAGCCCGGCAAGGGTGCAACGCGACAATCTCTTCCCTTTCTCACTTTTACTTCACAACTCACTTCACAACTCGAGCCAATACTATAGAGTTTCAATTATCACTTATACTTTCACAATTCGTTATACAACTGGAGTCAACACTCCTCAATGTTCATAGGTCACAATTGTTTCCACAACTTTACACAACAAAAATAGAATCTTCACCAAGGCATAAATATTACAACGAAATCATGAAAATCACAATATAAGACTCACGGTCATGCTCGACACCAATGTATAGATACTCGTCACCATGCCTATATGTCGTACTCAACAAGAAGCAAATAGAAAATAGGACACAACTCCTAATACCTCAAGCTAAGGTTAGACCAAACACTTACCTCGAACTTCCACGACCAACTCAATCCTCAATTACCATTTTTCCTCTCGAATTTGGATCCAAATCAATTGTATCTATACATAAATGACTTCATAACATCAATAAATGCTAAACAATTCGAATCAAATGCCTAATTATAGCTTTCCAATCATTCTTCCCAAAAACCCAAAAATCGACCCCGGGCCCGCTTGGTCAAAACACAAGGTTCGGACCAAAACTCGATCACCCAGGCCAACTTGTTAGGGTAATTGCCCCACCCCTGCCCAGGCCACTTGGCCTTCGCATTCGTGTGGCAAGGATCGCGTTCGCGAAGGTATATCCCCCCACTGCCTCGCATTCGCGACATGAGCTATGTGTTCGCGTAGAAGGAAATTCCTTCAGCAACAATTAACCTATCGCGTTCGCGTGGGTACTCCCGCAAAAGCAAAAATGGAAACACCAGAAACCCAACAGCTGAGAAAGCTGCAATATTTTCTAAGTCCGAAACCTTCCGAAACACATTCAAATCACACCTGAGCCCTCGAGTCTCCTAACCAAACACACGTACTAACTCAATAACTTCATACGAACTTATTCGTGCGATAAAATCGCCAAAATAACATCATAAACAACTAATTAAACCTCAAAATCAAAGAAATATTTCAAAACTTCTTAAACCTCAACTTTTGCAAATTAGGTCCGAAACGCGTCAAACGACATCCATTTTTCACCAAATTTTACAGAAATGTCTTAAATCATATATAAGACCTGTACCGGGTGCCGGAACCAAAATACGGGCCCGATACCATCATGTTTTAATCAGATTTCATTTCAAAATTCCTTAAGCATTTTCAGAAAACAATTTTACTTAAAAATTCATTTCTCGGGCTTGGGACCTCGGAATTCGATTCCGAGCATACGACCACGTCCCATATTTTCTTACGTACCCTCCGAGACCGTCAAATTATGGGTTCGGGTCCGTTTACCCAAAATGTTGACGGAAGTCAAATTAACTCATTTTATAACCAAATTTTATTATTTTTCATAGAATTTCATATTTAAGCTTTCGGGCTATGCGTTCGGACTGTGCACACAAATCGAGGTGATGATAAGTGAGGTTTTCAAAGTCTCAGAACACAAAATTTCATTTTAAAATAAGTGGGGTGTACACACTCTAGGTGTGACGACCCGACCGCTCGTCTTAAGAATTAATGCCCCGATCCCCTATTAACTGCTTTCCCCAAGTTTATTTCTACTAATGTGATTTACCGGGATGCTCGGTTTTGAGTTTTGAGGAGTTTTGGGACACTTAGTCCCTAAATGAGAGCTTAAGTGTTAGAAAGTTGACCGAAGTCGGAACAGTGGGGAGACAACCTCGGAATGGAAATCCGACGGTTCCGTTAGCTCAGTTAGGTGAATTTGGGGTTGGGAGCATGTTCGGAATGTGTTTTGGAGGTCTGTAGCTAATTTACGCTTGAAATGACGATGTTTGAATTTTTGAAGTTTCCGGTCCGATAGTGAGATTTTGATCCGAGGGTCAGAATGGAATTCCGGAAGATTTAGTAGCTCCGTCATATCATTTGGGATGTGTATGCAAAATTTCAGGTCATTCGGATGAGATTTGATACAGTTTTTGATCGAAAACATAATTTAAGAGTTCTTGGAGTTCTTAGGCTTGAATCCTATGTGAAATTGGTGATTTGATGTTGTTATAAGCATTCCGAAGTGTTGATCAAGTTTGAACAATGTCATGGGATGTGTTGGTATAATTGGTTTGAAGTTCCGGGAGTTTCGGGTAGGTTCCGGGATGTTTTAGTGCAAAAATCATAGCTGTAGCAGGTCTACAGGGGTTGCAGGCCCCAGAACTCACTCACGCGGTCCGCACAAAAATTAGTGCACCCGCGTTGAGTGCTGTGCGGACCGCACAAAAGCGGCCGCGGCCGCGGTAGGCGTCGCGCGGACTGCAAAAAGTGGGGTGCGGCCTCGATGAAGAGCCCTCCCGCTGGTCCTATTTCGGAAGCTCATATCTTTTGATCTACAAGGAATTTTGAGGTGATTCAAAACCGGAAATTTTAGCCCTTCGTGTCTAGTTTCCAGAAAGATAAAGATATCGCAATTTGGACATCTGTAGAAAAGGTTACGGCCAAATTACTAAAGCCTGTCACTTCAGAGGGAGGCCTGTGTGGCCGCACGTTGCCTTTGCGCGGACCGCGTGAGTTTTGGTGCGGCCCGCAGTAGCTGGAAACCTGAGGGGTACCTATAAATACGAGGTTTTGGGTTTTATTTAATATTTTGACCTAGAGAGCTCGGATTTTGGCGATTTTTCGAAGGTTTTTCAAGAATTTCATCGGGGTAAGTGATTTTAACTCAGATTTGGCTAAAATACATGAATCTAACACTGAATTCATCATTTAATTCGTGATTTGAGAGGGAATTTGGGAAGAAAATTGTAAAACCTTTAAAAAATGTAAAATGATGATTTAAAGGACCAAATAGTGTCAGAATTGTATAATTTTTGTATGGTTAGACTCGTGAGAGTGCGAGGTTTCAGGGAATATAAATTTTTACCGATTCTGAGACGTGGGCCCGAGGGGAATTTTGGTCATTTTCCATAATTTCACGTATTAGCTTTGAATTAAAACATAGGATCATTTGTTTGAGATGATATTTACGATATGCAATTGAATTGATTAGATTTGGGCCATTTGTAGTCGGATACTCGTGGCAAAAGCGTGGTTTCTAGTTGATTTTGAGCCGGTTCGAGGTAAGTGGCTTGTCTAACCTTGTGTGGGGGACCTTTCCCCTTAGGATGTGCTATATTTGATAATTGAAATGCCCTGTACGTGAGGTGACGAGTGCGTACTTGAGCTAATTGTTGAAAATCCGGTTTTTCCTTAAGTATTTCAATTGAGTTCTTTTCTTGTTTTATTCTACTTGTGAATTTAGCATGTTGCTAGTCTAGAAAGGCATGTTTAGTTGACTTAATTGCCTATCTGCTTAAATTGCCTAAATTGCATTACGTGAAACATGTTAGGCTAGAAGTAAATGTATACTTGGTACGAAATTAGCGGTTAAATTAATATTCTTATGTTGCTGCTCTGTGTTTTAAATTAGGACTACGGGTTAGATTCCCGGGAGATTCCCCTTGCACATTTACTTTGGGACTACGAGTTAGATTCCCGGGAGATTACCCCTGCACATTTACTTTGGGACTACGGGTTAGATTCCCGGGAGATCCCCCGTACATATATTGAGGATACTGAGAGATCCTCGGGATACCAAGAGATCTCTAGTACATATTGAGGATACCAAGAGATCCTCGGGATACCAAGAGATCTCTGGCTTATATTGAGGATACCGAGAGATCCTCGGGATACCAAGAGATCTCTAGTACATGTCGAAGATACTAAGAGATCCTCGGGATACTTAGAGATCCCCGGTTACTTTCCTTATGGTTTGCTTTCATCATTGTTTCCGTTATTGTACTCTTATTATCTTGCATAGATTCTTACTGTAGGTTCTCAATTGCACTGCTTATCTTATCGTGTCATCTTTATATTTTATATAACCTCAGTAGGGCCCTGACCTTCCTCGTCACTACCCAACCGAGGTTAGGCTTGGCACTTACTGAGTACCGTTGTGGTGTACTCACGCCTCTTCTACGCATATTTTGTTTCATGTGCATATTCAGGTACCTCTACTCAGGCACACTATCAGTGAGGCAGGAGGACTACGGAGACTTCGAGGTAGATCTGTTGCGTCCGCAGACCGACGAGTCTCCCTCTTTATTCTATTTTTAGTACTTAGTTCTCTTTCCTTCCGTTTGTAAGATATTCTGGAGTTTGGAGCCTCACTATACATTTCTGTAGCCTGTGTTTTCCCGTGAGTTTCCGGGTTTTGGGATTGTTTTAGTCTTGAGATATTGAGTCGTATATGTCGAGCGACATTCAGTACAATTTTCTTTTTAGATAATTAAATATGGTATTCTATTTTTCCGCAATTATTATGTTTCCGCAAGTGTTAGACTTACCTGGTCATGGAGACTAGGTGCCGTCATGACATGTTCACGGTTGGTGAACTAGGGTCGTGATACCGGGAGGGTCCCCTTACGGCCCAAGCGCAATATCAAGCCATCTAGTGGCATAATCAATAGGCTCTCGGTCTCATGTCAGGCCACCTTGTGGCATACAATCTCAGGCCCTCGGCCTCATAATCATAAATCAGTGTATCACTGTTGCGGCGTGCAACCCGACCCAAATTTATCCTCACAACACAAGCCCTCGGCCTTACTCAGTCAGAATCTCATAAGCCACTCGGGCAACAGTAAAACATGATGCTCAGCCCAAAATATCATTTAATGTGTCAAATCAGAGTAAACATGGCTGAGTTATGAAAACGGTATAATATAGCATGACTGAGTACATATATAAAAATCAAAACAGTAAGAAAATAGCAGTTAAAATCCCTTAAGGGTCCAAATAGTTGGCACAAGGCCCAAATATGGCATTCAACCCAAAACATGATGATAGCAACCACTTTTCAATCAAATACGCGGTAAAACAATCATTTGGGATGAACTAAGTCACAATCCCCAACGGTACACGACCCCACGCTCGTCATCTAGCGTGTACGTCACCTCAATATAACACAACGATGTAAAATCCGGGGTTTTATACCCTCGGGACAACATTTACAATCATTATTCACCTCTATCAAGTCTAATATCTAGCCCGCGATGCCTTTTCCTCTCGAATGGACCTCTGGATGCTCCAAATCTAACCAAAATCAGTGCAAAACCATTAAAATATGCTAAGGGAACAAATCCCACTCAAAAGAAATTAAATTACAACACAAATTCCAAAATTAGCCAAACCCGACCCCTGGGCCCACGACTCGGATTCCGATAAAAATTACATCAATAGGATCCTTATCACTCCCCGAGTTCATTCATATCAAAAGCATCAAAATCCAACCACAAACGACCCCTCCAATCCCAAATTTTAGGTCTCCAATTACAAGTCCTAATTCTTCAATATTAGGCTTAAATTCCATGATTAATTAGGTATAAAACATATTAGGATCGAGTATTAAGTCCATAAATCTTACCTCCAAGTGTTTCCCTTCGATTACCTCTTCAATTCTTCTCAAAAAGCTCCAAAATCGCTCAAAAATGGAGAAAGTTAGCCCCAAAATCACAGACAATGGCTATTTAAACATTCTACCTAGGCATTCAAATCCTTCTTCGCGAACGCGGCCAAAGCCTCGCGTTCGCGAAGAGCAACTTGACGTTGACCACAAATTCCTCTTACGCGAATGTGACCACTCCCTCGCGAACGCGATGACTCCACAGCTCAAACCATCGCGAACGCGTCTGATACCTCGCGAACACGATGCTCAATGACCCCAGTCCTTCGCGAACGTGGGACCCCCTTGCAAACTCGAAGGCTAAATCTTCAGCCTCACATGCTAACCCTTTGCCAACGCGAGGGTCCATTCGCGAACGTGAAGCACTGCTGTCTGCAACACTACATCAGATTTTTCAACAACTTTCAACAACTTGAAATGGTCCGTTTAACCACCCGAAACTCACCAGAGGCCCCCGGGACCTCAACCAAACATGCCAATATATCCCATAACATCATTCAAACTTGTTCCAACCTTCGGAAAGATCAAAACAACATCAAAACACCAAATTCACATCGGATTCAAGCCTAAGAATTCCAAAATCTTCTAAATTCCGCTTTCGATCGAAAAGTCTATCAAACCGCGTTCGAATGACC
This sequence comes from Nicotiana sylvestris, assembly GCF_000393655.2. Classification (NCBI taxonomy): domain Eukaryota; kingdom Viridiplantae; phylum Streptophyta; class Magnoliopsida; order Solanales; family Solanaceae; genus Nicotiana; species Nicotiana sylvestris. The sequence goes on from NC_091060.1 coordinate 21,452,663, forward strand.
TAAAATTTTGCACACACATTCCAAATGACACAACGGACCTACTACAACTTCCAAATTTCCATTCCGACCCCTATATCAAAATCTCACCTATCAACTAGAAAACGCCAAAATTCCAATTTCGCCAATTCAAGCCTAAATCCACTCCGGACCTCCAAAACACATTCCGATCATGCTCCTAAGTTTCAGATCACCTCCCGAAGCTATCTGAACCATCGGAACTCACATCCGAGCCCTTTAACATATAAGTCAACATCCGGTTAACTTTTCTAACTTAAGCTTCCTCAAAAGAGACTAAGTGTCTCGAACCTTATCAAAACCTCTCCGAACCCGAATCAACCAACCCGGTGACACAAAATACAGCTGAACAAGGTAATAAGAAGCAGAAATGGGAAAAACAGAGTGATAACTCATAAAACGAATGGTCGGGTTGTTGTACCTACATAATTAGGGTATGTTTTGTATGCAAGGCCAAAATTTTTGGTAGCCTTACTAAGATAAAACCATCATTCTTCTCCATTTCTTTCACTTGCTCATATGGCAATCTGGCTACAAAGCATGTAGCCATCTGGTGGTAAGAGTGAATAATGTGTCATGGCTTTGCAAATTCAAGAACAAATTTTTTTTGGTAACATTGATAGTAGCTTACTGGATCAGATGAATCAACAACAAGTTCGACAACATGCAAACTTACATGAAAAATATAGGTCTATATATAATTTGGTGTAGCAACAACGAGATTGAAACTCAACTAGAAAGCAATTGAACATATAATAGCTAGTCTAAAGCTACGTGAATAGCATGTGCACGTTAATCATTACCGACATTGTAAAATATAATATTGTTTATCAACACGCGTATTTTAGAAATTAGACGTGCAATATGCATGCATCCCGCGTCAATTATTAAACATTGTTGGCAAAGAATAATAAATTTCTAAATGCTTATATTTTTTTAAAATTAAAGGGTAAAATAAAATTAAAGCGAAAAGAGTGAAAATTTCTTATGATATGACATTTACTATTTCATTTGCCTAGGTAGGTGGCATGTTATTATCATTGCCGAAAAGATAGGTGCATGGTCTAATCCTAGTGCCTAGAACCTTAATAACCATATCCTTCCCATAACTAAATTCTTGCTAAAATCCTATGTTCTGAACAATCCTACAAAATTTGGAGTATGTGTTGTATGCAAGGCCAAGATATTGTAGCCTTAATGAGATAAAACCATCATTCTTCTCCATTTCTTTTACTTACTCATATGACAATCTGGCTACAAAGCCTGTAGTGGTAGGAGTGAATAATGCGTCATGGCACTGGAGAATCAAGAACAAATTTTGGTAGATAACATGGATAGTAGCTTACTGGATCAGATGAATCAACAACAAGTTCGACAACATGCAAACTTACATGGAAAATATAGGTCTATAAATAATTTGGTGTAGCAACAACGAGATTGAAACTCAACCAGAAAGCAATTGAACATATAATATCTTGTCTAAAGGTACGTCTAACATGTGCATCTTAATCATTACCCACTTTGTAAAAAATAATATTGTTTATCAACACACATATTTTAGAAATTAGATGTGCAATATGCGTGCTTCCCTCATCATTTATTAACCATTGTTGGCAAAGAATAATGAATTTCTAAATGCTTATAATAAAATTTTAAAAAAATTAAAGTGTAAATAAAACTAGAGGGAAAAGAGTGAAAATTTCTTATGAACTGACATTTACCTTGCCATTAGTCTAGGGAGGTGGCATGTTATTATCATTGTCGAAAAGATGGGTGTCCTGGTCTAATTTTAGTGTCTACAACCTTAATAATGATATTCTTCCCATAACTAAATTCTTGCTAAAATCCTATGTTCTGAACAACCCTTACAAAATTAGGGGTATGCGTTTTATGCAAGGCCAGGACTTTTTGTAGCCTTAATGAGATAAAATTATTATTCTTCTCCATTTCTTTCACTTGCTCATATGACAATCTGGCTATAAAGTCTGTAGCCATGTAGTGGTAGGAGTGAATAATGCGTCATGGCTCTGCAGAATCAAGAACAAATTTTGGTAGATAACATGGATAGTAGCTTATTGGATCTGAGAATCAACAACAAGTTCGACAACATGCAAACTTACATGAAAAATATAGGGCTATAAATAATTTGGTGTAACAACAACAAAGTTGAAACTCAACCAGAAATTGAACATATAAAAATGAGAGCCATCAATTGGCATTCTGATCATTATAACCAATTGTTATAAGAATTTGGGTCTTAGAAACAAATATGATAATAGCAGCGGTAGTGTATGTTAGATATTGTTTAATTCTGCTTTACAAGTGTGTATTGATCATAATATGCAAATTGCAATGAGGAAAAGGTTGTGAGGAATAAGAGTTTAAATAGGAGTGAAACAAAGAAATCTTATGCGAGTCAGTCATGTCATCATTGACTTATAGCTTCAACAGAAGAAGTAATATATAGGTAGCTGATTGAGGGTGTGTTTGGTATGGAGAAAAATATTTTCTCTAATTCTTTTGTGTTGTATTCAGTAGGAATCTCTGCACTAATTTTAGGTATTTTGGCACCTATTGACCTCCAAATAAACCGTGTCTAATTATATAAAAAAAAAAAAATAAGAAAACTGGTATAAAATCCTAGCAAGCACCCAGGAACAAAAAAGATTAATGAGTGTTGTGGTGTTGAGTTTGAATTAAAGGCGTGTTTGAAGCTAGAGGCGCAAGTTTGATTCCCACTTGACTTGTGACTAGAAGTCTTTTTTGATTTTTTTTCTCTGTTGCGTTTAAATAGTTGTGCTTGTGCTCCTATACTATATAGTCGATAACAACTTTATATTAAAGGAAGTGAGCACCCACGACCTTAAAATCCTGAATCCACCACTAATTGTGTTAGCTTAAATGTTTGTGAAAATATTTTCCCTGCCAAGATGAGCGAAAATATTTTTCGAACTCTACTTCAACCCTTACCACCCTACCCACAAACCCATCATGCCACCCTGACCCTACCATGCCCACCCTATCCACCCCGACCCTCCCTTACTCACCCTCAGCATCACTTTTCCCACCCACCATCCCTCACCCTCGGACCATCCCCTCATCCTAATTTGTCAATTCTCGCTACTATCTTCCCCCAGGCTTTGGGCCTTGGATCACCAATCTCGAACCCTAAACCATGACCTTGGACCTCAACTTCCATCATCGAACCCTAACCCCTCGATCCCTGACCTCAGACTCTGACCCTCGTCCACTTCCCCCGACCCGGATTGCAACCCCTTACCTCTAACCCCTAACTCCGACCCCAATCCATGACTCCCGACTTCAAACCCTGAATCCCGACCCCCGACCTCGACCCCTAACATACACCTCCAACCTTGACCCCTGACTTAAAACTCTGAACCCCGAACTCTCATTCCCCTCCCCAATCACATGTTTCCTTAATATTTGCATATATTATATATATATATATACTCTTAGGATAACATTTTTTCTGCTTGCTAACCGAATACCAAAAAATAAGTAATAAAACTACTTATTTTTTCAAAAAAATAAATATATTTTTATGAATAATATTTTCCTTCCTATCAAACACATCCTTAGACTAAAATCGAACCAAAAAACCAAAATTTGATCGATTTCTTCAATTATAACCGTATAATGCCTCCCAAAGAACTTGGTTATATTTTTCTTAAGAGTTCCTTTAAAATTGGAGAGGCCTAAAATGAAGCGCATCATGGCATTTGGTTTGCTTTTGATATTTTGGTATTCTCTCTTGTCCTTTTTTAAACCATTTAAGTTATTGGCACACTCATTAAAAAAAATACTTTTTAAGCGTTGATCATAAAGAATATTTTGCTAGATTACCCTTATCTCTTGCTTAAATGAGTAATTAATGACTATATACCGTATTATTATAGATTTATACGAGTGGAATTGAAAATAAAATAACTAACACCTTGGTTCTAAAGTGACATGTTTTAGACCTTTTTTATTTTATTTTAAAATAACTAAAGCAACAGATAAGGAAAGTTCTCGGAAGAGTATTTGACAAACAATAAAGCTTTTATTTATTTAGTTACAATTAGGAGCGACAAATGGGGAGGTCAAGTCGGATATGGGCGGGTCTAAAATGGGTAATACAAAAATGGATAGATTATCCGATCCGATCCCTATTTAATACGGATAGAAAATGGGTTATTCGGCACATAATATGAATATCCATATTATCCATAACTTCTTGAGTTTGATCATTTTTGGGAGAGTTCCTAGTCTCCCAAACTTGAGAAGTCTCCAGTTTGAATCTTTACAAATGTAAAAGTTAAAAGGAATCTTACAGAATTATCCCAAATAAGTCTCAACTTATCAACCTCTAGCCATTAATCATAGACTTACCAAAATTAGCCAAACACATAAAAATTGAAAACCCAAATAAATAAGGTTCTTTTTCTCCAAGAACCACACGCAAAGATCCCATTCCATATGTTTAAGCGTGATTAGCAACATTAGATGCAAGACGAAAAGAAAATTTATGGATGAGATAGCAAATAAGACAACGAAATACAAAAAAAACATAGATACAAGATTCCAAAAATCTAAGCAAAAAAAGGACTTTTTTCAATGGGTATAGTTAAAATTCATTGAGAACATATAAATGAGTCAATATACAAATTTGAGGAAGATTGAAGGTGATTTGGTATCAAAATTAGTAGTTAAAATCGAATTCAAATAATTCTTCTGCGACACATGTATCTCACACACAGGTATACATCGAATACATTGATACACATTGGATACAAATATGATATATATGTGATACACAAATGATACCCAATGTGATACACATATTATTTTTTTATGTTCATCTCCTACTTCAAATTTTCAATTCAGACCACCTCTAAACTACCCCAAATCATCCTAAAACTGAGATTCAAGCTCTTTAAGATGTACACAATCTATTTAATAACATCCAATCAAAAGAAAGCAAAAATTTAACCTTTTTCTGGATTACAAATAGCTAATTGACTAATATTAGTAATATTTTATGATTTGTCCAGTTTTTATAATAAACTATTTATAAACTGACATAACTAGTAGTTTCCCAAAGTTAAACGCATTGGTTATCCATTTTCTAAGTGGATAATATAGTTTTTATTCATATTTGACCCGTTTATAAAAAGTTTATTATCCAACCCATTTTTAGTGGATAATATGGATGAATAACTTTTTTTTTAAAAATCTATTTTGCCACCACCGCTTACAATCTTTCTCATAATTATATGTTTTAGGTGCATGTTCTTTCTTTCCTGAAACAAGCGTATTAGTGTGTTTCAAACATCCGGTGCTATTCTTCTTAGACAAACTTCTAGAGAAACAATTATCACAATCTTTTAGTAGATTGAAGATATGGCCCATGTTTCTGAAAATCTAATAGATAGATCAAAACTCACTCAAAGATAGACCAACTTTTCCTCATCAAGCCAAACAAAGCATGGGTGGGGTGGGTGGTTTGGGTGGGTGGGTGGGTGGGGGGGGGGTAATACTGCTGTACGAGATGGCCAACGCTTGAATAAAAGGCAACAGAAAGAAATCAACAACCATAATTGAGATGAGGTGAATTTGTCAAATCACAGAAAATGTTACAAGACCTTTCTCCTTAACAGTATGACAAAAAGCTGCACCCATCAGCCATGACAACTACATAATACAGATACTTACAGCTCCCCACTAGCAAAGTTACCTCATGCATTGGATCATAACTTCTCCTATCAATTATCAAAGACCAAGAATAACATATTGAGCAAAGGCTAGCTGCCTAACAATAACATGATACTATGAAAACATGATGTGATACAAATAAGACAAAAGCACTCCACAAAGGTTAACAGAAGCATCCATTTGAAAGTGGTCTAAGAGGATTTCTCCGGCAAACTTCACATTATGAGAATCGTAAGAGTGTCTAAGAAAATGAAATTCCTAGACTACATCCTAAGATGCCCCAGTTAGTATTGAATTTAGAAGATTATCTGAGCCCCGACGATCAGATGAAGAAACCACAATAAACAAGGATGTTGGGCATATATATGGTGGCCTGGAGAGGATTTGTAGAATAATCACCTCACAAATGGAATACCAGAAGGAACTTTTCTCATATAATCCTCATAGTCAGAACCAAAAAACTGCTTTAGGAAAAACTCCTCATAAGGTATCCTCCCCGAGAAGAATTTCCACACAACAACTGCAAACGCAATGGTTGATATTGGATTACAAAGCATTATTTGAGTACCGATAGACCAGATGAAGAAACCATTATAACCAGGGTGCCGGACATATCTATAGATCCCATGTGTAACCAACTGATGTTTTTCTTCGTGATAAACCTTTATTAGATGAGTGAAGGCTACGCCTGCAGTCACAATTGCCAGCTTCCTTATGATTTCTCCAAGAACAACCAATGCAAGGCCAAAATTACTTATCCACCAATATTCCTTTAAGCCAGGAAAGAAATAGAGTTCAATAAGGTACTCTATCAAGGAGCAAATCATTGCCAGTAGATAATGTTTGCTTATCAAAAGCGACTTAAGAGTTACGTTTGACTTCCCATGAATGGCAAGCGCCAGAATGTACTCGGAAACATGGAAGAATATTATTGAAATGAACATTTGCGATAATTGTCTGCATGCTGTATATCCAAAAAATTCTGCCATTTCACACCAATAAGTCAAACAAACCTCTCGTCAAAATACAAAAATTATTTCAATCCGAGTCACCAAAGGCTAGTATGCATGAAACCATATGTTGCAAATTTCAAGTCCACACCTGAAAATATTGATGAGCTCTGTACAATTAGCACCACAAAATGAGCTTCAGAACCAATGAGAATATCCTTAAAGAATGACATTTCCTGCAAATTTATGTGGGCACCATTAACGAACAAACACATCAAAGGGGATAACAGAACTTAGATTCTATACGTGCATTATACACAAGCTCATTCTCGGGTTTTCTCCAATATCCGCTTATATAATCTACTACTCTATAGAGTCTACAGAGGCTTAGATATCATCCCTTAGCTCTCACAATTTCTCTTCAAACGTCATCAAGGGGATTTTGGAGGCAGTACAAAGCTATAGATAGTACTCTCACTAATAATCAATCAATCAACATACCATGCCTCCAAATCCTTAATAATCATGAAAAACAACTAGTCATTATAGATTAACTATCATGTTCTCCAACGAACTAATATCAACTAAAGGGCTGTATTGGAGAATAACTGAGATAAGGCAACTTAACAAAAAAGTAATACTAGAAATTCAAATTTATTGTTTGAATAATCAGAATGGCTCGAAAATGGAGTTTTATCATAAAGGGGATGGCCTAGTGGTTGAAGCATGTGATTAACAACCTGCAGATCCCAAGTTCCATCTCAGCTGCAACACTAGACAAAACATGTACTTCTGTGCTGGATAGACAACCCCACAGATTACTCAAGGTTCATGCAAGTTGGTCCAAACACCATCGATACAAAAAAAGAAATAAAAGTTTAATTTCATAGTGATAACTGAAAACTCAAAATCATTTCTTTTATGATACGGTGGTGTGTCTAGGCCAGGTTGTGCGCACCTCGACTATTTTACCGGATACCTGCGGATGACGCTGCCCACCAATGGATGACGCTGCCCACCAAGACACGGGGGCAGATGGGGAAAAATCAGCTAGTGCTTTTTGCCTCTTCTCAACTCAACACCCCCCCCCCCACCCACCCCCAACCAACCCCCCTTTTTTTGAGAAAAAAGTTTCAGAAAACTGATTAGTAGGTACAAGATTATAACTTTGGAGCCATTATCACATATAAAAGCAAATAAACTTGCAAATTAACATGTAAAAATTAACAAATATAGGAAAAATCGGAGCTGAGCTTATAGAAGCAAAGTACATATAAATACTCTTAAGGAAAAGATCTAATTGGCATTTTACCAACAATAATCATTTGTAAAAAAGAAAGTGGAGATTGAGGGGGAAAGAACTAACCTACAAATCGGTTTCGCCGGAGAGAGAGATCGGAGTTTCTAATTCGGATGGCCCAAGAGGAAATACACCGGGGATTTGAAATGGGCTCCTATTTTGGACTAGGCTGCGTAGGCAAGTGCACAAATAGCCGATTTTGGGACTCCATTTAAGGTATAGCCAAAGTTTTATAATATTTTGCACGTTTAGACACTTTGAAACAAATTTCCTAGATATGCATCTTAAGTTGCAAAATGTACGTTCATATTACTTGTGGGGGAAGTGCATGGTTAGCCACTAATAACATATGTATTTATTTTTAAGTCACTGTTTAAAATATCTTTAATCTTTAGCCACTGCTTTAATAAACTTTAACTGCCTGGACGAACCCTTCTGCTCATGTTCTTAACTTTTGAACTTAACTTCAGGACTACATGTCATTAACTTTTGAACTTGGAACTCTAAGTTCAGGACTTCAGGATAACATGTCCTTAACTTTTGAACTTGGAACTCTAAGTTCAGGACTACATGTCCTTAACTTCAGGACTACATGTCCTTAACTTTTGAACTTGTAACTGTAAGTTCAGGACCAATTGTCCTTAACTTTAGAGCTTGTTAGTCTAAGATCAGGACCTATTGTCCTTAACTTTTGAGCTTGTTAGCCTAAGTTCAGGACTTCAAAACCTATTGTCTTTAACTTTTAAATTTGTAACTGTAAGTTCAGGACTTATTGTCCTTAACTTTTGAGCTTGTTAGTCTAAGTGCAGGAAACAAAAAATTCAAGATCAACCACCCTTTCACTATTTAAGGGAAACATCTCCTCCTGGTAACCATCATTTTACTGAAGGATTAATAGAGTAATTGGAAAAGAATCAATATTGTAATTGTAAGCATATTCATTCTAGATTGATGCATTTTTTGCTGTAAACGTTTCCGTAGTAGGATGAGCAAACGTTTTTGAAGGTATTTGTTGGTGTTGATCTGAATATTGTGTCGAGAACGAAAAATAAGTCCAAAAGTCATTACTACTAATGTTACAATCGTAATAAGTCCAAAATTCATTACTACTAAAGCTACAATCGTTTCTTCCACAAGACTAAAGAAAACCTAGTGACCACATTCTAACATTTGTACACGCTCTCAATTAGTCAATACTTGGTGGGTTGGCGGCCTATCTCGAGAATCGTGTATTGATATATTCCATTAGTGAAAGAATATGTGCTGGTAATAAATTTGCATAAAAATTTACTCGATGGTGAGGAAGACAAATATTCATTTTGGATTATGGAGAAGGCGCGTAGAGAGAAAAACGAGGGTTTGGGAAGAAAAGCAAGGGGAAAAGGGTAAAAATATCTTTTCATAAAATCATCTCGAGATCTTGAGGATGCGAGATTGCGGTCGAGTTCTCTCCTTCGATGTCCATTTGTGCTCGACCCAACGACGATGCCAAGGATGGGGAGTTTCGAAGGCAAACAGATAGCACTGGCAAAGCCTGGCGTCACATTTGGCTGTCCCGTCTCCATACCTTTACAATTAATGCATTTTGTACTATGTTGGGATCCCTCCCCCCCTATATAAAGGGGATTCTTGCCATTTTGTAAGCCCCCTTGCTGTTGCTCCAACTATTCTACACAAAATATACAAGAACTCTTTCTTTTCTCTCTAACATATTCTCTTGACACTATTGCTATTGCTTATTACTTTCATACTTGTTCTTCATTTATTGCTTGTTATAGGCCATAAAGAGCCTCATTTAATTATATTCTAGCTGTTAGCCCTCTCCCAATTATCCCCGATAGCTCGAGCCCGAGCCCAAGCATCGACCTCGAGGCCCCTCATCGGTCGGTCCAAGGCCCGAATAGCTAACTCCTCGGCTTGATTATAACTCTGCTTTATTTCGTATTTCATCTTTAAGCTTCACATATCTAGCATCAACTGCTTAAACAACTAGCATAAAAATAGATCACGTATTTTTAGAGTCCCATCAACAAATTTAATTATTATTACCATTTTTAGGGTAAACAGTTTGGCGCCCACAGTGGGGCTAAAATAATAGTGATTATTTTCTTGCTGGTTTAACACAACGTAAGTTATCTTTCACACTTTTTCTTGTCCAAGATCTCCGATTTCAGGTTAAAATGTCTAGCTCAGTGAATAGAGTTGAGAACGATAACCTTGAAAACCATGGAGAAAATAGTGTTGTTGTTCCAATTTGGAGTGCCACCACAGAACCCCGACAACGCGTCTGGACCGATTCCAACGGACGCGGGTTCACAAGATGCACAGTAGGTCGACGAAATCTCACACACCGACATGAGCATATAATATGGCGACCAACAGGAAGCCCGAAAAACCCCAGCTCGGGAAGAACGGGAAGTTAACCTTCATGTTATTTTTAAAATGTTGCAGGCACAACAATTGGTTATCTCTCAGCTGTAAAGCCACCCAAAGACTCCCAGCACAGTAGCACCGGAAGCTACTCCCCCGGCCGAACATGTACTAGAGGGATCGAGCAACAACGTGTCGGTAGTCGATCCTGCCATCGTAAAAATGCTCGAGGACCTCACCAAAAGGATCAAGTCAGGTGAGAAAATAATAGCAGCCAACAACAAAAAGGTCGAAACCTATACCTTCAGGGTCGACCAAATCCCGGGCGCACCCCTGGTCCTGAAAGGTGTAGATTCGAAGAAGTTCGTGCAACAGACGTTCCCAGAGGAAGCGGCTCCAAAACCCATTCCAAAGAAGTTCAGAATGCCAGAACTCCCAAAATACAACGGGACCTCAGACCCCAACGAGCACGTCACTTCTTATACATGCGCAGTGAAAGGCAATGACATAAAAGACGACGAGATCGAGTCCGTCTTACTGAAGAAGTTCGGAGAAACACTCTCAAAGGGGGCCATGATGTGGTATCACAACCTAGCTCCCAACTCTATAGACTCATTCGCCATGCTAGCAGACTCCTTCATAAAGGCACACACCAGTGCCATCAAAGTAGCAACAAGGAAGTCTGACGTATTCAAGATTAAGCAGAGGGAGAATGAAATGCTACTGGAATTTGTATCTCGCTTCCAGACGGAACAAATGGAACTAACCCTGATCTCTGACGACTGGGCGGTTCAGGCCTTCACTCAATGCCTGAATGAATGAAGCTCAGTGGCCTTAAGACAGCTGAATGAGAATCTGGTCGAGTACCCCACCGTAACCTGGTCAGACGTCCACAATCGGTACCAATCAAAGATCAGAGTTGAGGATGACCAGCTAGGAGCCCCCTTGGGTTTAGTGTATCCAATCAGACTCATGGAAAAGGAGACGAAACCGAACAAAGAGAGGTATTAGCCGTACCACGAAGATAGAAGGAATGTCCCGATACGCAACCCGCCTCGCAACGATCGATTAGCGAACCGAGGACAGAATTCTCGGGGACTCATCAACAGAGGTGGATTCGACGGGGACACATGGCCAACAGAGGCACCTTGCTTATTAGAATACAACTTCAACGTCGATGTATCGGACACTGTGTTCGCTATCAGCAAAATCAGGGATGCCAAATGGTCCAGGCCTATATAGTCGGATCCTTCACAAAGGAACTATAACTTGATATGTGAGTTTCACAACTCGCACGGGCACAGAACCGAGGATTGCCAGCAACTCCGGGAGGAAGTGGCCCGACTACTCGATAACGGGCACCTTCGGGAATTCGTCAGCGACTGATCTAAGAACCAGTCCCGAGAAAGAGAAACAACCAAAAAGAACAAATAAGATGAGTCCCAACACGTCATCCACACGATCTTTTAAGACACACCCTCGGTTGTGTTCAAATAAAGGATCATGTCGCATCCGCCAAATGAATGCGAAAACCCAAGAACGCTGTTGCCACTAAGGTATAATCGTCCTCCCCCTTTTCTATTTTTTATTTTACAATAACTTTTGTGCAAGCCATTGACTAAAGTAGTCGAGATGTCGATCTAGATCGAAGACTTCGATCGAAGCGTCCGTTGCACTCTTTTCCTTCGACCAAGTTTTTATCCTAAAATGGGTTTTTGCCGGCAAGGTTTTTGACGAGGCAACGTCCATACGCTACCTAAGGATGATCCAGAAAGTGTACGGGGCTTCTTTTGCAATCAACCCCGAACACTGGAGGGCATCTCCTTGAGAGGTCATCCACTCGAAAGAACCAGGGAAAGAGAACAAGGTTCCAATAGTAAATGATGTACCGGGCCAAACGGTCAAATAAACTGTGTCCGCATAAGCCGGGCTCACGGCAACAAAACAATATGTACTTATGCTAAACAATCAAAAAATATCTTTTGCCAAAGCATCTCGTACTCCAAAGAAAATTCAGCATTTTCACAGCAAGGATCCCTCCACCAAGAATGCCCCAAAATACTCGGAGACTAGCGTCAATAACTCGGCACCCACATGGCCTCAGGGTCAGAACTCCATACTCATAAGACCTCAACGAGGTAGCATGAAAATCACGAAACATCTCCAAACGGGAAAATTATCCCGAACCCTCGGAGATTGACATCGCAAACTTAGAAAGCATATGGCCCCATGGTCGGAATCTCCAAGGTCATAAGCCCCCAATGAGGCAATTTCGAGCTCACGAGTAACGGCCCCTGAGCCTAAGCAAACTCGATGACTCGGAGACTGTCACCAATTGCCACTCATTTAAAAAACTCGAGGCCATAAGACCCCGAGCGGGTAGACTCGGTCTAGTAAGACCTTGAGCAAGGCATGAATCATACTTGTACCAAGTATCAACAAAGCTGTAAGACCTCAAGCAAGGCATGAATCATACTTGTACCAAGTATCAACAAAACTGTAAGACCTCAAGCAACACATGAATCATACTTGTACCAAGTATCAACAAAACCGTAAGAGCTCAAAAGACATGAAAATTTTGTAAGACCTTACTACAGGCATACAATCAATCCCGAAGTTTAGGCTATATATCGCATTTGTAAGACTCCCAAAAGGGCATACCCTCGATATAGATGCCTAAACTACTACACTCAGGATCAAAAATGGCTCCGACCAAACACAAATGACCATGGTCATACGGCTGTACCAGCCAAATTGACGTGACTCGGGGATGCCCGACCGTCGCTATAAAATCACAGGCCATTACTTTGAATCTACTTAAAAAAGAACCAGTTAAACAGGCTACCCTCGACAGGCAAAAGAGCTTTGACCATGTTAGCTCCAAATCACAAGGCTTCGAGCTACTCAGCTTACGAGCTAAACCTTCCGAGGTGCTCGAACATCGCTGCAAACGACTTGAAATCAAGGTTCTTCCCGAACCGATGACGGGTCAGGCAAAATCATTTCAAAAAGTCCTTAATGAGAGGAAAACAAAGCCTACATATGCCTAAGGGTAAAGCGTAATAGCCATTGTCACCAGCCTAACAAGCCTCAAGGCCACACACTAAAAGGTCGCAACGACGAAAAGCGTAAGAGCCACTGCCGCCATCTTAAAATTTGAAAGCTTGAGGGTCAAAATGAGCTCGAGTTGTAACCCGATTTGGAGACCGAACCCAAAATAGTTAACTATACATGCCTAACGGCAAAGCATAAGAGCCATTGTCGCCAGCTTAATGAGCCTCAGGGCCACACATATAGAAGGTCGCTTCGACCCAAGGCATAAGAGCCATTGTCTCCAGCCCGCACAAATACAATACTTGAGGGTCGATTGAGCTCGTGTCGAAACCCTACTCGGAGATTGAACCCAAAATAGTTGAAATGCATATTCCCAAGGGCAAAGAGTAAGAGCCATTTGTCGCCAGCCTAACGAACCTCAGGGCCATACCACGGATTTAAAGATTTCCACTAGCTCAAAGGTCGAATCGACCTGATTGAAATCTTGACAAAAAGAAACACATAATGCACAAATTATGGGGTTCCCCCTTATACATATAGGTGATAAAATACAAGCTCCGTTTACAACATACTGTGAAATCTATGTACACAAGAACAAGGCAAGAAGTAAAACGTCCCCTGTGACTATGGCCCGGCGGCCCCTTCCTCGCCATCTTCAACATCGGACAGAAGGAACTTGGCATTGTACTCCTCCCCTTTGGCTTGCTCGATCTCTTCCGAGAGATCAAAGCCTCTGGCATGAATCTCCTCGAGAACTTCCCTCCGAGATTTGCACCTCGCATACTCTTTGCTGCTGCTCGTATGATCAAGGTCTCTCTTCAGATCAGCTTTAGCAACTGTAGCACTCTTCAAATAGGCTGCCGCTTTCTATCTTGCCCTGGTGTTGCTCATCACAACCTCGGCCCAGACATTCACCACCTCGTCTTTCGCCTTCGAAAGCTCAAACGAAAGCCTTGCGATCATATTCGCCCGTGCAGAATCATTCGCGCAAACGGTCTGGATTTGCACCTCAAGAGTAGAAACTATGGCTAGCGCACTCTCTTTGGCCACAAAATGGGTACTTACATGTACCTGCAGCTCGTTGAATTCGCGTTTGGCTTGACCAACCTCGCCCAGAGCTGTCCCAGCTCATCCGTCTTGTTCTCCAACTGCAATATAAAAACATCAAGCCGCCGAGATGAAAAGGGGAGTGCAAGCCAGCATGGAATGCAGGGTACTTGTTTTTCTAGGTAGATCTCACGGCTCCGGCTCCGGTCTACTTCGCTCCGTAGAGAAACCAACTCGCTTTCCTTTTTCGCTCAAAGAAGCTTAAGGGATTTTTCCCTACCCAAAGCCTCCCGTAACGAGGCCTCACAGCGAAACAACTCGGATTTGAGCCTGTCGAAGGCCTGTGAAAGAAAACTAAATGAAAAAAGAAAGGTACGGGACCAGAATAATCTTAGAGTGATCAAAACTCACCATAAGGCCAAGACGCTTAGCCTCGCCAAAGGCTTCGCCAATATTTGATGGCTTACTATCTTCAGAAGGTAGCCGATCGACCGAATCGCTTCTTCTTAACTGCTGAGAAGAAGTCGCTCCACTGTAGGCTCCTTCGCACCCTGGAGTATCTTTTTCGTTTTGTTATCAATCCTCGATCTCGAGGCCAGCAATCTCTCCTCCTCCCCCGGAGGACATAACCTCATTTCGGAAAAATCTCCGATACCTATGGTAGTTGAGTTAATAAGCCGACAAGAAAAGTGTTACATCTCGCATTTTCGTACGTTAAAATTTCATTTTTCGTTAATCGACGTAGACTCGGGGATGAGATCATCTTGACGTTAACATACTTACGTTTTTATAATAAGCGGTAAATAAGTGTTATGAAGGATAAAGGGGTATATGGATTAAAGAAAACAAGTTTCGTTGAAAGCGGTCAATTTGGAATAAAATACGGGTCGAGCGATAATACCCGATAATTATGAACTAGTACCATGCAAGGTACCATATGACCACGGTAGTATAATATATAATGTATATATGAAGTATTTTAAAAATAAATAAAATTTTAAGTAATTTGTGGTAATTTCTTAATTATACGGGTAATTGGTACTTATCTAAAAAGAATTTGGATAAGGTTACTAAGGCAAGAACGTGGAAACTAGGGGTTAAGTCATTGTGACTCATGGCTCTTGACAAATAAGTAGCGTGTGTAGGAAATTTTTAGGATTAAATAAACCCCAAAAGTGGGCCCTACAAGTCTTTAAGTTAAGACATTCTTATGTATTGAAATTAAGCACTTATGTTGCTTTAGCAAGTTGTTTTACGTGATTTCATTACAAAAAGACTCAAAACCCCATTTTCAATTCGTTTTGTGTCTCCAAGATTAATGAAAAGGTTCAGCAAGAAGGTTCCCTCCAAGATGATACTTGATAGTAATGTACGTTACTTAATTTCATACGAAACTTCTTAGAAAAATTAGCCACGGGATTTTGCGACTCTAAAGGAGTACGAGACAATCTTTCTCAGGAACATCATATGAATTTTTCCCTACTCCAGGTATGTTAAGGCATTCTCTTCTTCTTTTGGCATGGTCTAGATTATACGAAAGAAACGAGCAAATACACGGTTTCTATAAATTATTCTATTCATAGAAATAGTAGGGGTGTCTATAATCTTGATTCCCCATGAGAATTATTATTTCATTCTGTTCATGGGTCTTAGAATAATACGCAGTTGGAAAAATTTATCCGGAAGTAATATTGAGATTATTACGTATTTTTCATGCATTTCGTACATGTGCATTGACCCATGACCAGATGGCGTTATATATGCGTATATATGTAAATATATGTATATGGGATATGGGAAAAAGTTACGGCGTTATATTCGCACCACCACCTGATCAGTTGGTATATGATGATGATATTGCCCACAGTGGCTAAAATATGATTCAAACGGCGTTATATACGCGTATATATGTATGTATTCAAACAGCGTTATATACGCGTATATATGTATGTATGTATATATATGTATATGGGATATGGAAAAGGTTATGTCGTTATATACGCACCACCACCTGATCAGCTGGTATATGTTGATGATATTGCCCACAGTGGCCGAGATGATATGATGGGATGCCCCTAGTGGCTTGATAATATTATGTACACCATACCTATGCATGGCATGACATTTACACACACATGCATGGCGTTATAAACGTTTCAGTATTTATAAAGTTATTCAAATTTAAAAATGTGTTTCAGTATTCCATGTTTCATCTATGTCTTTTACGTACTAATTTACATGCCTTACGTACTCAGTACATTTTTTCGTACTGACGCCCTATTTCACGGGGCCTGCGTTTCATGCCCGCAGGTGTAGGTAGGCAAGCTGACGGTCCCCATTCTTAGGATCCCTGATCAGCGAGAGTTGGCGTGCTCCATTTGATCCGGAGCTGCTTTTGATATTGGTACGATACGTTTGTACATATATATGTATATGAGTATCACGTGGCTCAGTCCCATCTTTGTACAATTATGTTTCTGTTAGAGATCTGTAGACAGTATGTCTAGTTGGGTTGTATGGGGCCTTGTCGGCTTTCAGTTTTTGATGTATAGTTGTCTATAGCAGCCTTGCCGGCTCGCCCACTATATTCTGCCTATATACGTACATATGCCTTGATGGCAGGCTTCTTTCACGTCTGTTAATTTTGTAATGCAGCAGATGTTATTCAGGTTCATATTTTAGACGCATGTTTAGGGGTGTTTGACAGGTAAGACTCAGGCGCCCGTTGCGGCCCATCGGTTTGGGTCGTGACAAAAGTGGTATCAGAGCAGTGCTATCCTAGGGTTGTCTACAGACCGTGTCTATTAGAGTCTTGTTTATGGGTTTGTCGTGCACCACACTTATAAACAGGAGGATACAGGACATATAGGATGTTATCCTCTCTCTTTATCTCAAGATCGTGCAATACAAGAATTCTTGTTCCTAACGATACGTTATATTTTTAGCAATGCCTCCAAAGAGTACGGCCACCCAGAAGGGAAAGTCTGTAGCTGGTGAGACTACTAGTCGAGCACCACGAGTTACCAGGGCTCGGGGAGAATCTCATGGTGAGGTTCCATCTCAGACTTCACATACCCCGCCTTTTCCAGAAGAGTTCCGAAGGGCACCAGCTCCAGCACCCTCTATATATTCAACACCTCAGCAGGATACGCCGGGTCAGGAGATGAGAGATGTTGTTCAGTTATTGACCCGATTAATAGCCGCATAGGCTTGGCGTCAGGAAGCCGGTATTGGTCACGCAGATAGGTCTGTGAGTGCGAGGGTTCGTGACTTTATTAATTTAGACCCTCCAGTATTCACTGGATCAGACCCGAATGAGGACCCTCAGGTATTTATTGATAGAGTACAGAGGACGTTACGGGTAATGAAGGCCACTGAGATTGAGTCAGTTGAGCTAGCTTCCTATAGACTCCGAGATGTTGCAGTTAATTGGTACGAGTCTTGGGAATTGTCCAGAGGTGATAATGCCCCTCCAGCGGTATGGCAGGAGTTTACAGAAGCATTTCTTCGTCATTATCTGCCACCAGAGCTTAGGCGAGCCAGAGTTGATAGGTTCTTGACCCTTCGGCAGGGAAACATGAGTGTTCGGGAGTACTGTCTTCAGTTTGATTCGTTGTCTAGGTATTCTCCCACTATTGTATCTAAGATGGAGGATCGGATTCACCGGTTCGTGATAGGATTAGAGCCTTACTTGCTTAACGATTGTATGTCGGTTTCACTTCATCTAGACATGGATATTTCTCCTATTTAGGCGTACGCTCAGGGTGTAGAGGAGCGTAAACAGAAACAGAGGGCCGATCGTGAGCATGATAGGGCCTAGAATAAAAGAGCGAGGTCTTCGGGTCATTCTGGTGAGTTTTGAGAAGATCAGAGGCAACGGTATTTGCGATATCCATCCCAGCCCTCGGCTAGCGCGCCCCCTCAGTTTGGAGGAAAGATATTTGATCGTTCTACATATTCAAGGCCTGGTCAGAATTTTAGGGCCTCAGGTTCTCAGTATAGGGGTGAGTCAAATCAGATGAGGCCACCCTTGCCACGATGTACTCAATGTGGTAAGCAGCATACCGGGCAGTGCCGTATGGGACTAGATGTTTGTTATACTTGTGTTTATCCGGGCCACATTATGAGGGATTGTTCGATGAGAGGTGATGAAAGCATAGCTCAGCCATTGGGATTTGTAGCTGGATCGTCATCATTAGTACGCCCCCCTAGGCAAAGTCCCCAAGCACCAATGAGTCGTAGTAGAGGCAGAGGCGGAGCATTAAGCTCGAGCAGCCCTCAGAACCGCATTTATGCATTGGCAGGACGACATGACCAAGAGTCACCGCTTGATGTTGTTACAGGTATATTATCAATCTCCTCCTACGATGTATATGCACTAATTGATCCAGGTTCCACCTTATCATACGTTACTCCGTTGATTGCTAGTAAGTTTGAAATAAAACCTGAATTGGTTAAACCTTTTGAGGTGTCTACACCTGTTGGGGACTCGGTGATAGCTAAGCAGGTATATAGGGGTTGTATAATAATAGTTCATGGTCGACCTACCGTAGCAAACTTAATCGAGTTAGATATGGTAGAATTTGATGTTATAATGGGTATGGATTGGTTGGTTTCTTGTCATGCCAATGTTGATTGTAGATCGAAGATAGTCCGATTTCAATTTTCGGGGGAGCCTATTTTGGAGTGGAAAGGTAACACGGCATCGCCGAGAGGTAGATTTATTTCCTATCTCAAGGCAAGGAAGATGATCAGAAAGGGCTGTATTTATCACTTAGTTCGGGTTTAGGATATGGAAGTAGAGTCACCAACCATTCAATCCATCCCTGTGGTAAATGCGTTTCCAGATACCTTCCCTGATGAACTTCCGGGTCTCCCGCCAGGGCAAGAAATTGAGTTTTCTATTGACCTACTACCAGATACTCACCCAATATCTATTCCTCTCTATAGAATGGCCCCCGCAGAGCTGAAAGAGTTGAAAGAACAACTAAAGGACTTGCTTGAAAAAGGTTTTATCAGACCTAGTACGTAACCGTGGGGAGCACCTGTGTTGTTTGTAAGGAAGAAAGATGGTTCCTTAAGAATGTGTATTGATTATAGGCAACTGAATAAGGTGACGATCAAGAATAAGTACCCGCTCCCGAGGATTGATGACTTATTTGATCAGTTGCAAGGTGCCAAGTGGTTTTCAAAGATAGACTTGAGGTTCGGGTACCATCAAGTAAGGGTTAAGGATGAAGATATTCCGAAGACAGCATTCAGGACTAGATATGAGCACTTTGAGTTTCGGGTTATGTCGTTCGGTCTGACCAATGCCCTAGCAGTATTCATGGATTTGATGAACCTTGTGTTCAGGCATTTCTTAAATCTGTTTGTAATTGTATTTATTGACGATATATTGGTATATTCTCGTTCAGAGGATGAGCATGCTGGTCATCTGCATACGGTGCTCAGAGTTCTACAAGAAAGGAAGTTGTATGCAAAATTTTCTAAGTGTGAATTTTGGTTGAACTCTGTAACTTTCCTTGGGCATATCATTTCGGGTGAAGACATCCTGGTGGATACACAAAAGATTGAGGCAGTAAAGACTTGGCCTAGGCCCACAACACCAACAGAGGTTCGTAGTTTTCTTGGGTTGGCAAGATATTACAGGAGATTTGTGGAAGGATTTTCTTCCCTTTCAGCACCTTTAATAAAGTTGACTTAGAAGGGAGCAAAGTTTCAATGGACTGATGCTTGTGAACAGAGTTTCCAAGCATTAAAGGACATGTTAACTTCAACACCAGTTCTAATGCTTCCAGAAGGGACCGATGGTTATGTTATCTATTGCGATGCTTCAGGCATTGGATTGGGTTGTGTGCTGATGCAACATGGTAAGGTTGTAGCTTATTCTTCTAGACAACTAAGAAAGCACGAGAAGAACTACCCGACCTACAATTTAGAGTTAGCTGCGGTGATTCATGCACTAAAGATGTGGAGGCACTACTTGTATGACATTTATGTTGATATCTATACGGATCATAAGAGCCTCCAGTACATCTTCAAGCAAAGAGAATTAAATCTTCGTCAAAGGAGATGGTTGGAGCTACTTAAAGACTATGACGTTAATATTTTATACCATCCGGGGAAGGCAAACGTAGTTGCCGATGCTCTCAGCCGTAGATCTATGGGTAGCTTGTCGTATTTGCAGCCAGAAAAGAGGGGAATAGCCCATGAGGTTCATCAGCTAGCTAGTCTTGGAGTTCAGTTACTGGACTCAGGTAACATTGGAATTACTCTTCAGGATACGACACCATCATCTTTAGTAACTGAAGTAAAGGAACGCCAGTACGAGGATCCTGTGCTAATTCATTATAGAGATCCCACTCTTCAGAAGGAGAAGACACCGTTTGTAATTATCGAAGATGGGGTCCTCAAATATCAAGGGTGATTATGTTTGCCTAATGTTGCTGTGAGCACGTGATTTTTGTTTTACGCGACAATCGCTCCAAAAGAAATAAAATAATAATAAATGGTCCTGCTGTACAATTTTTTGGATTTTACGTGGCGCTTTGTTAATTATTTATGATTTTTCCCCATTTTATTTTATTAAAACAAAATACAAAAAATGTATGTGTCATGCGTAATTTGAACCGTAATCCGGTTGATTAAATAGAAAATCATAAATAGGCATCTTTGTCCGTGATTTTTGTTTTGTTTGATTTTA
Source organism: Nicotiana sylvestris (assembly GCF_000393655.2). Taxonomy (NCBI): domain Eukaryota; kingdom Viridiplantae; phylum Streptophyta; class Magnoliopsida; order Solanales; family Solanaceae; genus Nicotiana; species Nicotiana sylvestris. The sequence goes on from NC_091060.1 coordinate 21,473,820, forward strand.
CCTGCTTCAAATATTTTAATATGTGTGTGAAAATAATTGTATTAAGTGTCTATTTAATTTTAGTTTGATTTACTTGGGTTTTGTTTTAAAAATAAAATAAAAAATATATATAAAAAAATATAATGATAAAAGAGAATGCAGAATTGGGTTGAAAATCAGTTTGGGCTTATTTTCATTTTAAATTTGAGGCCCAAATCAAGCCCAGAACGTGAGCCTGCCCCGGTCCAGACCAGCTGATACCCAGAACTTCCAAACGACACCGTTCTAACCTGGCCTGATCTGGGCCGTTGATCTCAGATTGATCAACGGCCAAGATCACTTCCCCATAACCCACTGATGATCCCGACCCGTTCCACCCGGACCGACCCAAACCCCTTTAGGATGAAACGACACCGTCACCCACCAGCCAAGAGATCCTGAACCTTCATCGTACCCCATCCAACGGCTAGGAATCAACCCCTCACTAACTATATAAACCTATAACCTTTACCCTGCCCCCTATCCGAACCCCCTGCCTTAGGTCGTCTTCACCCCAGACCTCAGACCTTCAAACCCTAGCCACCCCTGTATACTTTCACCATGAAAGCCGGCGGCATGGACGCCAGTGACCCCACCCTTAACACCATAGATGCTCCTCACCGTCCTGAACCCAAATCCACCAACCACACACTTCGAATCCCCTCCCACCTTCTCGAATCTTCATTTGAAGATTCGAGTCGGAACCTAACTTACACCGATTGACTCTAGTTTTATACCAGATAGTCCCCGAACCTCCCTCGTGACCAAACCATGCTTGGTTTGTTCCGAATCTGACCAGGGAAACACGAATCCTAGATCTGATGTTTTGAACCCTAGGGTCCTCGTGTCCGTTCCGTGCCTGTTCCGTGCCTATTCCGTGCCTGTTTAAACCAAGAAATTAGGGTCTAATCCAAGCTAAGCCAAGGGTCTGTTCCGTGCCTATTTGAACCAAGAGATTAGGTTCAAACCTCGTGCCTGTTCCGTGCCTGTTTAAGCTAAGAGATTAAGGTCTGATGGACTTTAATTGAAATGTTTCTCATCTGAGAAACACTTCGTTTAAAGTCCGTTCAACCTTAAGAGAGGCCTGTTCGAATCCAAGCTAAGGCTCTTTGATTTTTCGGGATTTAAGGTGAGTTTTGTTTTCCTTTTTCTTTATTCCATGTGCTGATTAAAGGTCTGTTCATGTTTTGTTTTAATTCGTGTTTTTGAATTTTACCAACTGTGTCCTGTCCACCTTGCCTGAACCTCTGTGTTTGATTGAGTCCTTCTTCTACTTGTTACTGATAATGTGCATATGTGTATGTGCTGTGCGAACAATTGAACTTCAAATTTTGACTGATCAACTGATTCCTCAAGTACAATTTTGCATTAGTCAGTACAAATCGAATCATGTGTTCGATACTGTTAAATGTCTGATCATGGTTTCGATGATACATGTTATGATTAGTATAGTCGAGTCGACATGTGTCGTCAATTAGTTTCAGCTGCCTGAACAAATTGACTTGCTTCTGCTAAGCATTGCCTGAATCAATTAGGAACTGAGTTTGGTTACTTATAGTTGTTAATTTGAATCAGAAATGTAAAAGGAATGTTTTGTTTAGTTACAGTTCTGAATTGGAGGGCATGTGCACTTGTGCAACACATGTGCATTGTGCACAACATGTGTCCTGCATAAAGGTTTTTTGTTAAGTTTAAAATAATTTGACAGCATATGCTGTCAGATTACATTCTGCTGCCCATACTCTGCTTTAGTTTCAGAAATAATAAACCTTACTCAAAAGTAAGTTTGCCAGGGAATATCATGGGGGGGTTTGTTTATACTTAAATAGCTAAGTGGAATCTGAAAAGAGGATAGCACATGGGAGGGGTGTTCTGATTGTCGAACAGGCTGTTAAAGGGTTGATTTTAGGCTTATAAAAGGGAAGGACTTCCATCAGTTTAGGGAGGACATTGAAACATACACACACACAGGGACAGATTTTTATATACACATACACAGACTGAGAGAGTTTGATTTTGGGAGAAGGACAGATTTTTGAAAGGAAGAGAGAAATAGAAGGGAGATACAGATACACCTTGAGAGAGACACACACAAAAGGGAAGCTGAAACCAAACAGAATCAGTTTCTAAGTGAGAAAGAGAGTTTATTTTGGAAATCAGGAGGGGGATTTAGAAAAGAAATTCTTGTTCGACTGGAAAACACTACTTTTCCTCATCCTTTCGTGTCTAAAATCCAGCATCCAGTTTGGTTTGTTTCTATCAGATTTTAGGATTTTCCTCTGAGTTTCAAAAAGATCAAACATTGAGTACTGTACCATTGGTTTACTGCTTTGGTCTGTTGGACTGGGATTGTCATTGCTGCTGTATTGCTTTGTTGTTACTACCATTATTGTGCTGCTGCTGCTGATTCTTCTACTTCCACTTCTTCTTTGCATTTCAGTATCCAGGTACACATTTCGAGTCCCATATTGGTGTAACTGTAACAGTCTGAAAGCATGAAATGAAAAGTTGGAGAAGTTTAAATGTCTGTTGTAATACTCATGGCATGTTGATTTCTTTCTATATAATTGATTAGTTGGTAAATTTCAATAGCAGGAAAAGATCAGTTGATGCTTAACTGAGTTCTAGTCTCTTGCGTCTTAGTTTATAGTTGTTTGTTTTTACGAGGTATGTAATTGTACAGTACACAGAATGTACAGATAATTGACATAGCGACTGACCAGATTCCTGTTAGCTATAATGATATGCATACGATAGAGTACTTCCATTTTTACACAATGATGTTCTGTTTTATTTTTAGTTTCCTTTATCAGGACCCGCTAGGTAGTATATAGAAGCGCGTTCGAATCCCTATTAGTAATAACGCCTAGTAGTTAATTCTCTTAATCTAGCCTAAATAAGTCTAGTTAAATTCAATTCAAGAAATGTTTGGATGCAAGTATAGCATTTCGTCAGCTCGCATGTAGTCTCTTTGTCAAATTAAGGTATCTTCCATTGAAGTATAATGTTCTCTCCACTTTGTAAATAATTAATCAGGAATTGATAAGGATCCGGATCAGGCCGAAGCATATAATTAAATTAACATATATCTTTCTTGTTCTCTTTTTAGACAAACACAGTAAGAAATGTAGCCGCTTTAGGATATCCTTCTAAAATAGAGACGAGCCTCGCCAAATAAAAATGTAAATTGTGGGGCCCTCAATAACTAAACATAATAAATATTTAGAATTCAGGACAGGCCGCTTAGTTAATTTCATGGCCTTTCCCAAAAATAATAACGCGTTAGGCCCTTTAGGCGCGGCTTAATTAAATTACATTCTTAAACTCGGGTGCACATTGATGTAACCCGAATCCAAATCTCAACAGAGTCGAAATGTATTGATAACTACGGGTGCATTGATTGTGACGTGGTTCGAGATGCATTTTCACGATGTTGCAATTCTATAAGAATAAATGATAATAATAAAAGCGGTTTAAACTTAATAAAAGCACATAAGTCACAACATGTATTTAAATCATATATTTAGCCATTATAACAATTTAAGCGACCGTGCTAGAACCACGGGATTCGAGGGTGCCTAACACCTTCCTTCGGGTCAACAGAATTCCTTACTTAGAATTTCTGGTTCGCAGACTTCATTTGGAAAAGTCGAAAATTTCCTCGATTTGGGATTCAAGATAAACCGGTGACTTGGGACACCAAAAACCAAACCTTTCCCAAGTGGCGACTCTGAATTAAATAAATAATCCCATTTCGAATATTGTCACTTAAATTGGAAAAACTCCCCTCGCGCATTTAACCCTTCGGGGCGGGCGCGCAAAAAGGAGGTGTGACAGCTCTGGCGACTCCGCTGGGGATGAAACCCAGAACCACTGGTTCAGGGTTCAAGAATTCGAGCTTAGAATAATTGTTATATTTGGCTTTATTATCTGATCTTTATTACATGTTTTTGCATAACGTGCTAAATGTTGTCTTTTACCGCTTTGATATTATCTGAACTGTATATAAACTGTGCCGAAACCCTTCTCTTCTTACCTCCGGGGAGAAGCTCGCTGGTCGAGACTCCCTATTCTGTTAGTGTCAATACCTGAAATAAGAAAGAGGTCAGACAAGTTACAAAGCCAGACGATCTCGCGGGTCCCCGGTACGTAGCCCCCTCCTCGACTCGAGTTGTCCGCTCGGGTACACAGTCTAGAACAAATACCCAGGTTATAAACCTAGTATAACGAAACTTCATGCCGGATCCCTAGTAGGAACGCTTATTTGCATCATGTTGCATTTGACTTAGGGGACTCAACACAGGGGTTGGGTCTGTCTAGGACAGGCAACCTGAAATGAAAAGACCATCCTGCTGCATCCTATTTGTTTTGCGCATTTATTTGCTTCGGTTCCGCATGCTGACCGGTTTCTAAAAAAGGAGAAAAATAGCAACGAAGGGAGATAATTACTTTTTTTGGAAAAATAAAACCAATGTCCAAGTAGTGTCAAAACCTCGCCGGAATTTTTCTAAAAAAAGAATAAAAACAAAATTTGTCTTCTAGTTTGATTTATTAAAAAAAACATATAAATTTTTATTTTATAAGGTATAAATTTCTCTGTTCAAAAAAAAGGTATTTATTTAAAAGTAAAAAAAAACGGAAAATTCATAATTCAAAAAAAAAAAAATGTTGTTTCTTTCGTAGTACCTCCTTTATAAATTCAGACTAATAGTCCAAATATTTCCTTAAAAAAATAAATTTTTTTTTAGTCTTTATCTCTTTTCAAAAGAAAATAATGAAAAAAAAACATATTCTAGTTTTCTGGGTTTAAGTGATTTTCCTCTATATCCCGAACTACGCGGGTTTGATTCTCACCGGATGTGAGATACGTAGGCAACCCTCGTCGGGTTCAACCCCCATTTTGCTAAAATAGCCAAAATCAAAAAAAAAATATGTTTCAAATTTTTAAAGAGTCATAAATAAGTCAGGTGATGCTGTTTTGACATGAATAGCCGAATGTTCCCGAAAGGGACGCCGGAAGGCTGACTTTGCATAAATAGCCACTTTTGGGTTTTGCTTAGCATTTTTAGACCCACACAGCCTTAAAATCTTCGTCCCCGAAGTGCTTAAAGGCCGTGTTCAAAGCTTGGTCCCCTCTGTAAAATATTTTGAGTCAGTCATTTTTGTTAAAATCACCTTAATAAATGTGCAGGATGAGCACGATGCAAAATGAACATTTTTCAATAATGACCAAAATCCCTGTCAAGTTACGGCTATGGTGGAATGATCTAGGTGTTGAAGGACAAAATGAGGTCAAGAAATATCTGAAAGGTCTCGTGGGTTTGTTGGAAATCCAGCCTCGGGGAGATATCATAAGAGCTTTGGTTACCTACTGGGACCCGGCGCACAATGTTTTCCATTTCTCTGATTTTGAACTCACCCCGACTTTGGAAGAAATGGCTGGGTACATCGGAAAAATGCTGAATTTCCATTGAGGCAAAAATACTTGGTCGCCCCAAGAGCTGTCACGGTACATCGGTTCCTAGATTCATTGAAGATACCCAGAACGGTCCACAACCCGGATCTGGCTGCCGGGTTTTGTACTCCATGCTTCATATATGATAGGTACGGTCATGAGGGAGGATTCAATAATCCAATCAACAAACTGTGCAGCAAAGGTGTTCGTCAGAAATGGGACAAACACAGACGGGTAGCCTTCATGATGATGTTCCTGGGCCTTCTGGTATTTCCAAGGAAAGACGGAAACATTGATTTGAAGATATCCGGGGTCGTCAGCACCTTACTCACGCAAAATGACAGTACTCTCGCGCCTATGGTGGTATCTGACATCTTTCGAGCTCTTACATCTTGTAAAGCTGGGGGAAATTTCTTCGAAGGTTGTAACTTGCTCCTACAAATGTGGATGACCGAGCACCTCTGCCATCATTCCGAGATTTTGAGCCATGGTTCCCCGGAAAAGACTTGCATAGAAGAATTTTACACGAGAACCAAAGAGATCGGTTTGCCCAAAGGAGTCACGGCATGGACCTCGTTCTTTCAAGCTCTTACTGCCAGCCAAATACAGTGGACACTGGGATGGTTGCCTGTTGACGAGGTCATATATATGCCAGCATCTAGAACTCATCTCTTACTGATGGGACTTAAGAGCATTCAACCTTACGCGCCCTGCCGAGTTTTGAGACAGCTCGGAAGATGCCAGACAATACCGCATGAGGAAGATCTTGGCGCTCAAACAATTGAGATAGGTCCTGACGGACAGTTTCCAGAAGCGAAAATTCGCCAAATCTAGAGCGAGTGTCAATATTTGAAATCAGATACTTGCGTGCGGGATCGAGCCAAAGGAGAGACGACACCAGGTTACCTTGCATGGTATAGAAGGGAACTTGAGCATGAAAGGCCGGCTAAGAGACCCCACATCCTGAATTTCACCGAATCATCGCAAAAGCAATGGGATTGGTTAGCGAAAGAAAGAGGCTATTGCGCCGAAATCAGCAGGTTGAAGCAACAAGTGGAAAGCTTGAAATATGAGCACAACGTGCAAGTTGCTACCAATCTGGGAGAGCGGAACAGGTTAATTCGGGAAAACGAAATGCTCAGAGCCCAGATCAAACAGATAAGGGTGGATGCGGATAAACAGCCAAGGCGTCGATCAGACGAGCAGTTGATAAAAAGGCTAAAAAGTGAAATCAGGGAATGGCAAGAGGATTTAGAGAAATCTAAAAATGTCATAGCAGAGCTCAGAGCACAGTGGGATACAAGAGCAGATAAGCATTGCCGATACTTGAATCAATTGGAAGGTGACCACGAGAAAACTGTTGCTAAATTGAAGAGAGAGATGGCTACACTTGAGATCAAAGCAGCTAATCAGGCCAAGGATTTCCAAATTGAGAGCAGATACTGGTACGACTTGTTGGCTCAGATGAAGTTAGAAGTACGGCAACTGAAGCATCAGCATATACAGGATGCTCAGGTATTCAAGATATGTAGCGATCAGATAAAACGCCTACTCTTAGAGAAGAAGCAAACCAGAGATAGGATCAAGGCCATTGCCCATGCCATCACCAGACGATGCCTACGATGTGAGGACATGACCAGTGTTACCGTCCTCTCGGCAGTGATGGGTTATGTCAAGCAGACCATGCATGAGCTGGAGCAACTTGAAGGGGATCTCACGCCTAGGACCGCGGCTAGGCTGAACGATGCCCCGCGGACACCAATTTTCAAAACCATAATGCACTCATAAGTCAAGTCTGTATCTTGGCATCTTCTGCCTGTTTTTTCCAACAGGGTGATTTTTAGTCTATTTTGAGTGTAGGTTTATTTTCAAAGTTTGCTTTTTCTTTTGAAAATGTAGTTTGTAATAGACCGTTTCAACAATAAAAGGTGTGTTTCCTTCATTTGTGTTTCGAACTACGTAATGATCTGATTCACGTAGGCATCGTGATACGTAGGCAATCCTCATCGGATCCGGTCGCATTTCTTTTACTGCAAAAAAATAAAAACATAAAAAAAAAGAAGAAAAAAGGGGAAAATAATAAGAGGAAAAATGCCGGAACGACGCATGCTCTCGTAGCAAACATGTAGGAATCCACTTAACTGTATAGGTGCATCATGCCCAACGTGAGATTGCCTATCCGTTATTTGCTGCAAATTAACCGTGCGTTTGTCGTTGAGTACTTCCAGGTTTTGGAAAAACGGTTGGTTTGGTGAAAGTCTGGCCTCGCACTCATACTTCACGAGGTCAAGGAGAAGTGTTCAACTACCTGTTGTTAGAACCAGAAGCAGTACTCACACTTACTTCACCAGGTCAAAAGGAAGTGTGGAAATGTCTTCAGAAATTCCGTTGCAAACAATCCCTGTTTCCGAGGAGAGCTCGGTCTCGGCCGTCCTTACACCTGAATCCGCAACTGCGGAAGAAAATAGAATCTTACGAATCCACATGTTGGAAATGCTGGACGACTGGAATAATGGGAAAGAGCCGCCAAGTGTCGTCCCCGGATTCCCTGAGTTATTCTCCAGATCAAGCGGGACTTCTAATGTCCCCATAAATTATCCTGCTACTCCATGCGGATACCTAGCCACTTCAGCCTTCTCTGCTGGATCGCCTTCTGAGCCTCATCCCCGAATGTCAGCCACCGATGCAAGCATGAACATCTTTTCTGCACCACCCTGCCCGATTACGACACAGCTTGCTACGTACAAGCCAAGCTTTGACTCATCCTCTTTTACATTCCAGGCACCCTCGTTCTCAATGGAACCAACTAGGTTCGCTACCAACACTAATCCTCCACCGCCTCAGTGCGAGCTTGCACCCGGGCAGGATCAGAACCCCAGAATTGCAGAACAAAATGAGATGGCCAAAAGAATGAGAAGCCTTGAACAAAGTTTGAAGAATATGCAAGGTTTAAGCGGACAGAAGAGCATCTCTTACGCCGACCTATGTATGTTCCCTCACGTGCACCTGCCCGTGGGTTTCAAGATCCCAAAGTTTGAGAAATACGATGGGCACGGTGACCCCATTGCACATCTTAAGAAATACTGCAACCAATTGCGGGGAGCCGGCGGAAAAGAAGAACTGCTAATGGCATATTTTGGGGAAAGTCTAGTAGGGATAGCCTCAGAATGGTATATGGACCAGGAAATGTCCCGATGGCATATATGGGATGATCTCGCCAGAGATTTTGTGAAACAATTCCAGTATAACATCGACATTGCACCAGACCGAAATTCTCTGTCGAATTTGAAGAAGAAACCTTCAGAAACCTTCAGAGAATATGCTATTAAGTGGCGCGAGCAGGCGTCGAGGGTGAAGCCTCCCATGGATGAGGTAGAAATGGTCACTACTTTTCTCCAGGCTCAAGAGTCTGACTATTTTCAAAACATGATGTCAGCCATGGGAAAGCCGTTTGCAGAAGCAATTAAGATTGGAGAGATGGTGGAAAATGGTCTGAAAACAGGTAGGATTCTGAGTCAAGCAGCCATAAGGGCGACCTCCCAAGCCGTCCAAAGCGGGTCCGGGGGAATGGCAAGAGGGAAGAAGAAGGAAGAAACGACCATGGCAGCTTCAGAAGCAAGGGAATATCGTCATCCCATGCCCCGTTTTCCGGAAAGAACCCCACAACACTACTACCCCCACTCCAATCTGGCATATGCTCATCAACCCTATATGGTCATGAATGCCCAGTCTTATGCCCATCCGCCGCAACAAGCCAACCGAGGCCAAGCTCCACCTCCCAGAAATCAGCCTCCTTACCGCAACCACTATAACCCACAACCTCCGCAGAATAACTTCCGCCCTCAGGAACCACCTAGAAGGCGGATTTTCACGCCCATCGGTGAACCATATTCTACTTTGTTCCCGAAGCTAGTCCAGTTGGGTTTCTTGCAACCAATCCCTCAAACGAGGCAAAACCCGACGTCACCTTCTTACAAAGCTGGAGTCAGATGTGCCTATCATTCAGGGGCCGAGGGACACGATACAAATGACTGCTGGTCATTGAAAAGAGTGGTCAAGAATTTGATAGAGCAAGGGAAAATAGTGCTAAGGGACGAGGAGATCCCAAATGTGACTAACAATCCATTGCCTGCTCACAATAATGGGCCGCTGATCGGGATGATTTGTGAAGCCAAAGAGTTCGACCCTGCTCTGAAAGCTATAATCGCCATTGTCAACATGGGGAAAAGGCCTGAGACAGACCATAAACCAGAAAAGGGGGAGGAGGCCAAGGCTATAAAGAGCGAGCCTGAAAAGAAGGTGGAGAAGAAAGTGGTACCGGTAAAGGATGGAGCTCTTTACATACCACGAGGTCGAGCTGAGAAGACGCAGAACTTCGGGATCAAAAATACAAAACCTATGTACGTGCCAAAAGGGGCCTATGTGGTCCGGGGGACGATTCAACCACCTCGGCTGAATGAGCCAGTGGTTATCGGACGCGTGCCACAAAAGCCGATGACCAACTCGTCCACAGTACCGTGGAATTATCAGAAGACTTTGGTAATGTACAAAGGTAAAGAGGTCATGGGAGAACTTCCAGAAAATACTTTCATTGGAAGGTATTCAAATACCCAAGAGCTGAACAACGCCACACAAAGGCGCTTCCCACCAAAGAAGCCTGTAAGCGTTGAAGAAGCGGAAGTGTTCTTCCAACAAATGAAAATGCCGGATTACGAAGTGATAGATCAACTGCGCAAGTACCCCGAGCAAGTGTCCATGCTATCGTTGTTAATGAGGTCGGCCGAGCATCAAAAGATCTTACTAAAGACCCTGAATGAAGCATATGTGCCAGTTGAAACCTCGGTTGAACAACTAGAGCGGATGACAGAAAGATTCTTCGCCGTCAACCAAATCTCTTTCAGCAAAAACGATTTACCCCCGGAAGGAGCAGCACACAACAAGGCCTTGCATCTAACAGTTAAATGCGAGGACTACTATGTCAAGCGGGTAATGTTGGATGAGGGATCAGGTGTTGACATTTTCCCGCTCTCCACGCTACAAAGAATGGAAATTGGGACCGGAAGAATCCGACCCAACAATGTCTGCGTAAGGGCTTTCGACGACATCAAGAGAGATACCATGGGGAAAATAGACCTGTTGTTGGTCATAGGACCAGTCGAGTTTGAAGTAACCTTCCAGGTGCTCGACATGGATACATCCTACAATTTCCTCCTCGGCAGACCTTGGATCCATGCGGCAGGAGCTGTGCCTTCCACTCTTCACCAGATGGTGAAGTTTGAGTACGAAGACCGAGAGATCGTGGTCCATGGAGAAGACGAGCATGCTATTTATCGGGACCCATCCATCCCATATCTTGAACCGAGAGAAGGGAGCGAACATACGGTCTATCAAGCTTTCGAGATTGTACTGGCAGAGCAGCACGAAGAGGGAATACCCTGCCCCCAGCCTTTCTTGTCTAACGCCTCGGTTATGGTGGCCAAAGAGATGATCCGGCACGGATTTAGGCCAGGGAAAGGGCTTGGACGAACCCTTCAGGGAATAACAGAACCCATCACCTTGCCAGTCACCAAGAAACCTTTTGGACTAGGTTTCAAACCTACTCCAACAGACGAAGAGTGGGCAAAGAAAAGGAGAAATGAGGGTTGGAAGTTACCTCAACCATTGCCAGATTTATATGAAACTTTCATCAGGCCAAGGTATACCGAAGAAGAAGACGATGAGGTCTTCACGGCTGAGGAAATCGATGAGATATGCGGGGCAATGAGAGAGATGCTCTACGAGGTCCACATGGTTCAACCAGGTGAAGGCACAAGCACTGCTGAGATGCTGTACGTGGGGCCGAACGCCAAACTTCGAAACTGGGAGGCCACGCCATTCCCGACTAGACGGAAGTCCGGGTAGACCTGTCCTGCCACCTTTCCTGTGTCACAAGTTGTCTCCAGGACATAACTTGAACGTTTTCTTCCTTTCAATTGTTGTTTTGAATTCCTAAGTTGTAAACATTGTTGTCTTCCAACTTTCCAAAGAAAATAAAAAAAAATCATCATTGCTTTCCCATTCTTTCTTTTGTTCTGATTTTTGTTATTTTTCCTTTTATCTTTCTTTTCAGTTATAATAATGCGGCTTTAAATATGACATGCTTGCGGACTTCACGCCCAAATCACAACGAGCTATTTAACTGTGAATTAATGAACCCAGAACCAGAATATGATGAGGAAGAAGCTTTTAGGGAAATAAACCGAGAGTTGGAACATTTTGAGAATAAACCTAAGCCAAATCTGAATGACACCGAACCGGTTAATTTAGGAACTCCTGAAGAAATCCGGGAGACCAAAATAAGCATTCACACGGACAAGAAAACGCGAGAGGCGATAATTCAACTTCTTTTTGAATTTAAAGACGTGTTTGCTTGGTCATATGATGACATGCCGGGACTAGGTGTTGACCTAGTGGTTCATAAATTGCCGATTCATCCTGATTGTCCTCCAGTTCAACAAAAGCAACGAAAGTTCAAAACTGAGGTCAGTGACAAGATCAAAGAGGAGATCACCAAACAACTGAAAACAGGAGTGATTCGGGTAGTCCAGTATACAACATGGTTGGAAAATGTGGTTCCAGTACCGAAAAAGGACGGGAAAACTCGGGTATGTGTAGATTACCGAGATCTGAATAGAGCAAGTCCTAAAGATAATTTCCCACTACCCAACATCCACATCCTCGTTGATAATTGCGCCAAACACGAGATACAGTCTTTCGTAGATTATTACGCCGGGTATCATCAGGTATTGATGGATGAAGAGGACACCGAGAAAACTGCCTTCACTACGCCTTGGGGCACCTACTATTATCGGGTCATGCCGTTTGGTCTGAAGAATGCCGGGGCTACTTACATGAGGGCCATGACTGCCATTTTTCAGGACATGATGCATCAAGAAATAGAGGTGTATGTGGATGACGTGATAGTCAAGTCCAGGACGCAGGATAATCACATCCAAGACTTGAGGAAGTTCTTCGAGAGACTAAGGAAATACGACTTGAAGTTGAACCCAGCCAAATATGCTTTCGGAGTTCCGTCGGGCAAACTTTTGTGCTTCATCGTAAGCAAGAGGGGTATCGAGCTAGATCCAACCAAGATAAAATCCATCAGGGATCTACCTCCCCCGAGAACGAAGAAAGACGTGATGAGTTTGTTAGGCAGGTTGAACTACATCAGTCGATTTATTGCCCAGCTGACAAGCACGTGTGAGCCCATATTCAAGTTGTTAAGGAAAGATGCGGTGATCAAATGGACAACTGAGTGTCAAGAAGCCTTTGATAAAGTCAAAGAATACCTTTTGAATCCCCCAGTTTTCGTCCCTCCAAAGCCAGGGAGACCACTGTTCTTGTATCTAACGGTCTTGGAGAACTCTTTCGGTTGTGTCCTCGGGCAACACGACATAACCGGAAAGAAAGAGCAAGCAATCTACTACTTGAGCAAGAAATTCACCGGCTACGAGGCCAAATACACCCTGCTGGAAAGGACATGTTGCGCTCTCACGTGGGTTACTCAAAAGCTGAGACATTATCTCCAAGCCCACACTACGTTCCTCATAAGCAAGTTGGATCCTTTGAAGTATATATTTCAGAAACCAATGCCTACTGGGAGACTGGCTAAGTGGCAAATCTTGCTTACCGAATTCGACATAGTCTATGTCACTCGCACGACAATGAAAGCCCAGGCACTAGCGGATCACTTGGCCGAAAATCCGGTCGATGAGGAATACCAACCATTGAGTACTTACTTTCCCGATGAAGAAGTAAATACCGTAGAAATGGTCTCAGAGGACGCTCATGTTTGGAAGATGTTCTTTGATGGAGCCGTGAATGCCAAAGGTGTAGGGATTGGGGCAATTTTGATTGCGCCTTCTGGTCAGCATTATCCCGCCACAGCTAAACTGCATTTCTTTTGCACAAACAATACAGCTGAGTATGAAGCCTGCATCATGGTCATGCATATGGCGATCGATCAGGATGTTGAAGACTTACTGATTATGGGAGATTCTGACCTGATTATCCGGCAAGCCCAAGGCGAATGGGAAACTCGAGATGTCAAGCTTGTCCCTTACCGACAGCATGTGGAGGACCTCGACAAGCGCTTTACATCAATAGAGTTCAGGTATATCCCGAGGTGTCATAATGAACTGGCAGATGCACTTGCTACTCTGGCTTCAATGCTACCCTACCCGGGCAACGCCCACGTCGATCCTTTGGAAATCCAAATCAAGGAAAGACACGGTTACTGCAACATAATCGAGGCGGGATCAAATACGCAGCCTTGGTACCATGACATCAAGAGGTTCTTGAAGACGCAAGAATACCCCGAGCATGCTACTGGAGACCAAAAGAGAACCATTAGGCGGCATGCAAGTGGTTTCTTTCTGAGCGGTGAATTGTTGTATAAAAGGACCCCGGACCTCAACCTACTAAGATGTGTCGACGCCGAGGAGGCGAGAAAGATCATGCATGAAGTACACGCAAGTGTGTGCGGAACTCACATGAACGGGTATGTCTTAGCAAAGAAAATCCTTCGAGCAGGTTATTACTGGATGACCATGGAAAAGGACTGCTTTAGCTTCGTTCGGAAGTGTCATCAGTGTCAGGTGCACGGTGATTTGATTCATGCACCTCCCACGGAACTGCATCCCATGTCTGCACCTTGGCCATTTGTCGCCTGGGGCATGGACGTCATTGGACCAATCGAACCAAAGGCTTCGAATGGACACAGGTTTATACTGGTTGCCATCGATTACTTCACAAAATGGGTAGAGGCTGTCACTCTCAAGTCGGTCACTAAAAAAGCTGTAGTGGATTTTGTACACTCAAATCTTATCTGTCGTTTCGGTATTCCTGCGACTATCATTACAGATAACGCAGCAAACTTGAACAGTCACTTGATGGGAGATGTATGCGAGCAATTCAAGATAACGCATAGGAATTCTACTCCTTATCGGCCGAAAGCCAATGGCGCTGTGGAAGCGGCGAACAAAAACATCAAGAAGATTTTGAGGAAAACGATCCAAAGTTCCCGACAGTGGCATGAGCAGTTACCCTTTGCATTGTTGGGGTATCGCACTACGGTACGCACGTCAGTAGGAGCAACTCCTTATCTTTTGGTTTATGGGACCGAGGCTGTAATACCGGCAGAGGTAGAGATTCCTTCTCTTCGAACCATTGTTGAAGCAGAAATCGAAGACAGCGAATGGGTCAAGACTCGGTTAGAGCAGTTGACTTTGATCGATGAAAAGCGAATGGCCGCGGTTTGTCACGGGCAGTTGTACCAACGAAGGATGGCCCGTGCTTACAACAAGAAAGTCCGATCCAGGAATTTCGAAGTAGGTCAGCTGGTACTGAGGCGTATTCTGCCACATCACGAAGAAGCGAAAGGGAAATTTGCTCCAAATTGGAAAGGCCCATACATAATAAGGAAGATATTGCCGAGAGGAGCATTGTATCTAGGTGATATCGAAGGAAATGACCCCGAAACAGCAGTAAATGCAGATGCAGTCAAGAGATACTACGTCTGAATTATACTCCAGTGGTCCTGACACATTTGTAAATGACGAAGGTTTTACCCCCCACTACCCCCAAACACTACCAATTCTCTCTACAAGCCATTTGAGCCGGTCACATCCCTTCGGCGACCAATGTCAAAAAAAAAAAAATAATAATTAAAAAAAAACAAAAATAATTTTTTTTTGATTGAGGCCTGAACTACGTTTGACTTGATTCCGAAAGGATACGTAGGCAGCCACTCCCTGAGGTTCAGTCACACCAACAATAGAATCCCATTCACCCTGAAATGGAAACTGGGGCACGTCAAGCGGCCTAGAAGTTAGTATCGTCTGCCTTTCTTTGCCAAGCACAAGCTTTCAGATCAAATTACCAAAGATAGTGGGAAGTCAATAAGCGTCACGAATGGAGACCGGCACACTCTAAATGGAGAGATAAAAATGAGAGAGTCTCGTTGGTAAAAACCTTCGGGCACCACGAGGCGACGGGAGTAGAGAAACCAAAATGAGAGAGCTTGTTTAGTAAAAACTCGCAAAGAGTGCTATCAAGCGATGACATGAAGAGAAATGAGAGAGGTCAGCCAGCGAAAACCCACAAAGGGCGCTGTTGGCCGAAAGTATGACTCCACCCAAGGAGATCTCGGCAAAGTTCCACCGGTTTGGGATCACAGATCCGTTTTGGTTCAGGGGAAACGCAAGTTCATTGAAGGTCAGGCGTCCAGTCCAAAGAGCATGTCATGTCATTTAAAGCCAGCATTATCTTCCTCAGATAAGTCTTTCTCGTCCCGAGAGGGACACTCCTTTCTTGAAATTCGTTTTCCCCTTTCTTTGTTTTTCTTCAAATCCCTTTTTATGTTTAACCCCAAGTTCCAGATACACCGGAAAGGGCAGGTGGCAGGTTTGGTTTCACGGAATTCCGTTTCATGAAGGAAAACCCCCCGTTTCATTGGTACGTCTGTCCAAACCTGATGAATCATGATGTCTGATGGCTTTCGAAGTAAAGAGGAAAGAGAGAAATTTCCCCAGCAAGTCCGCCTCGCACAAATCCCCACAGGATTTCCCTTTGTTAATAAAAATGGGGACACAAATCCCCATCACATCCCCAGCAAGTCCCTTTGTAAAAAATTCCCCAACAAGCTTACCCCAACAAATCCTAGAGAGCCCGTTTTGAAACAAATCCCCAGCATACCCCATTGTACAAAAATCCACACAAAGAATCCACTTTGTAAATATTCCACCACAGAGCTTCCTTTGGTACAAATCCCCACAGAATAGCTCCAATAAAATCCCCGTTGAGAGTCTCCAAGCAAAACGGGACACAAAAAAAAAGAAAAAAAAAAAAAAAAAAAAAAGAGCCTTACGAGGCAAGTCATCACAGCTTCTGGAAATACAAGCCTGAGCAGTCTAAAGGGTTTCGCCATTTGAATCAAATTAATGGCGGGACTTCGCAACAGAAATAAAGACGCAACAAAGCAACTGGGAACGATCAAGGTCACCGAACCGACCGTCATTTCCGAACTAACAATTGTTCTTTGTCTGAAAAGTTGAAACAGGTATAATCCAAGACAACCGTGCAAGAAGCAGGTGTCGCCCGAAGAAGAAGGTACGTGGGAACAAGAGATATTTTGGCAATAAGGAATTCACTCGAAAGGTAAGTTTCCACGAGACTCCCTTTTATCTTCTACTAACACAAGAAAATTCAAAAAAAAAAAGAGGTCAGTTAGTGTTCTCGAATTTTGTCCGCAGCCAGTAAGCATTAGGGTTTTAAACCCTAAACTGAACTTTTCCTTTAGCCAGCATTAGGGTTTTAAACCCTAAACTGAGCTTTTCCATGGAATCAGTGTTAGGGTTTTAAACCCTAAACTGAACTTTTTCCTTTAGTCAACATTAGGGTTTTAAACCCTAAACTGAACTTTTTTCCATTCAGTCAGCATTAGGGTTTTAAACCCTAAACTGAACTTTTCCTTTAGCCAGCATTAGGGTTTTAAACCCTAAACTGAGCTTTTCCATGCAATCAGCGTTAGGGTTTTAAACCCTAAACTGAACTTTTTCCTTTAGTCAGCATTAGGGTTTTAAACCCTAAACTGAACCTTTTCCCATTCAGCCAGCATTATGGTTTTAAACCCTAAACTAAGCTTTTCCATGCAATCAGCATTAGGGTTTTAAACCCTAAACTGAACTTTTTTCCATTTAGCCAGCATTAGGGTTTTAAACCCTTAACTGAGCTTTTTCCATACAATCAGCATTAGGGTTTTAAACCCTAAATTGAATTTTTCCTTTAGTCAGCATTAGGGTTTTAAACCCTAAACTGAACTTTTTCCATTCAGCCAGCATTAGGGTTTTAAACCCTAAACTGAGCTTTTTCCATGCAATCAGCATTAGGGTTTTAAACCCTAAACTGAATTTTTCCTTTAGTCAGCATTAGGGTTTTAAACCCTAACTGAACTTTTTTCCATTCAGCCAGCATTAGGGTTTTAAACCCTAAACTGAGCTTTTCCATGCAATCAGCATTAGGGTTTTAAACCCTAAACTGAATTTTTCCTTTAGTCAGCATTAGGGTTTTAAACCCTAAACTGAGCTTTTCCATGCAATCAGCGTTAGGGTTTTAAACCCTAAACTGAACTTTTTCCTTTAATCAGCATTAGGGTTTTAAACCCTAAACTGAACTTTTTTCCATTCAGCTAGCATTAGGGTTTTAAACCCTAAACTGAGCTTTTCCATGCAATCAGCATTAGGGTTTTAATCCTTAGACTGAACTTTTTCCATTCAGCCAGCATTAGGGTTTTAAACCCTAAACTGAGCTTTTTCCATGCAATCAGCATTAGGGTTTTAAACCCTAAACTGAGTTTTTCCTTTAGTCAGCATTAGGGTTTTAAACCCTAACTGAACTTTTTTCCTTTAAACAGCATTAGGGTTTTAAACCCTAAACTGAGCTTTTTCCCATTCAGCCAGCATTAGGGTTTTAAACCCTAAACTGAGCTTTTCCATGCAATCAGCATTAGGGTTTTAAATCCTAGACTGAACTTTTTCCATTCAGCCAACATTAGGGTGTTAAACCCTAAACTGAGCTTTTTCCATGCAATCAGCATTAGGGTTTTAAGCCCTAAACTAAATTTTTCCTTTAGTCAGCATTAGGGTTTTAAACCCTAACTGACTTTTTTCCATTTAGCCAGCATTAGGGTTTTAAACCATAAACTGAGCTTTTCCATGCAATCAGCATTATGGTTTTAAACCCTAAACTGAATTTTTCCTTTAGTCAGCATTAGGGTTTTAAACCCTAAACTGAACTTTTTTCCATTCAGCCAGCATTAGGGTTTTAAACCCTAAACTGAGCTTTTCCATGCAATCAGCATTAGGGTTTTAAACCCTAAACTAAATTTTTCCTTTAGTCAGCATTAGGGTTTTAAACCCTAAACTGAACTCTTTTCCTTTCAGTCAGCATTAGGGTTTTAAACCCTAAACTGAACTTTTCCTTTAGTCAGCATTAGGGTTTTAAACCCTAAACTGAACTTTTTCCTTTAGTCAACATTAGGGTTTTAAACCCTAAACTGAACTTTTTCCATTTAGTCAGCATTAGGGTTTTAAACCCTAAACTGAACTTTTCCTTTAGTCAGCATTAGGGTTTTAAACCCTAAACTGAATTTTTCCTTCAGTTAGCATTAGGGTTTTAAACCTTAAACTGAACTCTTTCCTTTCAGTCAGCATTAGGGTTTTAAACCCTAAACTGAATTTTTCCATTTAGTCAGCATTAGGGTTTTAAACCCTGAACTGAACTTTTTCCCAGTTGGTCAGTATTAGAGTTTTAACTCTAAACTGAACTTCTCCCAGCTAGTCGGTATTAGGGCTCCAACCCTGAACTAAGCATTCATACCTTCTTTCATCAATTTTATGAACTTCTTGGCGAATAATTCACGAAATTTTCCTAGTGAAACTGGGGCAGAAAATTTCGTTCGTTTGTTTTTCCCGCAGGTCTAACCTCGAGCCACACGGATCGAAACGACCCACAAGATGAGTCTCAACTCAGAATCTAAGAAGAAAAGACAAAAAGAAGATGTCCCGAGATACCGGAGAAAATGGAAGGCGGATCGCTCCAAGATTTGATTAAGGTCCAGAACTCTGCCAGTCACGTCTCACTGAGTATCCCAGAGATTAAGCAAGCACCTGCAACTCGCAAGCATCAAGATTCGGATCGAAGTCTCCAAGCAAAATCAGCTAAGACCCACGATCAAGTAGCAAAAGAATCATAGATAGGGATCTTGTAACTAGCAGTTGACATGCATATAAGTATTTAGTTCAGTTTCAATTTTTCTTTGGTTGTAATAAGACGGTCAGTAAAGCAACGGTGACAACAGCAATAGTAGTAACAACAAGCAATGCAGTCCCATGGTAGTCCCAGCTACCGAAACTTCCCGAACTACATTGACATAATTCCTGTTTAGCCCAGGATATGTAGGAGATCTTTGAAGCAAAGATTCGGTCAAATCTTTCAAAAAACATGCTTCACACGGAGTAGTCCATAGGCAAAAATCGCTCATATCCGCTCACTTCATCTTTGCACGAAAACTCTTCGTGTTTCCGAACAAAGAGGGGCAGCTGTGAGCACGTGATTTTTATTTTACGCGACAATCGCTCCAAAAGAAATAAAATAATAACAAATGGTCCTGCTGTACAATTTTTGGATTTTACGTGGCGCTTTGTTAATTATTATGATTTTTGCCCATTTTATTTTATTAAAACAAAATACAAAAAATGTATGTGTCATGCGTAATTTGAACCGTAATCCGGTTGATTAAATAGAAAATCATAAATAGGCATCTTTGTCCGTGATTTTTGTTTTGTTTGATTTTACCTGCTTCAAATATTTTAATATGTGTGTGCAAATAATTGTATTAAGTGTCTATTTAATTTTAGTTTGATTTACTTGGGTTTTGTTTTAAAAATAAAATAAAAAATATATATAAAAAAATATAATGATAAAAGAGAATGCAGAATTGGGTTGAAAATCAGTTTGGGCTCATTTTCATTTTAAATTTGAGGCCCAAATCAAGCCCAGAACGTGAGCCTGCCCCGGTCCTGACCAGCTGATACCCAGAGCTTCCAAACGACACCGTTCTAACATGGCCTGATCTGGGCCATTGATCTCAGATTGATCAACGTCCAAGATCACTTCCCCATAACCCACTGATGAACCCGACCCGTTCCACCCGGACCGACCCAAACCCCTTTAGGATGAAACGACACCGTCACCCACCAGCCAAGAGATCCTGACCCTTCATCGTACCCCATCCAACGGCTAGGAATCATCCCCTCACTAACTATATAAACCTATAACCTTTACCCTACCCCCCTATCCGAACCCCCTGCCTTAGGTCGTCTTCACCCCAGACCTCAGACCTTCAAACCCTAGCCGCCCCTGTATACTTTCACCATGAAAGATGGCGGCATAGACGCCGGTGACCCCACCCTTAACACCATAGATGCTCCTCACCGTCCTGAACCCAAATCCACCAACCACACACTTCGAATCCCCTCTTACCTTCTCGAATCTTCATTTGAAGATTCGAGTCGGAACCTAACTTACACCGATTGACTCTAGTTTTATACCAGATAGTCCCCGAACCTCCCTCGTGACCAAACCATGCTTGGTTTGGTCCGAATCTGACCAGGGAAACACGAATCCCAGATCTGATGTTTTGAACCCTAGGGTCCTCGTGTCCGTTCCGTGCCTGTTCCGTGCCTATTCCATGCCTGTTTAAACCAAGAAATTAGGGTCTAATCCAAGCTAAGCCAAGGGTCTGTTCCGTGCCTATTTGAACCAAGAGATTAGGTTCAAACCTCGTGCCTGTTCCGTGCCTGTTTAAGCTAAGAGATTAAGGTCTGATGGACTTTAATCGAAATGTTTCTCATCTGAGAAACACTTTGTTTAAAGTCAGTTCAACCTTAAGAGAGGCCTGTTCGAATCCAAGCTAAGGCTCTTTGATTTTTCGGGATTTAAGGTGAGTTTTGTTTTCCTTTTTCTTTATTCCATGTGCTGATTAAAGGTCTGTTCATGTTTTGTTTTAATTTGTGTTTTTGAATTTTACCAACTGTGTACTGTCCACCTTGCCTGAACCTCTGTGTTTGATTGAGTCCTTCTTCTACTTGTTACTGATAATGTGCATATGTGTATGTGCTGTGCGAACAATTGAACTTCAAATTTTGACTGATCAACTGATTCCTCGAGTACAATTTTGCATTAGTCAGTACAATTCGAATCATGTGTTCTATAGTGTTAAATGTCTGATCATGGTTTCGATGATACATGTTATGATTAGTATAGTCGAGTCGACATGTGTTGTCAATTAGTTTCAGCTGCCTGAACAAATTGACTTGCTTCTGCTAAGCATTGCCTGAATCAATTAGGAACTGAGTTTGGTTACTTATAGTTGTTAATTTGAATCAGAAATGTAAAAGGAATGTTTTGTTTAGTTACAGTTCTGAATTGGAGGGCGTGTGCACTTGTGCACCACATGTGCATTGTGCACAACCTGTGTCTTACATAAAGGCTTTTTGTTAAGTTTAAAATAATTTGACAGCATATGCTGTCAGATTACATTCTGCTGCCCATACTCTGCTTTAGTTTCAGAAATAATAAACCTTACTCAAAAGTAAATCTGCCAGGGAATATCATGGGGGGGTTTGTTTATACTTAAATAGCTAAGTGGAATCTGAAAAGAGGATAGCACATGGGAGGGGTGTTCTGATTGTCGAACAGGCTGTTAAAGGGTTGATTTTAGGCTTATAAAAGGGAAGGACTTCCATTAGTTTAGGGAGGACATTGAAACATACACACACAGGGACAGATTTTTATATACACACACACAGACAGATAGAGTTTGATTTTGGGAGAAGGACAGATTTTTGAAAGGAAGAGAGAAATAGAAGGGAGATACAGATACACCTTGAGAGAGACACACACAAAAGGGAAGCTGAACCCAAACAGAATCAGTTTCTAAGTGAGAAAGAGAGTTTATTTTGGAAATCAGGAGGGGGATTTAGAAAAGAAATTCTTGTTCGACTGGAAAACACTACTTTTCCTCATCCTTTCGTGTCTAAAATCCAGCATCCTGTTTGGTTTGTTTCTATCAGATTTTAGGATTTTCCTCTGAGTTTCGAAAAGATCAAACATTGAGTATTGTACCATTGGTTTACTGCTTTGGTCTGTTGGCCTGGGATTGTCATTGCTGCTGTATTGCTTTGTTGTTACTACCATTCTTGTGCTGCTGCTGCTGATTCTTCTGCTTCCACTTCTTCTTTGCATTTCAGTATCCAGGTACACATTTCGAGTCCCATATTGGTGTAACTGTAACAGTCTGAAAGCATGAAATGAAAAGTTGGAGGAGTTTAAATGTCTGTTGTAATACTCATGGAATGTTGATTTCTTTCTATATAATTGATTAGTTGGTAAATTTCAATAGCAGGAAAAGATCAGTTGATGCTTAACTGAGTTCTAGTCTCTTGCGTCTTAGTTTATAGTTGTTTTTTGTTACGAGGTATGTAATTGTACAGTACACAGAATGTACGGATAATTGACATAGCGACTGACCAGATTCCTGTTAGCTATAATGATATGCATACGATAGAGTACTTCCATTTTTACACAATGATGTTCTGTTTTATTTTTAGTTTCCTTTATCAGGACCCGCTAGGCAGTATATAGAAGCGCGTTTGAATCCCTATTAGTAATAACGCCTAGTAGTTAATTCCCTTAATCTAGCCTAAATAAGTCTAGTTAAATTCAATTCAAGAAATGTTTGGATGCAAGTATAGCATTTCGTCAGCTCGCATGTAGTCTCTTTGTCAAATTAAGGTATCTTCCGTTGAAGTATAATGTTCTCTCCACTTTGTAAATAATTAATCAGGAATTGATAAGGATCCGCATCAGGCCGAAGCATATAATTAAATTAACATATATCTTTCTTCTTCTCTTTTTAGACAAACACAGTTAGAAATGTAGCCGCTTTAGGATATCCTTCTAAAATAGAGACGAGCCTCGCCAAATAAAAATGTAAATTGCGGGGCCCTCAATAACTAAACATAATAAATATTTAGAATTCAGGACAGGCCGCTTAGTAAATTTCATGGCCTTTCCCAAAAATAATAACGCGTTAGGCCCTTTAGGCGCGGCTTAATTAAATTACATTCTTAAATTCGGGTGCGCATTTATGTGACCCAAATTCAAATCTCAACGGAGTCGAAATGTGTTAACAACTACGGGTGCATTGATTGTGACGTGGTTCGAGATGCATTTTCACGACGTTGCAATTCTATAAAATAAATGATAATAATAAAAGCGGTTTAAACTTAATAAAAGCACATAAGTCACAACATGTATTTAAATCAGATATTTAGCCATTATAACAATTTAAGCGACCGTGCTAGAACCACGGGATTCGAGGGTGCCTAACACCTTCCCTCGGGTCAACAGAATTCCTTACTTAGAATTTCTGGTTTGCAGACTTCATTTGGAAAAGTCGAAAATTTCCTCGATTTGGGATTCAAGATAAACCGGTGACTTGGGACACCAAAAACCAAACCTTTCCCAAGTGGCGACTCTGAATAAAAATAAATAATCTCATTTCGAATATTGTCACTTAAATTGGAAAAACTCCCCTCGCGCATTTAACCCTTCGGGGCCGGGCGCGCAAAAAGGAGGTGTGACAGTTGCAGGGTTGTGTCGGCAGGTTATGGGAGAAACTCACTATTCCCGTTATTCTATCCATCCAGGAACGACAAAGATGTATCATGACATTAAGGAAATATATTGGTGGGACGAAATGAAAAAGGATATAGTAGAATTTGTTGCTCAGTGCCCTAACTGTCAGCAGGTTAAGATCGAGCATCAAAAACCCGGTGGAGATTCCAACTTGGAAATGAGAAATAATCAATATAGACTTCATCATAGACTTACCTCGTACCCAGTGTAAGTTCAATTCAATATGGGTGATCGTTGATAGGCTCACAAAGTCAGCCCATTTTCTGCCCGTTAGAACTACGTATTCCTCAAAAGATTATGCGAGGCTTTATATTAAGGAGATAGTACGACTGCATGGTGTACCTGTATCTATTATCTCAGATAGAGGAGCTCAATTTACAGCTAATTTTTGGAGGTCCTTCCAAAAGGGATTGGGGACTCAAGTAAGTCTTAGTATAACATTTCATCCCCAGACAGACGGACAGGCTGAGCGTACTATTCAAACACTGGAGGATATGTTGCGAGCTTATGTAATAGACTTCAAAGGTAGCTGGGATGGTCATCTGCCGCTTATTGAGTTCGCATATAATAATAGCTACCATTCCAGCATTCAGATGGCTCCATACGAAGCTCTTTACGGACGAAAGTGTAGGTCGCCTATAGGGTGGTTCGACGTTGGAGAATCTGGATTACATGGGCCAAACCTAGTTCAGCAAGCCATAGAAAAAGTAAAGCTTATCCGGGATCGACTATTGACAGCTCATAGTCGTCAGAAGTCATATTCAAATGTGCGACATTGAGATTTAGAGCTCGGGGCTAATGACTGGGTATTCTTGAAGGTGTCGCCTATGAAGGATGTGATGACATTTGTCAAAAAGAGTAAACTTAGCCCACGGTATATTGGGCCTTATAGGATTATTCAGAGAGTGGGCTGAGTAGCTTATGAGTTGGAATTGCCCTTGGAATTGGAGTCTGTCCATCAAGTTTTTCACGTATCTATGTTACGAAAGTGCATTGGCAATCCTACCCGAGTAGTGCCCACGAATGATGTACAGATTACAGAGGACTTGTCATTCAAGGAAATTCCGGTTGCCATTCTAGACCGACAAATCTGCAAGTTGCGGAATAAGGAGGTAGCCTCCGTGAAAGTGCTTTGGATGAACAACAATGTAGAAAAAATGACTTAGGAGGCCGAGGAAGACATGAAGTCTAGATATCCCTACCTATTTCCTCTTCCAGAGAAGGGTCTAACTGAGACGTCATAACCTCAAGGTGCGTGTATAAATTTTTTTGTTAATAATCGTCGTTGTCCTGTGTATCGTTGAATTATTAAGCTTCTACAAGGAGAATTGGTAGTAGTGCTATGACCAAGACGACCCTGCCAAAGTTATGCAGATTACGGGGAGTTGAACATTCGAGGACGAATGTTTCTAAGGGGGGAAGGATGTTACAACTCACATTTTCGTATGTTAAAATTTCATTTTTAGTTAATCGATGTAGAATCGGGAATGAGATCATCTTGACGTTAACGTACTTACATTTTTCTAACAAGCGATAAATAAGTATTATGAAGGAAAAAGGGGTATACGTATTAAAGAAAACAAGTTTCGTTAAAAGCGGTCAATTTGGAATAAAATACGGGTCGAGCGATAATACTCGATAATTATGAACTAGTACCATGCAAGGTACCATATGACCACGGTAGTATAATATATAATGTATATATGAAGTATTTTAAAAATAAATAAAATTTTAAATAATTTGTGGTAATTTCTTAATTATACGGGTAATTGGTACTTATCTAAAAAGAATTTGGATAAGGTTACTTAGGCAAGAACGTGGCAACTAGGGGTTAAGTCATTGGGACTCATGGCTCTTGACAAATAAGTAGCATGTGTAGGAAATTTTTAGGATTAAATAAACCCCAAAAGTGGGCCCTACAAGTCTTTAAGGTAAGACATTCTTATATATTGAAATTAAGCACTTATGTTGCTTCAGCAAGTTGTTTTACGTGATTTCATTACTAAAAGACTCAAAACCCCATTTTCAATTCGTTTTGTGTCTCCAAGATTAATGAAAAGGTTCAGCAAGAAGGTTTCCTCCAAGATGGCACTTGATAGTAATGTACGTTACTTAATTTCATACGAAACTTCTTAGAAAAATTAGCCACGGGATTTTGCGACTCTAAAGGAGTACAGTGCAATCTTTCTCAAGAACATCATACGAATTTTTCCCTACTCCATGTATGTTAAGGTCTTCCCTTCTTTCTTTTGTCATGGTCTAGATTATACGAAAGAAACGAGCAAATACACGGTTTCTATAAATTATTCTATTCATAGAAATAGTAGGGGTGTCTATATTCTTGATTTCCCATGAGAATTATTATTTTTTTCTGTTCATGGGTCTTAGAATAATACGCAGTTGAAAAAATTTATCCGGAAGTAATATTGAGATTATTACGTATTTTTCATGCATTTCGTACATGTGCATTGACCAATGACCAGATGGCGTTATATACGCGTATATATGTAAATATATGTATATGGGATATGGGAAAAAATTACGGCGTTATATACGCACTACCACCTGATCAGTTGGTATATGATGATGATATTTCCCACAGTGGCTACAATATGATTCAAACGACGTTATATACGCGTATATATGTATGTATTCAAACGGCGTTATATACACATATATATGTATGTATATATATGTATATGGGATATGGAAAAGGTTATGGCGTTATATACGCACCACCACCTGATCAGCTGGTATATGTTGATGATATTGCCCACAGTGGCCGAGATGATATGATGGGATGCCCCTAGTGGCTTGATAATATTATGTACACCATACCTATGCATGGTATGACATTTACATGCATGTGCATGACGTTATAAACGTTTCAGTATTTACAAAGTTATTCAAATTTAAAAACGTGTTTCAGTATTCCATATTTCATCTATGTCTTTTATGTACTAATTTCCATGCCTTACATACTCAGTACATTTTTTCGTACTGACGCCCTATTTTACGGGACCTACATTTCATGCCCGCCGGTGCAGGTAGGCAATCTGACGGTCCCTATTCTTAGGATCCCTGATCAGTGAGAGTTGGGGTGCTCCATTTGATCCGGAGCTGCTTTTGATATTGGTACGATACGTTTGTACATATATATGTATATAAGTATGACGTGGCTCAGTCCCGTCTTTGTACAGTTATGTTTCTGTTAGAGGTCTGTAGACAGTATGTCTAGTTGGGTTGTATGTGGCCTTGTCGGCTTTCAATTTTTGATGTATAGTTGTCTATAGAAGCCTTGCCGGCTCGCCCACTATATTCTGCTTGTATACGTACATATGCCTTGATGGCAGACTTCTTTCACGCATGTTAATTTTGTAATGCAGCAGATGTTATTAAGGTTCATATTTTAGACGCATGCTTAGGGGTGTTTGATAGGTAAGACTCAGGCTCCCGTCGCTGCCCATCAGTTTGGGTCGTGACAAAAAGCTCCATTTTTAGGAAACAAAACACCGGACACCTACCACGATGCTTCGCCTCCGATCTCCCTTTGGACAGATCTCGCCACCGGCGCCTATCATAAATCGAGAAAGCTGCTAGCTTACGAGACCACTCGGCTAAATCATGGACCTCGTTCGGCGACCAATGAGTTGCTATAAATATGGAATGGAAAGATATCATTAAGGAGCCTGCCTCCGATCAAAACGATGATAGTTCAGATGAGACACTTACGTGTGAAGTTCCATTTCTCAGGAAATGGCAAAAATTTTCTAGGGTTGACATCGGTCGTTCGAATCGAAACGAACCGATTCATCCATTCACGATCCTTGTCCTCTTCGCTACCGACGATAAGAGCTCGGGGGGATCGACGCTGGAGAGCAATCAAACCCCGATAACTTAGTGGCCGATATAACCTCACGAAATGGCTGAGGGTAAATTCTATCCCGGCCTTATTAGCAAAATATCTCACCGTCTGTACTATTTTCCAAAGGAAGGGGTGAGCTTGCGCCAATGTAACCCAATATCTCCGGCAAAAATCAAGCACGACCTAGTCGGGGGGACCCAACGCAGAAATATGCGTGTATACGCTCAAAAACCCCTCAACGTATGTCGTGACGCTCTCATCGGAAGAAGGTACTTGTAATACCGCGCCTTCACCCCATTCACAATCTTTTCTAATCATTTCGAGGCTTTCCTCTCCTACTGATGAGATGATCCTCGACACATGCTCCTGGTGACCCGAAACATTGGGAGGCCTCCCCGACGTGATGGCTCTCCTTGAGGAAGGGCACCCTGAGGCCCACTCACTGGGCACTGGCGGTGTGTCACTATCACCAACTGAATGCAGAGCATAGGAATAACTCCCCTCTCCCTGACGGCCGGACGTCGACGTAGCGGTCATGACTATGATAGAATACGAGGAGAAAGATATGGATCAACAAATTTTTTGAATTGAAGCAACAGAAAGACTAACACAAAGCGCCATGCTCTGTGGAAGAGGTAATCTCTCAAAGCTGCAGAATCACTAGTGGAAAGGCAAGAGAATGAATATATAAGGGCAGAGCAGCAACTGCCCGCCTACCCAAAAGGCCAATTAATTCTGACCGCATTAACATCACCCTCTCCTAGGGAAACACACTGACAGAATCGCCCCGGGGCCCCCTTTACCAGGTCGAGCAGATGTTGCAACCCAGCAGAATTTGACAAGCTGCGGTGCCCGGGGGCTCTTTGGTATCGCCAGCACCGGCCCATTAGAAGCTGTCGATTTAATCCCCGGGCATGGCCCAATTTGAGTGTCTCGGTCACTCCAAGAACGGATTTCGAAAGGCTAACGTCAAAAGTCGAAAGTCTAAATCCGCGAAAACAAAGGAACAAAAAAGAAAAGCTGAAAAAAAACTGAAAGGAGAAAAGTCCCTCTTTTTACATTGCCAAAAACGTACCCACAAGAGACATCTTTACAAAATCCATCCCCTAGGGACTACATACAAAAGGAAAAAGAAAGGATGCAAAAGACATGGGGACTAATCTTCAACACCACTATCTTCGCCCTCATCTGGGACAATTAAAAGCGCCAGTTTCCTCTCCAATTCGCGAGCTTCCTCGAGATCAACTGATAGATCGATGCCCCGGGCTTCGATCTCCTCTAGGGTTTCTCTCCTCGCCTCTACCTTAGCATGATTAATAGACCGAGCTAGCTTCTTTTTGGCTGCTATCGATACGTCATGAGCTATTTTATGCACCGTGGCTGCATCATCCAGATAAGTGGCAACATTTCTTTCAATCTCGGAATTGGCCGCGACCAGGGCAGCAACCTCCTTGCGAGCATTCTCGAAAAGATCATGGGATGATGCCAACTCATTAGTAGCTACCTCACTTTGGTTCCTCAGCGTAAGGATCTCCACATTCAGTCGACTAATTTTTGAACCATTTTGCTCGACCTGCAAAAGAAAGGTAAGCCAATTTGTGTCGGAATGTGGGAGCAAAAGTCGGGTACGAGCAGGGTGAGATACCTGCGCAGCAAGATCAGTTTTTTTCCCGGAGCACTCTCTCCAAAGCAACTTGGAGCTCTCCTAATTCTTTCTCTCCTCGGGCAGAGTGAGCCTCCGAATCCCACAGCATTGAGGTAAGCTTCTTAAACTCCCTTTCGCGGTAAAAAAGCTCCTCACGGAACCGAACGAGGGCATGATTATACATATCCTTGCACTGTGACATAACAAAAAAGTTAGAAAGACGAATAATGACGACCAAGACTAAAAGAAATATATGAAAGACAACTATCACCTGTCGCATGAATCTCTTTGCCGCCTTGACAGAGCCATGAACGTCAAAACCGATACTATTGCTAACATCGTCAAAGATGTTAGCAAGGGAGCCTCCCCTTGGAGAGGAATCCTTGCTTTGATGGTGTTCTCTTCTTGAGCGTCCCTCAACTCCCCTGATGAAACCTGAAAGCACGAGATGAAATCATTCATGTCGCCGATTTCCCCAAAAGGCAATCCTTGCTCCTGAAAAGCTTCGGGCTCCGACCCTTCAGGATCGATAGCAGCGGTCCCCCCAACGGAAACTACGCCAAACCCCATCAAGGCATCGCGAGGCTCCCACACTCGACCTCGCCTTCCGAGCCAATTCCCTGAAGTTGAAGCAGAGGTCCTAGCAGTGGCTTGATGTTCGAGGTGACATGGATTTCTTTGTCGTAGGAAGGTCAAAAGCTGCCTTGCCTTCCCTCTTCTTGCCCTTGCCGGGTTCTGAAGCCTCTGTCCCGCCACCAGGGGCGGCCTCATCTCCATATTCTCGCCAAGGCCTGCATAAGCATGATAACCATAATTTGTCAGCATAAGGGATGTAGGGAGAAACGCAAATCTAAGACATAGGCAACAAAGAAGCTCTACCATGATTCTTGTCCACCCATCGCTCCTTGGCCAGGTCGGTCCAACACCGAACATGATACGGGAACGCGGCGTCCAACTATATGATCCACCCTGGGAAGTCCAAAACCGCCTCGGGGTACCAAGCAGTGGCTGCGTAAAACGACAAAGAAATCATCAATCCGGGGAAAAGGGAAGAAAATTACAAAACATGGTTGAGAGAGAGTCGCTTACGCTGTGTGTTCCACCTCTCCGGGAAAGGCATCCTCTGAGCAG
The DNA here is from genome assembly GCF_000393655.2 of Nicotiana sylvestris. Classification (NCBI taxonomy): domain Eukaryota; kingdom Viridiplantae; phylum Streptophyta; class Magnoliopsida; order Solanales; family Solanaceae; genus Nicotiana; species Nicotiana sylvestris. The sequence goes on from NC_091060.1 coordinate 21,504,237, forward strand.
GAATGATGTCCTCGGTCCTTACCCGGACGAACCTGCTAATCCATCCTCGGTCCTTCCCCTTGTCGATGCTTGAGAAAAATGATTTTTTAGATCGATTATGGAGCCTGATCAAACCTCGATAAAATTGAAGGCTGTATAGCCTAATCAAATGGTTGAGGGTAAAAATCTCTGAGGGATAGATCTGGCAGAGCGTCACTTGAAATTTGTCACAAAAATCAAGGATAATCGGATCTATTTCCGGGGGAGAAGGTTCAGAAGATTCAAAGGACTCAGTAGGACCCAAGGTTAATGGGTAGGTATACACATGAAGAAATCCATCCTTGTAGTCCATTATATTCTCATCAGGGTCGGGAATTTCCGCCTTCACTACCTCGCCCCATCGGCAGTTTGTCTTCACTGTTTGATGTTGGTCACAACACTAATGTATCGGGACACATGTTCACATCGACCCGGTGTGGATGAAGTGGCATCGACGGTAAAATCTTTTAACATGTCAAGCTTGGAGGGAGTGCACTGTTCCAAGGTGGGTAGCACTTTGTCTTTCTCCTTGGACGTCCGAGATGAATATGCAGCTTCATTTCGCCGAGGAACCGTTCTAGAAGTCCTGGCCATAGCAATGGTAAAATTCCCTCTCAGAAAGCAAGATGGAAGAGGGTAAAATAAGATGGGCGTGGATTCATGAATTTGAAGATGCTACAAAGATGAAGATTATCAAACAGTCGATGTATTTATAGGAATCGCTTGGGCAGCGGAAAGGATGAGCCAATAACAGTTTGTGGGTTCGTCGATAATTGCATTTGATTGGCGATCTTTGCACGGTTTTTTGGGACATGGCATTTAATGATCTTATAGGTTGACATCACGGAAATGATGCTCTCTGAACGATGGCTCAAAATAGTTTCCTATTACTTCGTTCCAGGAAACGCGGAGACTATCTGTATACGGTGAAATCGGAGGGTCCAATTCCTCGTCATTAAAGTGTTTCGGGAAATCATCTCGAGGTTGTGAGATTGCGGTCGATTTCTCTCCCTCGATGTCCATTTGCACTCGACCCAACGACAATGCCAAGGATGGGAGTTCACAAGGCGAGCAGATAGCACTGGCAAAGCCTGGCATCACATCTGGCTGTCCCGTCTCCATACCTTTATAATTAATACATTTTGTACAATGTTAGGATTACCCCTATATAAAGGGGACCCTTGCAAATTTGTAAGCTCCCTACTGTTGCTCCAACTATTCTACACGAAATATACAAAAACTTTTTATTTTCTCTCTAACATATTCTCTCGACACTATTGCTATTGCATATTACTTTCATACTTGTTCTTCATTTATTGCTTGTTATTAGCCATGAAGAGCCTCCTTTAATTATATTCTAGCAGTTAGCCCTCTCCTGATTATCCCCGATAGCTCGAGCTCAAGCCCAAGCATCAACCTCGAGGCCCCTCATCGGTCGGTCCGAGGCCCGAATAGCTAACTCCTTGGTTTGATTATAACCCTGCTTTATTTTGTATTTCATATTTAAGCTTCACATATCTAGCATCAACTGCTTAAACAACTAGCATAAAATAGATCACGTATTTTTAGAGTCCCATCAACAAATTTAATTGTGATTACCATTTTCACGGTAAACAATGCCATTTCAAATTGAGCAGGTCTAAGACAGAGTACCTGGAGTGCAAGTTTAGCGCTGAGTCGAGGGAAGTAGGCAGGGACGTGAGGCTTGGATCACAGGTTATCCCCAAGATAGATAGATTCAAGTACCTTGGCTCGATGATTCAGGGTGACGGAGAGATCGACGAGGACGTCACTCACCATATAGGGGTGGGCTGGATGAAATGGAGGCTTGCATCTGGAGTCTTGTGTGACAAGAAAGTGTCACCGATACTGAAAGGTAAGTTTTATAGAGCTGTGGTTAGACTGGCCATGTTGTATGGGGCAGAGTGTTGGCCGGTTAAGAACTCCCATATCCAAAAAACGAAGGTAGCAGAGATGAGGATGCTGAGGTGGATGTGCGGGCACACTAGGATTGACAAGATTAGAAATGAAGATATTCGGAAGAAGGTGGGTGTGGCTCCTGTGGATGACAAGATACGGGAAGCGAGGCTCAGATGGTTTAGGCACGTGCAGAGGAGAAGCCTTGATGCCCTGGTGAGGAGGTGTGAGCGGTTGGCCGTAGCGGGTACGAGAAGAGGTAGAGGGAGGCCTAAGAAGTATTGGAGAGAGGTGATCAGGAAGGACATGGTACAACTGCAGATTTCCGAGGACATGAACCTTGATAAGAAGGTCTGGAGGTCAAGCATTAGGGTTGTAGGTTTGGGGGTACTAGAGCTTTCCTTACTTCATACCGGGGTTGAGGCTGTGTTGGATTAGGGTTGATCTTAGATGACTTGTAGTTTATGTTGAATCCACACTAACTTGCTGTTTATCTTAGCCCCGGGCTTTAGATTCTAGTTACTGTTATTACATGCCATTCATCTTTTGGTGTTATGCTTCTGTTACTATTACGGTTTCTACTGGAGTTACTAATGAATTGTCTTTTCTTATTTTTTATTTCCGTCTTTCTGAGTCGAGGGTCTATTGGAAACATCCTCTCTGCCCTATCGAGGTAGAGGTAAGGTCTGCGTACACATTACTCTTCCCAGACCCCACTTTGTGAGATTTTACTGGGTAGTTGTTGTTGTTATTGTTGTTGTGCAGACATACATGGAAATATAACACTGTATTGCCGTTGTAAAAATAATAGCCAATAAATTTTGTATATATATATATATATATATATATATATATATATATTATGTATGTTATATACAAAAATTATACAAGGTTTATATATTTTTTCGACTACCAAATATAAATAATTTCTGGCGCGGGTTAAAAGTAATAATAGACATATGCAACTTTCAACATACGTGTTTGAAGTATGTTGGAAGTTAACACTATAAAATGATCCAAAAAATAAATTTCAAAAGTATTTTCTTTGTCCCAATTTGTATGCCAGTGTGCCAATTGACTCATACTTTAAGAAAGATTTTCTTTTAGAAACATAAGCAAATTTAAAATAATGTGAACCAAACTTTTCTATTCAATATACCAACAATAAGTCATGTCGGTCAAATGATAGAATGTAAATATTGAATAGTTTCTGAATGTAAAAACACACGCATATAAAAACTTTATATTAATAGATAAAAAAGGTACTATTATTGTTCTACTTTATACGACACTATTTATTTAATAAATCTAAAAAAGATGATCGATTTATATATTTAAAAATATTTAAACTTCTTATTTTATTCTTAATAAGATTTTTTATAGCCACAAATGTTATGGCATATTTAATATCACAAGTTTCAAAGGGTAAGTGCATTAGGGATTAACTGGTACTTATTTTGTCTTGAAATTTTAAACTAAAAATCTTAACTGCAGGACAACTCGTGATATTTTTGTCCTGAAAAACTGAAATTTAGAGCGCACCAGCTAATTCCTAAATAGTAGCCCTTTAACGTGGCTACCTAGTGTCATTTCTACCATGTGTCAATAGTCTTATACCCTCAAAATTAGATAAAATTGTATGGCGTAGCCAGTTTTACGGTTGACTTTCGAAAAATAGCCAGCGATCTAAATGTAATCGATTTCTAGCCATTTTAACTTAAAATATATTGATAAATAACATAATTGCCCTTGACCCTTTTAACATACTGTTTAGTTACTTTTTATCGCCTTTCTCTCTCTCTCTTTTTTTTTTTTTTTTTTTTTACAGCAGTTGTACGGATTTCGCTTCCTGAGAGAGCACTTTTCTTCGAATCTTGTCTGGGTTAGGTCCAATTTTCTTCAAAATTATGGGTGAGTTTTATTTTTTACGATAATGTGTTTGTGTCACGATCCGGATTTTTCACACTCGGGAGTCGTGATGGAGCCTACTAATGAGAGCTAGGCAAGCCAACCCTTAACTACCTTTTTCATTAACAAATTATTATTTTTTTCAATTACCAACGATAACATGAAAATAGCAGAATTAAATAAATAAGCGAAAGTCAACAATTTTTATATCTCAAGACTACGTCTCTTACAACTTTCAAAACCTCAATACCCAAAACTTGGTGTCACAGTGTCACAAACTGGCTAAGAGTCACTACAAACAAGGCCTGAAGAAAATACAATAAACCGTTTCTGAACGAAAGAAAATGAACTAGGGAATAGAGATAGAGGGAGGCACTAGGGTCCGCGAATGCCTGCAGGTCTACCTTGGGTCTTCGGGTGGATTGAAGGGAGCCCTCCAACTACTGTCCGTAAGCTACTCCAGGATCTGCACACAGTGCAGAGTGTAGTATCAGCACAACCGACCCCATGTGCTGGTAAGTGTCTAGCCTAACCTCGGCGAAGTAGTGACGAAGCTAGGACCAGACTACCAAATAAACCTGTGCAATTTAAATATATACATCGGAAATGAAAGTGCTGAAATAACCAGTAAATATGGGAAGGGAAAACGTGCTGTGGGGGAAATAACGGTTCCGAATAGAAAGCATAAGGTAAGGAAAGTAACAACATAACTAGGATATCATCAAGAATCAGAAATCAACAATTTGCACGACATCACCCTTCGTGCTTTTACTCTCGTTCTCACCAAATCAATCATATAATAATAACGTGCACGACATCACCCTTCGTGCTTTTACTCTCGTACTCACCAAACAATATTTTATAACAAAAGTGTGCACGACATCACCCTTCGTGATTTTACTCTCTTTCCTCACCATATAGACAATGATAATCGGTACAGAGTGGTACATCGTATGACACGACATCACCCTTCGTGCTTTACACTCTTCCTCACCATAGCAAACAATGCTTGGCATCACCCTTCGTGCTTTAACGCTCTTCCTCACCCAAACAACAATCACAAACAAAGGGGCAAGGGACTAAACAAATAACAATAGAAATCCCAGAAAAGGAACACAATTAAACAGTTAAATCCCGGCAAGGGAACAATATCAATAATCTCAGCATCCCGACAACAGAGATAATCAACAAAGCAACAAATATCCCGACAAGGGAACAATTTAATAACTTTTTCTCTTTCTTTCACTTTTACTTCATAACTCACTTTGCCATTTGAGCCAATGTTCCAAAGGGTTCAATCATCTCATATACTTTCACACTTTGTAATATAATTCAAGCCAATGCTCCTCGAAGTTCAAAGGTCATAATTTATTTCACAAGCTTTTCACAACATAAAAAATCATCACTAAGGCATGAAAGACACAACAAAATCAGGATATTCACAACATAAAGACTCACGGTCATGCTAGACACCAAGGTATAGATACTCGTCACCATGCCTATACGTCGTACTCAACAATTATCACATAGCAAATAAGACTCAACTCCTAATCCCTCAAGCTAAGGTTAGACCAAACACTTACCTCAAACTTCCACGGCTAATTCAATCCTCAATTACCGCTTTTCCTCTCGAATTTGGCTCCAAATCAATTGTATCTGTTCACAAATGACTTCATAACATCAATAAATGCTAAACAATTCGAATCCAATGCCTAATTATAGCTTCCCAAAATTCCAAAAATCGACCCCGGGCCTGCTTGGTCAAAACACTAGGTTCGAACCAAAATTCGATAACCCATTCTTCCACGAGTCCGAATATATAATTATTTCTAGAATTCTACCCCAAAACGAGGTCTAAATCACAATTAATTAAAAAGCCCTAACTCTACCCAATTCCCTAATTTCTACCTTTAATTACATGTTTAGACCTAGAAATTCAATAGATGTTAATGAAAATGGAAGGAAATAAGTTAAAGATTACTAACCCAAGAGTTTATGGTAAAAGGATGCTTCAAAAGTCGTCCTAGAACTTTGGAGAAGAAAGAGTTTGTGAAATTTTGGTGAAATCCTGTAATGGGTTTTGTTTTGGGACTTTAAAATAACTGGGCAAAATCCTTCTTCGTGTTCGCGATAAGTTCAACGCGTTCGCGATGCGTCCGGTCTGAAGACCTTCGCATTCGCGACACTGGGCTTGCGTTCGCGATGCTTTAGCACCTCGAGCCCTCGCATTCTCGGGCTAGTGGCCGCATTCGCGTAGAATAAACTGGTGGCCCCTCCCTAGAACCCTACGCGTTCGTGAGTAGAAGGACGCGTTCGCGAAGGGTCTCCCCCCTAAGCTTCGCATTCGCGTCTCAACCGCCGCGTTCACGAAGAAGAAACTGGGCACCTGGGATCTTTACCTTACGCGTTCGCGAGTGAGACCACGCGAACGCGAAGAACAAAATCCCTGGGCACAACAGCAGAAAATCTGCAAAACTTCTAAAGCCAGAAACCATTTCGAAACACTTCCGAGCCCTCGGGGCTCCTAACCAAACACAGGAACTAACTTAAAAATATCATACGAACTTATCCGTGCGATCAAATCGCCTAAATAACCTAAAAATCAATGAATCAAACCTCAAAATCAAGAATTTTTCCTCAAACTTCATCAAGTTTCCAATTTAGAAATTTAAGTTCGAAACACGTCAAACGACGTCCGATTTCAACCAAATTTTACAGGAAGAACTTAAAACATATATAAGACATGTATCGGGCGCTAAAACCAAAATAAGAGCCCGATACCATTGCTTTCTAATCAGATTTCATTTCCAATTTCCTTAAATATTTTCAGAAAACAATTTTACTTAAAAATTCATTTCTCAGGCTTGGGACCTCGGAATTCGATTTCGGACATATGCCCACATACCGTATTTTCCTACGAACCCTCCGGGACCATCAAATCATGTGTCCAGGTCCGTTTGCCCAAAATGTTGACCAAAATCAAACTTATTCATTTTAATATCAAAACTTAGTGTCACACCTCCTTTTTACGCGCCTACCCCGAGGGATAGATGCGCGAGGGAGTTTTTCCAATTTATGTGACAATATTCGAAATGGGATTATTTATTTAATTCAGAGTCGCCACTTGGGAAAGGTTTGGCTTTTGGTGTCCCAAGTCACCGGTTTATCTTGAATCCCAAATCGAGGAAAATATTCGACTTTCCAAATGAAGTCTGCGAACCAGAAATTCTAAGTAAGGAATTCTGTTGACCCGAGGGAAGGTGTTAGGCACCCCCGAATCCCGTGGTTCTAGCACGGTCGCTTAAATTGTTATAATGGCTAAATATCTGATTTAAATACATGTTGTGACTTATGTGCTTTTATTAAGTTTAAACCGCTTTTATTATTATCATTTATTTTTTATAGAATTGCAACGTCGTGAAAATGCATCTCGAACCACGTCACAATCAATGCACCCGTAGTTGTTAACACATTTCGACTCCGTTGAGATTTGAATTTGGGTCACATAAATGCGCACCCGAATTTAAGAATGTAATTTAATTAAGTCGCGCCTAAAGAGTCTAACACATTATTATCTTTGGGGAAGGCAGTGAAATTCACTAAACAAGTCCATCCCAAATTCTAAGTATTTATTATGATCGATTATTGAGGGCCCCGCAATTTACATTTTTATTTGGCGAGGCTCGTCTCATTATTTTTTTTTAAAAGGATTAGCCTACAATGACTACATTTTCTATTATGTTCGACTCTAAGAAATGGAAGAAAGAAAAATACATACTAATTGAATTACATGTTTGGCCAACTCCGGATTCTTTACGAGGCGGGAATTGTTTTGTGCCTTATTCCATGGGTGAACATGCTTTTAATTTGATAAAGGAAATTGCATACAAGATTTGATGAAATGATAAACTTACTCCAAACGTTTCTCGAGTTGAATTTAACTAACTTATTTAAACTAGATTAAGGGAATTAACTACTAGAAACTGCTACTAATGGGAATCGAACATGGTTCTATAGACTGCCTAACGAAATCCAATTTGATAGAGTTAGTTTAAATGACTTAGAACTAAATTGCGTCTCTTGCCAAATTAGAAGCAGCATGCCTTACGTGTTTAAAATAAGAATAGAGATGAGATTCACCTATCAATTTACTAAACACATGTGCACTCTACGTCATGCGGTTAACTAAAACAACTAAATAAACAACGTAAACAAACTAAGGTTCCAATTAAGTACAAGCTACCTCATGAGTTTTCTATTGAATTACAAACTAAAATTACACAAATCTAACAACATTTATAAAGCTGTAATTACAGCAGCAAATGGTTAAACTCATTTGCATCTTTCAATTCTTACTCATTGTTACTGTTACATCAGTGTGAGATTCAAAGTGGGTACCTGGATGTTGAATACAACAGAAGAAAAGAATACAGAGAAGTCAGCAGCGGCAACAACAAGAATGGCAGCAACAACAACAAATACAGCAGCAGTGGCAGTAACAAAGTGCACCAGGAACAACTCAAACGAAACCCGAAAAGATTTGTGAAAACCAGGTAGCAACAAAATGCATGCAAAGATCAAAATGGACTTGAACTCAAACCAAGGTTGGACCAGTAGATTGCATAGGAAGTTTCAACGAAATGGAGTCAAACAAAAAAAACAGTATCAACTACTGAGACTTCAAACTAAACCAAAGCCTGATGGAATTATGTTGCCAACCAAAACTGAATTTGTTCCTTTTTAGGACTGTTTTTTTATATCTAAAAACCTCTCCTAACTAATCGAGACCCTTCTCTTTTTATAGCCTTCCCCCAGCCCATTCGAACAGCCTGTTTAAACAAAATCAAATCCCTCCCATGTTCTCCTGCTGTTTTTTCCACTCCAAGATAAAATAAAAGCCCCCTCCCATGATATTCCCCTGACTTCCCTTCTTTAAAATGGTTTATTATTTATAAACTAAATCAGGGTATGGGCAGCCTGAATATGCCTTGACAGCACATGCTGTCCAATACACCCTAACTCATTCATAACTGACAATGCACATGCTGTCCACGTAGGGACAGATTCTATGTCAATTTGAACTTTGAAACCTATGTTAAAACTGCAGCTATAAGCAATCCTTAAACAATTTCTGATTCAAATGCACAAACTAGACATAGTGCATTTAATTCTCAGACCTTAATCGACAAATCAAACATTTGAGTCAAATAAATACCATTCCAAATTTAAACTCATTGACGACATATATCGAATCGACTACGCGAATCACAAAACATACAATCGAAACCAATGACCAGAATCCAACAGTATTAACATGTGATTCAAATTGTACTGACCAAACAAAAGTTGCCCTGGAAACTAATTAATCGACCAAATTCAATTTCAGTCGATTGTATAGTTTACACACATACACACCATCAGTAAATGAAGAAAGACTTGACCAAATACAGAGGTCCGGGCTAGGTGGACAGAACAGTCGACACAAAAATTCAAAATAAATCAACTAAACATTTGGACATATGAACAGGAATTTAACTATAACAACAACAAAATTAACTGACAAAGAAAAGGAAAACAAAAATACCTTAAAGGCTTGAAAAATCAGAAAGCCCTAGCTCGGATTTGAATCGACCTTTCTTGGGGTTGAACGGACTTTAATCGAAGTGTTCTCAACTGAGAACACTTCGATAAAGGTCCATTAGACCCTAATCTTCTAGTTCAAATGGACAAAAATCGGACTCAGGACTTCTAGGGTTCCTAAGGGCAGATTTGGGATTCAGGTTGTCCTGGTTGGATTCGGACCAAACGAAACCTGGTTTGGCCATGAGGGAGGTCAGGGGAGTGCCTGGCATGGATTTGGGGTGGTTTGGCATAGGTAGAGGCCTGGCTCGAATCTTCAAATGAAGATTCGAGATGGTGGGGGAAGATTCGAGACCCACGGCTAGTGGATCTGTGTTCAGGTGGTCGAGGTGGTCCTAGGGTGTTAAGATGGTGGTCACTGGCGTCCTTGCCGCCGAGTTTATGGCGAGGGGAAAGGGGGGCGGCGCTAGGGTTTTGTGGGGTTTGGGTCTGTGAGGGAGACGAAGATAAGGGAGGGGTGCTTGGATATGGGGCGGGGTACGTGATGAGGGCTTATATACGGGGTGGATGGTATGATCTTGGCCGTTAGATCAGTCGAGATCAACGGCCTGGATCTCTCACTTAACGGAATCAGCATCGTTTGGTTAAGTGAAACCGGGTTGGTCTTTGGGTGGAATGGGTCGGGTTAGGTAATGGGTAAGGGCGATGGGACGATGGCCGTCAGATCAACCTGGTTTGAACGGCTGAGATGGGTTGTCCTTGAAACGACGTAGTTTTGATGTCAAACTACGTCGTTTGGTGGCCTGGAGATGGGTCGCTTGGACCGGCTTCCTTGGGCTGCTTTTGGGCCTCAAATTTTCTTAAAGAAAACAGGCCCAATCCAATTTTTAAACCAATTTGCACTCTTTTCTTTTATTTCTAATTTTAAAACACAAAACCTAATTAAAATGAAATTAAACACCCATTAATTAGCACTTAACACAATTATCAGACACATATTAAAATATTTAAATAGGTAAAATCACACCATGGCGACAAATAGAAAAAAATATGCATATTTTTGTGATTTTCCTTTTAATAACCGAATTATGGTTTAATTACACACGACATATATTTTTTTTTGTATTTTGTTTGATAAGACTAAATAAGAATGGACAAAACCACAAATAACTACCAAAATGTCACGTAAATTCCAAAAATTGTACAACGAGACCATTTGTTATTATTTTTGATTTCTTTTGGAGTGATTGTCGCGTAAACAAAAATCACGTGCTCACAACTGCCCCTCTTTGTCCGAAAACACAAAGAGTTTTCGTGCAAAGATAAAGTGAGCAGATATGAGCGATTTTTGCCTATTGGAATACTCCGTGTGAAGCACATTTTGAAAGATTTGACCGAATCTTCGCTTCAAAGATTTCCTACATATCCTGGGCTAAACAGGAATCAGGTCAATGTAGTTCGGGAAACTTTGGTAGCTGGGACTACCATGGGATTTGCAATGCTTGCCGTTACTGCCGTTGCTGTTGCCACTACTGCTTACCGACCGCCTTATTACAACCAAAAGAAATTGAAACTGAACTAACTATTTATGCCTGTCAACCGCTAGTTACAAGATTCCTATCTATAATTCTTTTGCAACTTGATCTTGGGTCTTAGCTGATTCTGCTTGTAGACTTCGATCCGAATCTTGATGCTTGCAAGTTGTAGACGCCTGTTTATTTCTGCGATATTGAGTGATACGGGATTGGCGGAACTCAGGACCTTGATCAAATTTTGGAGCGATCCGCCCTTTGTTTGTTCCAATATCTCGGAACATCTTCTTTTTGTCCATTTCTTCTTTTCTTTATTCTGGACTGAGACTCATCCCGTAGGTCGTCTCGATCCATGCGCCTCGAGGTCAGACCTGCTGAGACATATAAAACAAACGAACGAAATTTTCCTGCCCCAGTTTCACTAGGAAAATTTCGTGAATTAATCGCCATAACAACTTACAGAATTGATGAGGGGATTGGAAAACTCTAGTCTACAAAACGCAGCTCAGTGATTGGAGTCCTAATGTTGCCATAAGGTAAAAATGCTCAGTTCAGGGATTGGAGCCCTAACGTTGGCTAATAGAAAAATGCTCAGTTCAGGATTGGAGCCCTAATGCTGGCTAAATGGAAAATGCTCAGTTCAGGGTTGGAGCCCTAATGCTGGCTAAATGGAAAATGCTCAGTTCAGGGTTGGAACCCTAATGCTGGCTAAATAGAAAATGCTCAGTTCAGGGTTGGAGCCCTAATGCTGGCTGACAGAAAAATGCTCAGTTCAGGGTTGGAGCCCTAATGCTGGCTAACAGAAAAATGCTTAGTTCAGGGTTGGAGCCCTAATGTTGGCTAAATGGAAAATGCTCAGTTCAGGGTTGGAGCCCTAATGCTGGCTAAATGGAAAATGCTCAGTTCAGGGTTGGAGCCCTAATGCTGGCTAAATGGAAAATGCTCAGTTCAGGGTTGGAGCCCTAATGCTGGCTAACAGGAAAATGCTCAGTTCAGGGTTGGAGCCCTAATGCTGGCTAACAGAAAAATGCTTAGTTCAGGGTTGGAGCCCTAATGCTGGCTAACAGAAAAATGCTCAGTTCAGGGTTGGAGCCCTAATGCTGGCTAACAGGAAAATGCTCAGTTCAGGGTTGGAGCCCTAATGCTGGCTAACAGAAAAATGCTCAGTTCAGGGTTGGAGCCCTAATGCTGGCTAAATGGAAAATGCTCAGTTCAGGGTTGGAGCCCTAATGCTGGCTAAATGGAAAATGCTCAGTTCAGGGTTGGAGCCCTAATGCTGGCTAACAGAAAAATGCTCAGTTCAGGGTTGGAGCCTTAATGCTGGCTAACAGAAAAATGCTCAGTTCAGGGTTGGAGCCCTAATGCTGGCTAAATGGAAAATGCTCAGTTCAGGGTTGGAGCCCTAATGCTGGCTAACAGAAAATGTCGGGGATACTAACTGACCCTCTTTTTTGAGTTTTCTTGTTTTAGTAAAATGTAAAAGAGAATTATAGGGAAACTTCCCTTTTGAGTAGATTCCTTATTGCCAAGCGGTTTCTTGCACTCATGTATTTCTTTTTCTTTCTTGGGCGACACCTGCTTCTTGCACGGTTGCCTTGGATCACACCTGTTTCAACTTTTCAAACAAAGCACAATTGTCAGTTCTGAAATGGTGGTTGGTTCGGTAACCTTGATTGTTCCAGTTGCTTTGTTGCGTACTTATTTGAGAAACTCTGTCATTGATTGGATTCACAGGCGAAATACTTTTAGATTGCTCAGACTCGCATTTCCAGATTCTGTGATGATTTTCCCGTGTAAGGCTTTGGTCCATCCATCCCATTCCGCTTGGGGATTTTCAGTGGGGATTTTTATTGGGGAGACTCTGTGGGGATTTGTACAAGGCGAGACCCGTGTGGGGATTTGTCTAAAGGAGGCTCTGTGGGGATTTATACAAAGCAGACTCGCTGGGGATTTGTTGGGGCAGACTCTTTGGGGAATTTTTACAAAGGGAGGCTCTGTGGGGATTTTTACAAAGGGAGGCCCTGTGGGGATTTGTACAAAGGGAAACCCTGTGGGGATTTTTTTATGTAGCTGTACTTCGAATGCAGCCAACATCATGATCCATCGGGTTTGGACAAACGTACCAATGAAGCGGGGTATTTTCTTCTTACGAAACGGAAACTCCGTGAAACCGGTCCTGCCACCTATTCTTTCAAGTATATCTGGAACTTGGGGTTAAAAATGGAAGGGATTCAACGAAAAGTAAAACAAAGAACGGAGAAAGCAAATTTTTAGAAGAGAAGTGTCTCTTTCGGGACAAGAAGGACTTATCTGATGGAAACATGCTGACTTTAAATTGACATGACATGCTTTTTGGACTGGACGACTGACCTTTAATGAACTTGCATTTCCTTATGAACCAAAATGGATCTATGTTCCCAAACTGGTGGAACTTTGCCAAGACTTCCTGAGGTGGAGTCATCCTTTCGGCTGACAGCGCCCTTTGCGGGTTTTCGCTAGTCGACCTCTCTCATTTCTCTCCTTGTTGTCACTTGATAGCACTCTTTGCGAGTTTTTACTAAACAAACTCTCTCATTTTGGTTTCTCTACTCCCGTCGCGTCACGGTGCCCGAAGGTTTTCACCGACAAGACTCTCTCATTTTATTTCTCTCAATTTAGAATGTACCGGCCTCCAATCGTGATACCTCTTGGATCCCCCTACATTTGGTAATTGATCCGAAGGACTTGTGCTTGGTAAAGAATGGTAGATGAAACTACAACTTCTAAGCCGTTTGGTGTGCCCCGGTTTCAATTTAAGGGTAAATGGGATTTTATTGTTGGTGTGACTGAACCCTAGAGAGAGGCTGCCTATGTATCCTTTCGGAATCAAGTCAGACGTAGTTCAGGCTCAATCAATGTTTTGTTGTGTTTTTCTTTCTTTTTTCTCTTTTTTTTTTCTTTTTTTCTTCTTCTTTAGGTAGCCAAAGAAATGTAACCGGCTCAAAGGGCTTGTAGGGAGAGTTGATAGTGTTTGGGGTAGTGGGAATAAAACCTTCATCGTTTCAAATGTGTCAGGACCACTGGAGTATAACTCAGACATAGTACCTTTTGATTGCATCCGCATTCACCGCTGTTTCAGGATCATTTCCTTCAATATCACCCAGGTACAATGCTCCTCTCGGCAATATCTTCCTGATAATGTATGGGCCTTTCCAATTTGGAGCAAATTTTCCTTTCGCTTCCTGGTGATGTGGCAGAATGCACCTCAATACCAGTTGACCCACTTCAAAATTCCTGGGTCAGACTTTCTTGTTGTAAGCACGGGCCATTCTTCGTTGGTACAATTGCCCGTGACAAACCGCAGCCATTCGTTTCTTGTCGATCAAAGTCAACTATTCCAATCGAGTCTTAACCCACTTGCTATCTTCAATTTCTGCTTCGACAATGGTTCGGAGCGAAGGAATTTCTACCTCTACTGGTATCACAGCCTCGGTCCCATAAACTAAAAGATAAGGGGTTGCTCCTACTGACGTGCATACCGTAGTGCGATATCCCAACAATGCAAAGGGTAGCTGTTTATGCCACTGTCGGGAACTCTGGATCGTCTTCCTCAAAATCTTCTTTATGTTCTTGTTTGTTGCTTCCACAGCGCCATTGGCCTTGGGCCGATAAGGAGTGTAATTCCTATGCGTTATTTTGAACTGTTCACATACATTTCCCATCAAGTGACTATTCAGGTTGGCCGCGTTATCTGTGATGATAGTCGCAGGAATACCAAAACGACAAATAAGATTTGAATGCACAAAATCCGCTACAGCCTTTTTAGTGATTGACTTGAGAGTGACAGCTTCTACCCATTTCGTGAAGTAGTCGATAGCAACCAATATAAATCTGTGTCCATTTGTGGCCTTTGGCTCGATCGGACCAATGACGTCCATGCCCCAGGCAACAAATGGCCAAGGTGCAGACATGGGATGCAATTCCGTGGGAGGTGCATGAATCAAATCACCATGCACCTGACACAGATGACACTTTCGAACGAAGCTAAAGCAGTCCTTTTCCATGGTCATCCAGTAATAGCCTGCTCGAAGGATTTTCTTTGCCAAAACATACCCGTTCATTTGGGGCCCGCACACTCCTGCGTGTACTTCATGCATGATCTTTCCCGCCTCCTCAGCGTCAACACATCTTAGCAGATTGAGGTCCGGGGTTCTTTTATACAATAACTCGCCGCTCAAAAAGAAACCACCTGCATACCGCCTAATGGTTCTTTTTTGATCTCCAGTAGCATGTTCGGGGTATTCTTGTGTCTTCAAGAACCTCTTGATATCATGGTACCACAGCTGTGTACACGATCCTGCCTCGATTACGTTACAGTAACCGTGTCTTTCCGTGATTTGGATTTCCAAGGGATCGACGTGGGCGTTGCCTGGGTAGGGTAACATTGAAGCTAAGGTAGCAAGTGCATCCGCTAGTTCGTTATGACACCGCGGGATATACCTGAACTCTATTGATTTAAAACGCTTGCCGAGGTCCTCCACGTGTTGTCGGTAAGGAATAAGCTTGACATCCCGAGTTTCCCATTCAACTTGGGCTTGCCGGATAATCAGGTCAGAATCTCCCATAATCAATAAATCTTCAACATCCTGATCGATCGCCTTATGCATGCCCATGATGCAGGCTTCATATTCAGCTGTATTGTTCGTGCAAAAGAAACGCAGTCTGGCTGTAGCAGGATAGTGCTGACCAGAGGGCGAGATCAAAATTGCCCCGATTCCTACACCTTTGGCGTTTACGGCCCCATCAAAGAACATCTTCCAAACGTGAGCGTTTTTCGAGACCACTTCTATGGTATTTATTTCTTCATCTGGAAAATAGGTACTCAATGGCTGGTATTCCTCATCAACCTGATTTTCGGCCAAATGATCTGCTAATGCCTGGGCTTTCATCGCCGTGCGGGTGACATAGACTATGTCGAATTCAGTAAGCAAGATTTGCCACTTGGGGAGTTTTCCAGTAGGCATTGGTTTCTGAAATATATACTTCAAAGGATCCAACCTGCTTATGAGGTAAGTAGTGTGAGCTTGGAGATAATGTCTCAGCTTTTGAGCAACCCACGTCAAAGCACAACACGTTCTTTCCAGCAGAGTGTACTTGGCCTCGTAGCCGGTGAATTTCTTGCTCAAGTAGTAGATCGCTTGTTCCTTCTTTCTGGTTATGTCATGTTGCCCGAGGACGCAACCGAAAGAACTTTCCAAGACTGTTAGATACAAGAACAGGGGTCTCTCTGGCTCTGGCAGGACCAAAACTGGGGGATTTGAAAGATATTCTTTGATTTTGTCGAAAGCTTCTTGACACTCAGATGTCCATTGGATCGCTGCATCCTTCCTCAATAGCTTAAATATGGGCTCACACGTGCTAGTTAGCTGGGCAATGAATCGACTGATGTAGTTTAACCTGCCCAACAGACTCATCACGTCTTTCTTCGTTCTTGGGGGAGGTAGATCTCTAATAGATTTTATCTTTGTGGGATCTAATTCGATACCTCTCCTGCTTACTATGAAACCCAAAAACTTGCTTGAGGGGACTCCGAAACCGCATTTGGCTGGGTTCAGCTTCAAGTCGTACTTCCTCAGTCTCTCAAAGAATTTCATCAAGTCTTGGATATGATTGTCCCGAGTCCTGGACTTGACTATCACGTCGTCCACATACACCTCTATTTCCTGATGCATCATGTCATGAAAAATGGCAGTCATGGCTCTCATGTAAGTTGCCCCAACATTCTTCAGACCGAATGGCATAACCCGATAACAGTAATTGCCCCAAGGTGTAGTGAAAGCAGTCTTCTCGGCGTCTTCTTCGTCCATCAAAACTTGATGATACCCAGCGTAACAATCTACGAAAGACTGGATCTCATGTTTCGCAATTATCAACAAGGATGTGGATGTTGGGCAATGGGAAATTATCTTTGGGACTCGCTCTATTCAAATCTCAGTAATCCACACATACTCGAGTCTTCCCATCTTTTTCCGGCACTGGGACTACATTTGCCAACCACGTGGTGTACTGGACTACACGAATTACTCCCGTTTTCAGCTGCTTGGTGATCTCTTCTTTAATTTTGTCACTGACATCATTTTTGAACATTCTTTGCTTTTGTTGAACTGGAGGACAATCCGGGTGAATTGGCAATTTATGCACCACTAGATCAACACCTAATCCTGGCATGTCATCGTATGACCACGCAAACACATCTTTAAATTCAAAAAGGAGTTGAATTATTGCATCTCGCGTTTTCTCGTCCGTGTGAATGCTTATTTTGGTCTCTCGGATTTCTTCAGGAGTTCCTAAATTAACCGGTTCAGTGTCATTCAGATTTGGCTTAGGTTTATTCTCAAAGTGTTCCAATTCTCGGTTTATTTCCCTAAAAGCCTCTTCTTTATCATATTCTGGTTCTTGGTTCATTATTTTGCAATTAAATAGCTCGTTGTGATCTGGGCGTGAAGTCCGCAAGCATGTCATATTATTTAAAGCCGCATTATTATAACTGAAAGAAAAGATAAAGGAAAAATAACAAAAATCAGAACAAAGGAAAAATGAGAAAACAATGATTTTTTTTATTTCTTGGAATTTGGAAGACAACAAATGCTCATAACTCAGGAATTCAAAACAACAATTGAAAGGAAAAACATCCAAGTTATATCCTGGGGATAACTCGTGATGCAGGAAGGGTGGCAGGATAGGTGTACCCGGACTCTTGTCTAGTAGGAATGGCGTGGCCTCCCAGTTTCGAAGCTTGGCATTTGGCCCCACATATAGCATCTCAGTGGTGCTTGTGCCTTCTCGTGGTTGAACCATGTGAGCTTCGTAGAGCATCTCTCTCATTTCCCCACATATCTCCTCGATCTCTTCGGCCGTGAAAACCTCATCGTCTTCTTCTTCGATGTATTTCGGTCCGACGAAAGTTTCGTGTAAATACGGCAATGGCCGAGGCAGTTTCCAACCCTCATTTTTTCTCTTTTTTGCCCACTCTTCATCTTTTGGGGTGGGTTGAAAACCTATCCCAAAAGGTTTTTTGGTAGAAGGCAAGGTGATGGGTTCCGTTATTCCTTGCAATGTTCGTCCGAGCCTTTTCCCTGGCCTGAATCCATGCCGGATCATTTCTTTAGCCACCATGATTGAGGCATTAGACAAGAAAGGTTGGGGGAAAGGTCTTCCCTCTTCATACTGCTTTGCTAGTACAACTTCGAAAGCCTGATAAACCGTGTGCTCGCTCCCTTCCCTTGGTTCAAGATATGGGATAGATGGGTCCCGATAAATAGACTGTTCGTCTTCTCCGTAGACCACAATTTCCCGGTCTTCATACTTAAACTTCACAATTTGGTGAAGAGTGGAAGGTACAGCCCCTGCCGCATGAATCCAAGGTCTGCCAAGGAGAAAATTGTAGGATGTATCCATGTCAAGCACCTGGAAAGTTATTTCAAACTCCACTGGTCCTATAGTCAACACCAAGTCTATTTCCCCGAGGGTGTCCCTCTTGACACCATCAAAAGCCCTTACACAGACATTATTGGGGCGGATTCTTCCGGTCCCAATTTCCATTCTCTGTAGCGTGGAGAGCGGACAAATGTCAACACCTGAACCTCCATCCAACATTACCCGCTTGACGTAGTAGTCTTCGCATTTAACTGTCAGATGTAAGGCTTTGTTGTGAGCTGATCCCTCTGGAGGTAAGTCGTTCTTGCTAAAAGAGACCTGGTTAACGGCAAATATCCTCTCCGTCATTCGTTCCAGTTGTTCGACTGAGGTTTCAACTGGTACGTATGCTTCGTTCCGGGTCTTGAGCAAGATCTTTTGGTGTTCAGCCGACTTCATCAATAGAGATAGCATGGACACTTGCTCGGGGCACTTGCGTAGTTGATCTACCACTTCGTAGTCTGGCATTTTCATCTTTTGGAAGAAAACTTCCACTTCTTCAACGCTTACAAGCTTCTTTGGTGGGAAGCGTCTCCGTGTGGCATTGTTTAACTCTTGAGTGTTCGAATACCTTCCAATGAAAGTATTTTCCGGAAGTTCTCCCGTGACCTCTCTGCCTTTGTATGTAACCAACGTTCTTTGATAGTTCCACGGTACTGTGGATGAGTTTGTCATTGGCTTTTGTGGCACGCGTCCGATAACCACTGGCTCATTCAGCCGAGGTGGTTGAATCGTCCCTCGGACCACATAGGCCCCTTTTGGTACGTACATTGGTTTTGCCCTTTTGACTTCGAAACTCTGCGGCTTCTCTGCTCGACCTCGTGGGACGTAAAGAACTCCATTCCTCACAGGCACCATCTTTTTCTCCACCTTCTCTTCGGGCTCGCCCTTGACCGTACTGACCTTCTTTTCCCCTTTTTCTAGCTTTGGGGATGTTTTAGGCTTTTTCCCTGTGTCGACGATGGCGATTATAGCTTTTAAAGCAGGATCAAATTCTTTGTCCTCGCAAATCATTCCAATCAGTGGCCCGTTATTGTGAGCTGGCAATGGATTGTT
Organism: Nicotiana sylvestris; assembly: GCF_000393655.2. NCBI lineage: Eukaryota > Viridiplantae > Streptophyta > Magnoliopsida > Solanales > Solanaceae > Nicotiana > Nicotiana sylvestris. Next base: position 21,523,703 of record NC_091060.1, read on the forward strand.
AGTCACGTTTGGGACCTCCTCGTCCCTTAGTACTATTTTCCCCTGCTCTATTAAATTCTCGACTACCCTTCTCAAAGCCCAGCAGTCATTTGTATCGTGCCCTTCTGCTCCTGAATGATAGGCGCACCTAGCACCGGCTTTGTAAGTAGGTGATGCCGAATTGTGCCTTGTCTGAGGGACTAGCTGCAGGAAACCCAACTACACTAGCTTCGGGAACAAAGTAGAATATGGTTCACCGATGGGTGTGAAAGTCCGTCTTCTAGGTGGTTCCTGAGTGCAAAAGTTATTTTGAGGAGGTTGCGGATTATAATGGTTGCGGTAGGGAGGCTGATTTCTGGGAGGTGGAGCTTGGCCTCGATTGGCTTGCTGTGGCGGATGGACATAGGGCTGGGTATTCAAGACCATGTAGGGTTGAGGAGCATATGTCACATTTTGGTGGGGGTAGTAGTGTTGTGGGGTTCTCTCTGGAAAACGGGGCCTGGGATTACGATATCCCCTTGCTTTTGATGCTGTCATGGACGTTTCTTCCTTTTTCTTTCCTCTTGCCATTCCTCCAGACCCGCTTTGGATGGCTTGGGAGGTTGCCCTTATGGCTACCTGACTTAAGATTCTACCCGTTTTCAAACCGTTCTCCACCATCTCCCCGATCTTGATTGCTTCCGCGAAAGGCTTTCCCATGGCTGACATCATATTCTGGAAATAGTCTGATTCTTGAGCCTGGAGAAAAGTAGTGACCATTTCTATCTTGTCCATGGGAGGTTTTACCCTCGATGCCTGCTCGCGCCATTTAATAGCATATTCTCTGAAGCTTTCTAAAGGTTTCTTCTTCAAGTTCGACAGAGAATTTCGGTCTGGTGCAATGTCGATGTTATACTGGAATTGTCTCACAAAATCTCTGGCGAGATCATCCCATATATGCCATCGAGATATGTCTTGGTCCATATACCATTCTGAGGCTATTCCTACCAGACTTTCCCCGAAGTATGCCATTAGCAATTCCTCTTTGCCGCCGGCTCCCCGCAATTGGTTGCAATATTTCTTGAGATGAGCAATGGGGTCGCCGTGCCCGTCATACTTCTCAAACTTTGGTGTTTTGAAACCCACGGGTAGATGCACGTGAGGGAACATGCATAGATCGGTATAGGAGACACTCTTCTGTCCGCTTAAACCTTGCATGTTTTTCAAACTCTGTTCAAGGCTCCTCATTCTTTTTGCCATCTCATCTTGTTCAGCAGTTTTGGGGTTTTGATCCTGCCCAGGCGCAAACTCGTATTGAGGCTGCTGAGGATGAGTGCTGGTGGTGAACCGAGTCGGTTCCAGTGAGAAGGATGGTGCTTGGAAGGTAAATGAGGATGAGTCAAAATTTGGCTTGTGTGTAGCAGGTTGTGCCACGATTGGACAGGGAGGTGTAGTAAAGATGTTTGTACCTACATCCGTTGTTGATACCCGAGGATACGAATCAGAGGGTGATTCAGCAGAGAAGGCCGAAATGGCCGGGTACCCGAATGGGGTAGCCGGATAGCTTATGGGGACGTTGGAAGGCCCACTTGTCCTGGAGAACAACTCAGGGAACCCAGGGATAACACTTGGTGGCTCTTTTCCGTTATTCCAGTCATCCAACATTTCCAACATACGGAGCCGCAGGATTCTATTTTCCTCCGCAGTTGCGGATTCGGGCGTGAGGACGACCGAGATTGAACTCTCTTCGGAAACAGGAACTGTCGGCAAAGGAATTTCTGAAGACATTTCTATGCTTCCCTTTGATCTTGTGAAGTAAGTGTGAGTACCCCCTCTTGACTTAACAACAGGTAACTGAACACTTCCTTTCGACCTCGTGAAGTATGAATGTGAGGCCAGACCTTCACCAAACCAACCACCGTTTCTAAAAACCTGGAACTCAGCAGCAGGCAGCTGGTTAGTGTGAAACAAATAACAGATAGGTAATCGCACGTCGGGGCGTGATGCACCTACACAGTTAAGTGAATTTCTACATGTTTACAACAAAGACATGCGTCATTCCGGCTATTCTTTTAAGCTTCCCCCTTTTTATTTTTATTTTTTTTTATTTTTTATTATTTTTATTTTTATTTTTTTAATGTGTTTTATTATTTCCTATTATTATTGCTTTCATTATTTGCAGTTAAAAATGTGACCGGATCCGATGAGGATTGCCTACGTATCACGACGCCGCGTGAATCAGATCATTACGTAGTTCAAAAAGATGAGTGTAAAAAAAGCACACATTTTATTACCGAAACGATCTATTACAACCGACATTTTGAAAAAAAAAGGGAAAAAACAACAAACCTTGAAAAATAAATACAGACTCAAACAGACTAATGCACCCTGATGCGAAAAGACGAACAGAAGATGCTAAGATACAGACTCGATCAATGAATACATTAAGGTTTCGAAAATTGGTGCCCGCGGGGCTTCGTTCGGCCTTGCCGCGGTCCTAGGTGTGAGATCCCTTTAAAGTTATTCCAGCTCATGCATGGTCTGCTTGACATAACCCATCACTGCCGAGAGAACGGTAATGCTGGTCATGTTCTCACACCGTAGACACCGTCTGATGATGGCGTGGGCAATGGTCCTGATCTTATCTCTGGTTTTCTTCTTCTCTATGAGCAGGCGTTTTATCTGATCACTGCACGTTTTTAAAACCTGAGAATCCTGCATATGCTGATTCTTCAGTTGCCGCACTTCTACTTTCATTTGGGCCAACAAGTTGTGACAGTATCTGCTCTCAATTTGGAAATCCTCGGCCTGCTTAACTGCTTTAACCTCAAGTGTAGCCATCTCTCTCTTCATTTTGGAAACAGTTTTCTCGTGGTCGCATTTCAATTGATTCAAGTATCAGCGATGCTTATCTGCTCTTGTACCCCACTGTACCTTGAGCTCTGCCATGACGTTTTCAGACTCTTCTAAACCATCTCGCCATTCCCTGACTTCACTTTTCAGCCCTTTTATCAACTGCTCGTCTGATCGACTCCTTGGTTGTTCATCAAAAGCCAATCTCAATTTCTGTATTTGGGCCCTAAGTTCTTCATTTTCTTGGGCTAATCTATTCTTTTCGCCTCGATCAATAGCGATTTGCACACTGTTATTGAATCTCAGACTGTCAACCTGTTGCTTCAAATCACCGATCTCTGCCCGATACCCCTTTTCCTTTGCTAACCAGTTCCATTGCTCTTGGGATGACTCGGCGAAATTCCGGATGTGGGGTCTTTTAGCCGGCCTTTCGTGTTCGAGTTCTCTTCTATACCATGCAAGGTAACCTAGTGCCATTTTACTTTTGGCCCGATCCTGCACATAAGTATCTGCTTTCAAATATTGACATTCATTCCAGATCTGGCGGATTTTTGCTTCAGGAAATTGTCCTTTAGGGCTTATCTCAATTGTTTGAGCACTAAGATCTTCCTCGTGTGGTAATATCTGGTATCTTCCGAGTTGTCTCAAGACCCGGCAGGGCGCGCAGGGTTGAATGATCTTAAGTCCCATCAGTAGGAAATGAGTCCTAGTTGCTGGCATATACATGACCTCATCAACAGGCAACCATCCGAGTGTCCACTGTATTTGGCTGGCAGTAAGAGCTTGAAAGAATGAAGTCCATGCCATAACTCCTTTGGGCAGACTGATCTCTTTGATTCTTGTGTAAAAATCTTCTATGCAAGTTTTCTCCGAGGAACCATGGCTCAAAAGCTCGGAACGACAACAGAGATGTTCAGTCATCCACATTTGTAGCAGCAAGTTACAACATTCGAAGAAATTCCCCCCGGCTTTGCAGGCTGTGAGAGCTCGAAAGATATCGGATACCACCATAGGCGTGAGAGTACTGTCATTTTGAGTGAGTAAAGTACTGATGACCCCGGATATCTTCAAATCAATATTTCCATCTTTTCTCGGAAATACCAGAAGGCCCAAAAATGTTATCATGAAAGCCACCCGTCTGTGCTTATCCCACTTCTGATGACTACCTTTGCTGCATAGCTTGTTAATCGGATTGTTGAATCCTCATACATGACCATACCTGTCGTATATGAAGCATGGATTACAAAAACCGGCGACCAAAACTGGGTTGTGGACCGTCCTGGGTATTTTTAGTGAGTCTAGAAATCGATGCACCGTGACAGCTCTTGGGGCGATCAGGTATTTTTGCCTTAATGGAAGTTCAGCATTTCTGATGTACCCGGCCATTTCCTCCAGAGTCGGGGTGAGTTCAAGATCGGAGAAGTGTAAAACATTGTGCGCTGGGTCCCAGTATGTGACCAAAGCTCTTATGATATCTCCTCGAGGCTGGATTTCCAGTAAACCCGTGAGACCTTTCAGATATTTCTTGACCTCATCTTGCCCTTCAGCACCTAGATCATTCCACCATAGCCGTAACTTGACAGGGATTTTAGTCATTATCGAAAAGTGTTCATTTTGCATCGTGCTCATCCTGCACATTTATTAAGGTGACTTTAAAAAATGATTTGACTCAAAAAAAAAAAAATATTTTGACTATTTTTCTAAAAAAAGAAGATCAGATTTTCGAACACGGCCTTTCAGCACTTCGGGGATGAAGATTTTAAGGTTGTGTGGGTCAACTGGATCAAAATCCTAAACATTACCCAAAAGGTGGCTGTTTATGCAAAGTCAGCCTTCCGGCGTCCCTTTCGGGAACATTTGGCTATTTATGACAAAACATCATCACCTGACTTATTCACGACTCTTTTTATCGTTTTTCAAATTAGAAAACTCAATATTGCAAACACGGCCTTTCAACGTCTCGGGGATGAAGATTTTTAAAGTTGTGTGGGTCAACTGGACCAAAAATCCTAAACATGACCCAAAAGATGGTTGTTTATGCAAAGTCAGCCTTCCGGCGTCCTTTTCGGGAACATTCGGCTATTTATGACAAAACAGCATCACATGACTTATTTATGACAAAATTAAAATTTTGACATGTTTTTTATTTATTTATTGGTTTTTGGCTATTTTAGCAAAAGGTGGGGTTGGACCCGATGAGGGTTACCTACGTATCTCACATCCGGTGAGAATCAAACCTGCGTAGTTCGGGCCGATCAGAAAATAGGGGAAACAAACTAAAACTTTTGAATAAAATCTTTTAAAGAAAAGGAGGAAAAGTATTTTCTGGATTTTATATATTTTTTATATTTTTTTTGAAAGGGACGAATACTAACGAAATATTTTGAATTTCGAACTTCTTTTTTTTTGAGTTCCGAAAATCTTTTAAAAAGATACTACAAATGAAACAATATGTTTTTTAAAAAATCAAACTAAAAGACAAATTTTGTTTTCATTTTTTCCTTTTTTTTTATAAGAAAATTCCGGCGAGGTTTTGACACTACTTGGACATTGGTTTTATTTTTTCAAAAATAAGTAATTATTTCCCTATGCTGCTATTTTCTTCTTTTTTTAAAAAAAGTTTTTTTTAGAAATCGGTCAACATGCAGATCTGAAGCAAATAAATGCGCAAAACAAACGGGATGCAGCAGGATGGTCTTTTCATTTCAGGTTGCCTGTCCTAGACGGACCCAACCCCTGTGTTGAGTCCCCTATGTCAAATGCAACATGATGCAAATAAGCATTCCTACTAGGGATCCGGCATGAGGTTTCGTTATACTAGGTTTATAACCTGGGTATATGTTCTAAACTGTGTACCCGAGCGGACAACTCGAGTCGAGGAGGGGGCTACGTACCGGGGACCCGCGAGATCGTCCGGCTTTGTAACTTGTTCGGCCTCTTTCTTATTTCAGGTATTGACACTAACAAAATAGGGAGTCTCGACCAGCGAGCTTCTCCCAGGAGCTAAGAAGAGAAGGGTTTCGACACAGTTTATATACAGTTATGATAATATCAAAGCGGTAAAAAAACAACATTTAGCACGTTATGCCAAAACATGTAATAAAGATCAGATAATAAAGCCAAAAATAACAATTATTCTAAGCTCGAATTCTTGAACCCTGAACCAGTGGTTCTGGGTTTAAAGTCCCCAACAGAGTCGCCAGAGCTGTCACACCTCCTTTTTGCGCGCCTACCCCGAGGGATAGATGCGCGAGGGAGTTTTTCCAATTTAAGTGACAATATTCGAAATGGGATTATTTATTTAATTCAGAGTCGCCACTTGGGAAAGGTTTGGCTTTTGGTGTCCCAAGTCACCGGTTTATCTTGAATCCCAAATCGAGGAAAATATTCGACTTTCCAAATGAAGTCTGCGAACCAGAAATTCTAAGTAAGGAATTCTGTTGACCCGAGGGAAGGTGTTAGGCACCCCCGAATCCCGTGGTTCTAGCACGGTCGCTTAAATTGTTATAATGGCTAAATATCTGATTTAAATACATGTTGTGACTTATGTGCTTTTATTAAGTTTAAACCGCTTTTATTATTATCATTTATTTTTTATAGAATTGCAACGTCGTGAAAATGCATCTCGAACCACGTCACAATCAATGCACCCGTAGTTGTTAACACATTTCGACTCCGTTGAGATTTGAATTTGGGTCACATAAATGCGCACCCGAATTTAAGAATGTAATTTAATTAAGTCGCGCCTAAAGAGTCTAACGCGTTATTATCTTTGGGGAAGGCAGTGAAATTCACTAAACAAGTCCATCCCAAATTCTAAGTATTTATTATGATCAATTATTGAGGGGCCCGCAATTTACATTTTTATTTGGCGAGGCTCGTCTCATTATTTTTTTTTAAAAGGATTAGCCTACAATGACTACATTTTCTATTATGTTCGTCTCTAAGAAATGGAAGAAAGAAAAATACTTACTAATTGAATTACATGTTTGGCCAACTCCGGATTCTTGTTAATTATCTGATTAATTATTTACGAGGCGGGATTTTTTTCGTGCCTTATTCCATGGGTGAACATGCTTTTAATTTAATAAAGGAAATTGCATACAAGATTTGATGAAATGCTAAACTTACTCCAAACGTTTCTCGAGTTGAATTTAACTAACTTATTTAAACTAGATTAAGGGAATTAACTACTAGAAACTGCTACTAATGGGATTCGAACATGGTTCTATAGACTGCCTAACGAAATCCAATTTGATAGAGTTAGTTTAAATGACTTAGAACTAAATTGCGTCTCTTGCCAAATTAGAAGCAGCATGCCTTACGTGTTTAAAATAAGAATAGAGATGAGATTCACCTATCAATTTACTAAACACATGTGCACTATACGTCATGCAGTCAACTAAAACAACTAAATAAACAGCGTAAACAAACTAAAGTTCCAATTTAGTACAAGCTACCTCATGAGTTTGCTATTGAATTACAAACTAAAATTACACAAATCTAATAACATTTATAAAGCTGTAATTACAGCAGCAAATGGTTAAACTCCTTTGCATCTTTCAGTTCTTACTCATTGTTACTGTTACATCAGTGTGAGATTCAAAGTGTGTACCTGGATGTTGAATACAACAGAAGAAAAGAATACAGAGAAGTCAGCAGCGGCAGCAACAAGAATGGCAGCAACAACAACAAATACAGCAGTAGTGGCAGTAACAAAGTGCACCAGGAACAACTCAAACGAAACCCCAAAAGATTTGTGAAAACCAGGTAGCAACAAACAGCATGCAAAACTCAAAATGGACTTGAACTCAAACCAAGGTTGGACCAGTAGATTGCATAGGAAGTTTCAACGAATTGGAGTCAAAAAAAAAATATCAACTATTGAGACTTCAAACTAAACCAAAGCCTGATGGAATTATGTTGCCAACCAAAACTGAATTTGTTATCTTTTTAGGACTGTTTTTTTTATATCTGAAAACCTCTCCTAACTAATCGAGACCCATCTCATTTTATAGCCTCCCCCCAGCCCATTCGAACAGCCTGTTTAAACGAAATCAAATCCCTCCCATGTTCTCCTGCTGTTTTTTCCACTCCAAGATAAAATAAAAGCCCCCTCCCATGATATTCCCCTGACTTCCCTTCTTTAAAATGGTTTATTATTTATAAACTAAATCTGGGTATAGACACCCTGAATATGCCCTGACAGCACATGCTGTCCAATACACCCTAACTCATTCATAACTGACAATGCACATGCTGTCCACGTAGGGACAGATTGTATGTCAATTTGAACTTTGAAACCTATGTTAAAACTGCAGCTATAAGCAATCCTTAAACAATTTCTGATTCAAATGCACAAACTAGACATAGTGCATTTAATTCTCAGACCTTAATCGACAAATCAAACATATGGGTCAAATAAATACCATTCCAAATTGAAAATCATTGACGACATATATCGAATCGACTACGCGAATCACAACACATACAATCGAAACCAATGACCAGAATCCAACAGTATTAACATGTGATTCAAATTGTACTGACCAAACAAAAGTTGCCCTGGAAACTAATTAATCGACCAAATTCAATTTCAGTCGATTGTATAGTTTACACACATACACACCATCAGTAAATGAAGAAAGACTTGACCAAATACAGAGGTCCGGGCAAGGTGGATAGAAGAGTCGACACAAAAATTCAAAATAAATCAACTAAACATTTGGACATATGAACAGACATTTAACTATAACAACAACAAAATGAACTGACAAAGAAAAGGAAAGCAAAAATACCTTAAAGGCTTGAAAAATCAGAAAGCCCTAGCTCGGATTTGAATCGACCTTTCTTGGGGTTGAACGGACTTTAATCGAAGTGTTCTCAACTGAGAACACTTCGATTAAGGTCCATTAGACCCTAATCTTCTGGTTCAAATGGACAAAAATCGGACTCACGACTTCTAGGGTTCCTAAGGGCAGATTTGGGATTCAGGTTGTCCTGGTTGGATTCGGACCAAACCAAACCTGGTTTGGTCACGAGGGAGGTCAAGGGAGTGCCTGGCATGGATTTGGGGTGGTTTGTCATAGGTCGAGGCCTGGCTCGAATCTTCAAATAAAGATTCGAGATGGTGGGGGAAGATTCGAGACCCACGGCTAGTGGATCTGTGTTCAGGGGGTCGAGGTGGTCCTAGGGTGTTAAGATGGTGGTCACCGGCGTCCTTGCCGTTGGGTTTATGGCGAGGGGAAAGGGGGGCGGCGCTAGGGTTTCGTGGGGTTTGGGTCTGTGAGGGAGACGAAGATGAGGGAGGGGTGCTTGGATAGGGGGCGGGGTACGAGATGAGGGCTTATATACGGGGTGGATGGTTTGATCTTGGCCGTTAGATCAGTCGAGATCAACGGCCTGGATCTCTCACTTAACGGAAACGGCATCGTTTGGTTAAGTGAGACCGGGTTGGTCTTTGGGTGGAATGGGTCGGGTTAGGTAATGGGTAAGGGCGATGGGACGATGGCGTCAGATCAACCTGGTTTGAACGACTGAGATGGGTTGTCCTTGAAACGACGTAGTTTTGATGTCAAACTACGTCGTTTGGTGGCCTGGGAGATGGGTCACTTAGACCGGCTTCCTTGGGCTTCTTTTGGGCCTCAAATTTTCTTAAAGAAAACAGGCCCAATCCGATTTTTAAACCAATTTGCACTCTTTTCTTTTATTTCTAATTTTAAAACACAAAACCTAATTAAAATGAAATTAAACACCCATTAATTAGCACTTAACACAATTATCACACACATATTAAAATATTTAAATAGGTAAAATCACACCATGGCGACAAATAGAATAAAAGATGCATATTTTTTGTGATTTTCCTTTTAGTAACCGAATTATGGTTTAATTACACACGACATATATTTTTTTTTTTTGTATTTTTGTTTGATAAGACTAAATAAGAATGGACAAAAGCACAAATAACTACCAAAAATGTCACGTAAGTTCCAAAAATTGTACAGCGAGACCATTTGTTATTATTTTTGATTTCTTTTGGAGTGATCGTCACGTAAACAAAAATCACGTGCTCACACTTAGCATTTTTCACAAAATTTCATATTTAAGCTTTCCGGCTACACGCCTGGACTGCGCACGCAAATCAAGGTGACTCTAAATGTGGTTTTCAAGGTCTTAGAAGCACAGAATGGATAAGAAAACCCTTTGGATCATCACATTCTCCAACTCTAAAACAACCGTTCGTCCTCGAACTGACAGAAGAAGGAAGTACCTGAGTTGGGGTATAGATGAGGATAACGGCTCCGCATATCGGACTCGGACTCCTAGGTAGATGCCTCAGGAGGCTGACCTCTCCACTGAACACGAACAGAAGGGAAACTCTTGGATCTCAACTGACGAACCTGCCGGTCTAGAATAGCTACCGGCTCCTCCTCATAGGACAAGTCCTTGTCCAACTGGACAGTGCTGAAATCAAACACGTGGGATGGATCGTCGTGATACTTCCGAAGTATGGACACATAGAACACTAGATGCACGACTGATAAGCTCGGCGGCAATGCAAGTCTATAAGCCACCTCTCCTACTCGATCAAAAATCTCAAATGGACCAATGAACCTAGGGCTAAGCTTGCCCTTTTTCCCAAATCTCATCACCCCTTCATAGGAGACACTCGGAGCAATACCCGCTCACCAACCATAAAAGCTACATCTCGAACCTTACGATTTGCATAGCTCTTTTGCCTGGACTGAGATGTATGAAGCCTATCCTGAATAATTCTGACCTTGTCCAAGGCCTCCTGAACCAGATCTGTACCCAACAACCGAGCTTCTCCCGGCTCAAACCATCCAACCGGAGATCGACACCACCTACCATATAAAGCCTCATGAGGAGCCATCTGGATACTCGACTGGTAGCTGTTGTTGTAGGCAAACTCTGCTAAAGGCAAGAACTGATCCCACAAACCTCCTAAGTCAATAACACAAGCTCGAAGCATATCCTCCAATATCTGAATAGTCCGCTCGGACTGCCCGTCCGTCTGAGGATGAAATGCTGTACTCAACTCAACCTGGGTGCCCAACTCTCGCTGAACTGCTCTCTAGAAACGCGAAGTAAACTACGTACCTCGGTCCGAAATGATAGATACCGGCACACCATGAAGGCGAACAATCTCCCGGATATAGATCTCAGCTAACCTCTCGGATAAATAGGAGACTGCCACAGGAATGAAATGCACTGACTTGGTCAGCCTATCAACAATGACCCAAACTACGTCGAACTTCTTCCGAGTCAGCAGAAGTCCAGTAACGAAGTCCATATTGATCCGCTCAAACTTCCACTTAGGAAGCTCAATCCTCTGAAACAATCCACCAGGCCTCTGATGCTCATACTTAACCTGCTGACAATTCAAACACCGAGACACATGTGTAACAATATCCTTCTACATTCTACACCACCAATAATGCTGCCACAAATCCTGATATATCTACACGGCGCCCGGATGGATAGAGTACCGGGAACTATGGGCCTCCTCTAAAATCAACTCCCGAAGCCCATCCACATTAGTCATACAAACTCGACCCTGCAATCTCAAAAATCCATCAGCATCTAAGGTAACCTACTTGGCACCTCCACGCTGCACCGTGTCTCTAAGGACACACAAATGGGGATCATCAAACTGTTGATCACGGATGCGCTCCAATAACAAAGAACGAGCGACCGTGCAAGCTAATACTCGACTAGGCTCAGAAATATCCAAACTCACAAATCGATTGGCCAAAGCCTGAACATCCAGAGCAAGCGGCCTCTCACCTACTGGAATATAAGCAAGACTGCACATACTGGCTGACTTCCTACTCAAAGCATCGGCCACCACATTGGACTTTCCCGGGTGATATAAGATAGTGATATCATAATCCTTCAACAACTCCAACCACCTCCTCTGCCTCAAAATTTAACTCCTTTTGCTTGAACAAATACTGAAGACTCTTGTGATCAGTGAACACATCACATGCCATGCCATACAGATAATGCTTCCAAATCTTCAATGCGTGAACAATGGCTGCCAACTCTAAATCATGCACCGGATAGTTATTCTCATGAATTTTCAACTTCCGTGAAGCATAGGCAATGACCTTTCCATCCTGCATCAACACTACACAAGCCCAATGTGAGATGCATCACAATAAATGGTATAAGGCCATAAACCTGCGGGCAAGACTAACACTGGTGCCGTAGCCAGAGCTGTCTTGAGCCTCTGAAAGCTTGCCTCACACTCGTCTGACCATTTGAAATAGGCACCCTTCTGGGTCAACCTGGTCATCGGGGCTGCGATAGATGAGAACCCCTCCACGAATCGACGATAGTAGCCTGCCAATCCCAAGAAACTCCGAATCTCTGTAGCTGATGCTGGTCTAGTCTAGTTCTTGACTGCCTCAATCTTCTTCGGTTCAGCCTGAATACCCTCTGCTAATACGACATGAACTAGGAATGCAACTGAACTCAACCAGAACTCACACTTTGAGAACTTCACATATAGCTGACTATCCTTCAGAGTCTAAAGAACCACTCTGAGTGTTGCTCGTGCTCTTCCTGACTGCAGGAATATATTAGAATATCATCAATGAGACTATCATGAATGAGTCCAAATAAGGCCTGAACACTCGGTTCATCAAATCCATAAAACTGCTGGGGCATTTGTCAACCTGAATGACATAACCAAGAACTCATAGTGCCCGTACCGAGTGCGGAATGTTGTCTTAGGGACATCGGATGCCCTAATCCTCAACTGATGGTAGCTAGATCTCAAGTCAATCTTTGAAAATACCTTGGCACCCTGAAGCTGATCGAACAAATCATCAATCCTCGGTAGTGGATACTTATTCTTGATTGTAACCTTGTTCAACTGCCAGTAATCAATGCACATTCTCATTGAACCATCCTTTTTTCTTAACGAACAACACCGCGCACCCCAAGGCGAAACACTGGATCTAATGAAACCCTTCTCATGCAAGTCCTGCAACTGCTCCTTCAACTCTTTCAACTCAGACGGGGCCATACGGTATGGCGGGATAGAAATGGGCTGGGTGCTTGGGGCCAAATCTATGCAAAAGTCAATATCCCTGTCGGGTGGCATACCTGGCAGGTCGAAGGGAAAACATCAGGAAACGCACGAACAACGAGCACAAAATCAATTGAAGGGACCTCAACACTAGAATCACGAACATATGCCAAATAGGCCAAACACCCCTTCTCGACCATACGCTGAGCCTTCACATACGAAAATAACACTGCGAGTAGAATGACTAGGAGTCTCTCTCCACTCTAAACGAGGCAAATCCGGTAAGGCTAAGGTCACAGTCTTGGCATGCTAGTCTAAGATATCGTGGTAAGGTGATAACCAGTCCATCCCCAATATAACATCAAAATCGACCATGTCTAGAAGTAACAAATCCACGTGAGTCTCAAGACCTCCAATCACCACAATACAAGAACGGTGGACTCGATTGACCACAATAGAATCACCCACCGGTGTAGACACATAAACAGGAATACTCAATGAATCACTAGGCATGTCTAGTTACGGTGCAAAATAAGATGACACATACGAATACGTAGACCCTGGATAAAATAACATTGAAGCATCTCTATCACAAACCAGAATGGTACCTATAATGACTGCATCTGAAGCCTCAGCCTCGGGCCTAGCTGGAAGGGCGCAACATTGGGGCTGGGCCCCACCACCCTGAACTACCTCTCTTGGACGGCCTGCTGCTGGCTGGCCTCCACCTTTAGGAACTTTGCCTCCACCTCTAGCACCTCTAACCCCACTTCTAACTGGCTGGGCGGGCTGTGGAACACCTGGTGCCTGTACCATAGCACGAGAACCCTGATGCTGATAGCTACCCGATGCTCGAGGGCAAAACCTGACAATGTGACCCGGATCACCACAAGTGTAACAAGCCCTCGGATGCTGGCCCTGTCGACCTGAATGACCACCTCGGAAACTCTGAAGTGGCGGTGAACTGATGGGAGCTGGTAGTGCACTGTAAGGCTCCTGATCAGAATAATGCGTCTGAGAACCACGACCACCTGAAGTACCATGTGTGACCTGGAGAGCTGACTGAAAGGGCCTAGGAGGATGGCCTCTACCATATGAATCTCTACCTCCAGACGAAGGACCACTGAATCTGCCTGAATGATGGGGCCTCTTATCCGACCCATGACCACCTCCCTATGACAGAACCATCTCAACTCTACGGGCCACATTGGCCGCCTCCTGAAAGGTGATCTCACTCCCGACCTCCTTATCCATCTGAAGACGGATCGACTGAATAAGACCATCAATAAACCTCCTCACCCTCTCTCTCTTGGTGGGAAGTGTGACAAGAGCATGGCGAGCTAGATCGATGAACCTGGTCTCATACTTGGTGACCATCATGGAACCCTGCTGGAGGCGCTCAAACTGTCTCCGATAGGCCTCTCTCTGAGTAACGGGGAGAAACTTCTCCAGAAACAACACTGTAAACTGCTCCCATGTCAAAGATGGCAACCTGACTGGTATGGCTAAGCAATAATCCCTCCACAAAGTCTTGGCAGATCCCGACAGACGAAAGGTAGCAAAATCAACTCTATTGGTCTCAACGACCCCCATATTTCGAAGAACCTCGTGACAACTATCCAGATAATCTTGGGGATCCTCAGTAGATGAACTACTGAATGAAGAAGTGAAGATCTTGGTGAACCTATACAGCCTCCACAAAGCATTGGCGGACATAGCCGCTCCATCACCGGTCTGAGCTACTACACCCGGCTAAACTGCTCTAGCTGGCTGAACCGCTGGAATCTAAATTTGGGGAGCCACCTGCTTCGGAGTGCGAGTAGCAGGAGTTTGAGTCCCTACTCCATCTTGAGAAGTGCTGGTGCTACAGGAAGCAAACTAGCTCGGGTGACACTCTCCATGAGGCCCACCAATCAGACCAGAGCGTCCTGAAGAACTAGGGTGGAAATGAACCCCTCTGCGACCTGAGCTGGGCCCACTAGAACTGTTGGGGCCGGAACCTCCTCCTTAAAATCAACCCGAGGCTCCGCCCCTGGTGCTGCTGCTCGGGGCTGAGCTCTGCCCCTACCTCAGCCTCTAGTACGACCTCGGCCTTGCCCTCTACCCCTAGTGGAAGCTGCTACTGGGGGCTCGCGCTGCTGAGTAGTAGATGAGGAAGCGCGTGTTCTCGCCATCGGTGAAAGAATAGAGTAGAAATCCAATTAGCATTGAGAAACAAATCCGCATAACAAGAAAGAACAAATGTGAAATTTTTCCTAACTCTGTAGCCTCTGGGGGATAAATACAGACGTCTCCGTACCGATCCCTCAGACTCTACTAAGCTTGTCTGTGAACTGTGAGACCTATGTAACCTAGAGCTCTGATACCAAATGCCTGCAGGTCTACCTTGGGTCTCCGGGTGGACTGAAGAAAGCCCTCTAACTACTGTCCATAAGCTGCTCTGGGATCTGCACACAGTGCAGAGTGTAATATCAGCACAACTGACCTCATGTGCTGGTAAGTGTCTAGCCTAACCTCGTCGAAGTAGTGACGAGGCTAGGACCAGACTAACAAATAAACCTGTGCAATTTAAATATATACAGCGGAAAGGAAAATGTATAAATAACCAGTAAATATGGGAAGGGGAAACATGCTATGGGGGAAATAACAGTTCCGAATAGAAAACATCAGGTAAGGAAAGTAACAACATAACTAGGATATCATCAAGAATCAGAAATCAACAATTTGTACGGCATCACCCTTCGTGTTTTTACTCTCGTTCTCACCAAATCAATCATATAATAACAACGTGCACGACATCACCCTTCGTGCTTTTACTCTCGTCCTTACCAAATAATATTTTATAACAAAAGTGTGCACGGTATTACCCTTCGTGCTTTTACTCTCTTTCCTCACCATATAGTCAATGATAATCGGTACGGAATGGTACATCGTATGGCACGACATCACCCTTCGTGCTTTACACTCTTTCCTCACCATAGCAAACAACGCACGGCATCAACCTTCGTGCTTTAACGCTCTTCCTCACCCAAACAACAATCACAAACAAAGGGGCAAGAGACTAAACAAATAACAATAGAAATCCCGAAAAGGGAACACAATTAAACAGTTAAATCCCGGCAAGGGAACAATATCAATAATCTCAACATCCCGACAATAGAGATAATCAACAAAGCAACAAACATCCCGACAAGGGAACAATTTAATAACTCTTTCTCTTTCTTTCACTTTTACTTCATAACTCACTTTGCCATTTGAGCCAATGTTCCAAAGGGTTCAATCATCTCATATACTTTCACACTTTATAATATAACTCGAGCCAATGCTCCTCGAATTTCAAAGATCATAATTTCTTTCACCAGCTTTTCACAACATAAAAAATCATCACTAAGGCATGAAAGACACAACAAAATCAGGATATTCACAACATAAAGACTCACGGTCATGCTAGACACCAACGTATAGATACTCGTCACCATGACTATACGTCGTACTCAACAATTATCACATAGCAAATAGGACTCAACTCCTAATCCCTCAAGCTAAGGTTAGACCAAACACTTACCTCAAACTTTCACGGCTAATTCAATCCTCAATTACCGCTTTTCCTCTTGAATTCGGCTCCAAATCGATTGTATCTATACACAAATGACTTCATAACATAAATAAATGCTAAACAATTCGAATCCAATGCCTAATTATAGCTTCCCAAGTATTCTTCCCAAAATCCCAAAATCCCAAAATCCCAAAATCACTAGGTTCGAACCAAAATCTGATAACCCATTCATCCATGAGCCCGAATGTATAATTATTTCCAGAATTCAACCCCCAAACGAGGTCTAAATCACAATTAATTAAAAAGTCCTAACTCTACCCAAGTCCCTAATTTCAACCTTTAATTACATGTTTTAGGCCTAGAAATTCAATAGATGTTGATGAGAATTGAAGGAAATAAGTAAAAGATTACTAACCCAACAGTTTATGGCGAAAGAATGCTTCAAAAGTCACCCTAGAACTTTGGAGAAGAAAGAGTTTGTGAAATTTTTGTGAAATCCCGTAATGGGTTTTGTTTTGGGACTTTAAAATAGCTGGGCAAAATCCTTCTTCGTGTTCGCGATAAGCTCAACGCATTCGTGATGAGTTAGGTCTGAAGACCTTCACATTCGTGACAATGGGCTTGTGTTCGCGATGCTTTAGCACCTCGAGCCCTCGAGTTCGCGGGTTAGTGGCCGCGTTCGCGTAGAATAAACTGGTGGCCCCTCCCCTGAACCCTACGCGTTCGCGAGTGTGACGACCCAAGCAGTTGTCTCATGAGTTACCGCTCTGTTTTCCCCCATTTCTGCTTCTTTATGCTTCGTTATCCATATTTTAGGTGATCGGGTTGATTAGATTGAGTTCGGAGAGGATTTGGTAAGAAATGAGACACTTAGTCTCTTTTAAGAAGGTTTAAGTTGGAAAAGTCAACTGGATATTGACTTATGAGTTAGAGGGCTTGGATATGAGTTCCGATGGTTCGTTTAGCTTTGGTAGGTGATTTATGACTTAGGAGTGTGATCGAAATTTGGTTTTGGAGGTCCGGTATAGAATTAGGCTTGAATTGGCGAAGTTAGTATTTTGGCGATTTCCTGTTGGTAGGTGAGATTTTGATCCGAGGGTCGGAATGGAATTCCGAGAGTTGCAGTAGCTTCATGGTGTCATTTGGGATGTGTGTGCAAAAGTTCAGGTTATTCGGACATGGTTGGTTGGGTTTTTGATCAAAAACGTATTTTGGAAGATTTCTCAAAAACTAGGTTTGAATCCGATGTGTGTAAGCACGTGATTTTTGACCCTCCCCGAGAATTTTCACATTTTAGTGTGAATATGTGAAATTGGGTCTAGTATAGCTATTTTAACTATTTTTACTTTATTTCGTTGCAAAAAGAAAAAATTTCAAAAAATATATATATAAATTTTAGTTTATGTATCTCTCATAAACTTGAAAAATACAAAAATTGCACTTTATTTTTGTACTTTATATAATTTCGAAAATTACAAAAAAAAATAGTTCTATTAAGGTTTTATAGTCATTTTAAACTTTGAAAAATACAAAAATGTTACCTCATATTTTATCTTAATATTTAAAAACGAAAATTACAAAAAATAGTTTTATTAATATTTTGTAGCTATTTTAAATCTTGAAAAAATATTTAAAAATATATATAGTTTTGTTTAATTACTAGTTTTATTTTTGGTAGTTATTTTGCTTACATAGGACTAGTTAAGCAACATGTTCCTATTTCTCGGGTCCGGGCAAAAGAATAATATTCGGGTTCAAACTACCCGATTTTAGGCCTAATTTTCGGACCTAGCCCATAATAAACCGTGTCCAGGACACGTGGGGAACCCCACCACGCGTGGGGGACATATACCTCGAACCCCACCACGCGTGGGGCTCATTTTCATGGGCATTGAAACACGGACAAACACAAAGAGAGGGAGGAGGACTTTTGAAAATTTTTAAAAGGGGGGACCACTGTTCACCTTTCTTCTTCAAAAAGAAGAAAGAAAGAGAACCTGAAGAGGAGGAGGAGGAACGAAGAGGATTTGAATTTTTTTTGAAAAAGGTTACTGTGCATTCGTCTTCTTCCTCAAGGAAAATAAAAAAAAACCCTACAAAAAAACCCACGACCAAACCTACCCCATCCGAGTCCGTCAAACAAACAACCCGTCAGCCACCTTCCCCGTCGCACTCCCTCGTCAACCATCCAAACGAAATCAGCCCCACCGTCGTCCAACCACCCCTCGTCGGTGAACCACCATTAACGACCCCTACCGTCCGAACGGATTCCTCCATAACCACCACCAAGCGACCACCCTCCTTCCACCTTCACCGCCGAGTAACTAGCCCCCCTCCCCCTCGTCGACATTTCCAGACGACAACCAAACAACCACCCTCCGACACCCCAAACAGCTCCCTCCGTCCCTTCTGTCCCAACGACCAAAACCAACGAAAACCCTCACCCAAACCATCTCCGGCTGCTGCGTCGTCCAACCACCCCCCCCCCCCCCGTCGTCAACTGCCCAAACAACCTCTCCAAATGCAGCAACAACCAGCTCCGTCAACAACCAAACAGACCTCCATAGCTGCTCCTTTCATCACCTCCAACGACCCCTTTGTTGCGGCCTCTCGCAACAGTTGCTACGTCGAAAATACAACAGCTGTTGCTGCGTCGCTGCATTGCTGAGTAGCTCAGCCGTTGCTTCAGTCCGGTGAGGTTGTTTTGATCGTCGAGGTCCGGTACATCGAGGTGTTGTCCGAGGTTCCGTCGTTGTTCTTCGTTCAGAGAGGTCCGGCTTGAGTTCCGTCGGAATCGTGTTTGTCGTTCTGAGTTTGTCGAGGTGCAAAGGTTAGTAAACCTCGACGTATTAGATAAATAAACTTTACGTTGAATGTTTGAGATGCAATATAAAAATTGGTATGGAAATTTTCTGCCTATGTTTCATTGTCTGCATTTTGGTTCATTCTCATGTTATGTTATTCTTATTTATTTGATGACGTTTAATTAAGTTTGACTAGTTGTTCTATGACACAAGTTTGACGTTAATTTGTTCGTCCTTTACTTCGCTTAGTTCATTCAAAAATTTATTAGTACATGTTATTACTAATCCCGAAATACTCATTCGCTAAAACTCTTTTATTAAACCTCTAACAAGTTATGAGATTTTAGTTGTAAAGAAGCTGTAAGGTTTAGTATGGTTAAAAGCGTAAAAATGGCATCCCTTTAAAAATAAAAAAAAATAAAAAATAAAATAAATAAATAATAATAATAAAAAAGAATAAAATGAGAAGAGCCTCGCCGAATAAAAGGGAAAAATTGTGGGGCCCTCACAAAATATATGTATTAAATACTTAGATTCCGGGATGGACCGTTTAACAAATTTCACGGCCCTCCCCAAAAATAATAATGCGCTAGTTGCTTTAGGCGCGCCTTTAATAATGTTATCTCCCTAAACTCGGGTGCACATTTATGTGACCCAAATCCAAATCTCAACGGAGTCGAAATATGTCTTTAGTCACGGGCGCATTGATTGTGGCGTGGCCCGAGATGCATTTCCATGACGTTGCAAATTCTTTTTAAAAAAAAACTAAGAATGAGATGAGCCTCGCCAAATAAAAACATAAATTGTGGGGCCCTCAGTAAATACTTGTTTTAAATTACTTAGAATTCAGGAGGGCCGTTTAGCGAATTTCACGACCTCCGCAAAATAATAACGCGATAGTCTCTTTAGGCGCGTGTTTAATGATTACTTTCTTAAGCTCGGGTGTGCATTTCATGCGACCCAAATCCAAATCTCAAAACATCAAATAAAATGCGTTCCGGATTGTGGGTGCATTTCATGTGACGCAGTCCAAAGGCGTGTTTTAAGCGATGTTCACATTCTTGTAAAAACAATAATAATAAAGCGGTTAAAAGTTAAAATTTGCACATAAGTTCATACTTGTATAAAATCAGATAATCAAGCCGAATATAACAATTGAGCGACCGTGCTAGAACCACGGAACTCGGGAATGCCTAACACCTTCTCCCGGGTTAACAGAATTCCTTATCCGGATTTCTGGTACGCAGACTATAATATAGAGTCATTATTTTCCTCGATTCGGGATTAAAATTGGTGACTTGGGACACCCTAAATCTCCCAAGTGGCGACTCTGAAATAAATAAACCAATCCCGTTTCGATTGTCCTTTAATTGGAAAAAACTCCCATGCGCCCCTCGGGCGCGGAAAAAGGAGGTGTGACAGCTCTGGCGACTCTGCTGGGGATTTACAACCCAGAACCACTGGTTCAGGGTTAAGAATTCGAGCTTAGAATAATTGTTATTATTTGGCTTTGTTTATTATCTGATTTTATTACGTGTTTTGAGCCTAATGTGCTAAATGCTGCTTTTACCGCTTTGATATTATTTGAACTGTATATAAATTGTGCTGAAACCTTTCTCTTCTTACCTCCGGGGATGTGCTTACTGGTTGAGACTCCCTATTCTGTTAGTGTCATACCCTGAATAAAAGAGGCTCGGAAAGTTTCTAAGCCGGCTGGCCTTTTGGTTCCCGGAAAGGAGCTCCTTCCTCAGCTCGAGTTGTCCGCTCGGGTACACTGTCTAGAACACCGACCCAGGTTTTTGAACCTAGTATAACAAAGCCACATGCCGGATCCCTAGTAGGAACGTTTATTTGCATCATGTGCATTTGACTTAGGGGACTCAACATAGGGGTTGGGTCCGTCTAGGACAAGCAACCTGAAAATAATAGACAATCTTTCGGCATCCTATGTGCTACATGTTGTATTTAGTCAAGGGCGTATGTGTCATTTGGTCATTTCCAGCATGATGTTATTTTAATCGAAGCATGGGGAACATTTGTGGAATCCAAGAAGCCTTGGAATTCCCTATGTCCCCCACGCTTGCTTTTTGGGAAAGCACATGGGGAACATTTGTGGAATCCAAGAAGTCTTGGAATTCCCATATGTCCCCCACGCTTCATATGTTGGGAAAAGCGCATGGGGAGCATTTGCGGAATCCAAGAAGTCTTGGAAATCATTATGTCTCCCATGCCACATTTTTGAAAGAAATAATAAATATAAAAAATAAAAATACAAATAAAAACAAAGCATGAAAATTCAAAAAAAGATTTTGTATGTTGTCATCATTTTCCACATATAAGAAAATCGTGAAAAGATGAGGAAATGGCAGTGTAGAGATATAACTACTTATTTTTAGAAAGAAAATAAAACAAATGTCCAAGTAGTGTCGAAACTCTGCCAAAATTTTGAGAATATAAAATAAAAAAAATATATGTCTTATTAGTTTGTTTTATTAAAAAAAAAAGCATTAATAGAAAAGAAAATTGTTTGTCTTGCCATAAAAATGAAAAAAGAGTCTTGTTTTAAAAATATGTGTTATTTATTTGTTTATGAAAATGACAAAATTAAAATAATCCAAAAGTATTTTCTCCATTATTGGCTTCTCTAGGAAGTCTTTCTAATTGTTTTCAAAAAATAATATAAAAAAAAAAATTCGAAAATATTTTGAAATTGAAAAGAAAATTCAAAATCCAAAAAAAAAATATTTTGAGAAGCATTTCTTTTTATTAAAAGCAAAATTCCGAAAAAATATTTTCTTCTTCTTCTTTAGAATAAAGAAAAAAGAGCAAATGAAAATTAAAAAATATATATCTTAGAAGTGTTTCTTTTAAAAAAAAGAAAATCAATAATAAAAAAAATGCTTCCTTTAAAGTAGTTCTTGTGCCCGAACTACGCGGGTTTGATTCTCACCGGATGTGAGATACGTAGGCAACCCTCATCGGGTCCAACCCCACCTTTTTGCTAAAAATCCAAAAACAAATAATAATGAAAAACAAAAAAAAACATGTCAAAGATTTTCAATTTGTCGTAAATAACTCTAGTGATGTAACTTTCCCCTTTTACAAAAAATATAGCAAAAACAAATCTGTCAAATTTTAATTTCATAAAGAAGTCGGGTGACGCTGTTTTATCAAGACATAGCCGAACGTTCCCGAAAGGGACGCCGGAAGGCTGACTTTGCATAAACAGCCACTTTTGGGTCATTTTTAAGACTTGGTCCAATTGACCCGCACAGCCTAAAAATCTTCGTCCCCGAGACGTTGAAAGGCCGTGTTTGCAATATTGACTTTTCTAATTTGAAAAACGATGAAAAAGGGTTATAAATAAGTCAGGTGATGCTGTTTTGTCATAAATAGCCGAATGTTCCCGAAAGGGACGCCGGAAGGCTGACTTGGCATAAACAGCCACCTTTGGGTCATTTTGAGATATGGACCCACACAGCCTTAAGAAAGCTTCGTCCCCGAGACGCTGAAGGGCCGTGTTTTGCATCACCAAGTTTTTATCATAATTTGAAAAAAAAAACAAAGAGTCAACGGTCGGGTGAATGCCGTTTGGATGTTTAGTCAAAAAATATATGAAAAAAATAAAATAAGCCGAGCCAGTTTCGGCCGCGTCTTAAACCGTTCTTGCCGAAATAGCCTTAGAGTATCTTTCAGTTGTCGAAAGGCTATTTTCGTAAAAGAATGGACAAGTTTGTAAAGTGTCAAAATAATCCTCCCCGGCCTCAAAATTCATGTGAAATTTGGAAGGGGCCGCATTTGCAAAAATAACCGTTTGGTTGCATTTGTCGAACAGAGAAAGGGAGCTAGCCTTTTGTTCTTGAGTTTGTAAAGCTTTTGATTAAAATATGTGGTTTGGTTGATTTTTGAGTTTGCAGGTCATCTTCAAACCTTTGAAACCCAGTTTGTTTTAATATGAAAAGTGAAAAGAAAAAAATGTTCATTATTGTTTATCTTTTATTGGGCCGAACTACGCAAGGTCTGATTCATGCGGGGTCATGATACGTAGGCAATCTCCATAAGATTCGACCACAACAAAAAGAAAATGGAAAAATCAAAAAAAAAAAGGGAAAAATGAAAAAATCGAAAAAGAGAACGAAAGAAAAAGGAAATACAAAATAAATACAGGGGTTCCCAAAGTGCTTCAAAGGGGCAAATAAGCAAGTCGGGGTGACGCATGTTGTTTAAAGCAAAGCATGTTAGAAACGGTTAACTGCCTAGGGGCATTGCATCCTCAATGTGTTGTTGTCAAATCTATTAAACTCTAAACGCTAACAAGTTTGTTGTTTTCCGAATCTCAAAACAGTTAGTTGTTAAAGAATTCTGGCAACACACCCTTACCAAACTATATCCAAAGGACCGATAACAACAAGCATGGCTACTTCAGAGAATAGTACCGAGGAAGAAAGGCCGGTGAACCAGTTGTTAAAGGAAGCAATGGAAAAGATAGGAAGGATGGGACTAGATATGAATGCAATGCAGCTAGCTCTAGCCAAAGCACAAAAGAGCCCTGAGCCATTGGGGCACGTGCCGGAATACCCTCACTCCGGCCCTTCAACAAGCCTCCCAAATCCCCGTTACCATCAAGAAAGAAGCCCTCATGATTC
Source organism: Nicotiana sylvestris (assembly GCF_000393655.2). Lineage (NCBI taxonomy): Eukaryota > Viridiplantae > Streptophyta > Magnoliopsida > Solanales > Solanaceae > Nicotiana > Nicotiana sylvestris. The sequence goes on from NC_091060.1 coordinate 21,547,580, forward strand.
CCAGGCTCCACCACCCCATCAACCTCTCCCCACACCCGATATTCCCACTTTTGTGGGACCCACATCAGCCCCCTTGCACAGAACGACCAGTGAGCCATTGTTTCAGGCTCACGATACGCAATACTATCCCCCTGAGCCTGCATTCCATGCCCCCGAACCACATGCTTACAATCCACACTTGGAGGTACCGGCAGAGATCGAAAAACCGGTTAAAGCCCCTAAACAGGATGAGGTGTTGAGAAAATTCAAAAGCCTGGAGCAGTCCTTCAGGAACCTGCACGGTTTGGGCAACCAGGTCAGCGTAGCATACAAAGATCTATGCCCTTTCCCAGACGTCCAACTCCCGGCTGGGTTCAAGATGCCTAAGTTTGATTTATATGAAGGGCACGGTGATCCCATGGCACATTTGCGGGGATTCTGTAGCAAAATGAGAGGGGCAGGCGGCAAGGATGAGCTGCTAATAGCTTATTTCGGCCAGAGTCTGAGCGGATCTGCACTAGAATGGTATACCAGGCAGGATTCCAGTAGGTGGTATACTTGGGATGATCTGGCGCAGGCTTTCGCAGGTCATTTTCAATACAATCTCGAGATAGTCCCTGACCGTCTCACATTGCTGAGGACTGGAAAGAAGCCTGGGGAAAGTTTTCATGAGTTTGGTTTCCGCTGGAGAGAACAAGCGGCCAGAGTTGATCCTCCCATGAAAGAGGGAGAAATGGTGGACTACTTCTTGCAAACACTTGATCCAACTTACTTTGGTCACTTGGTGACAACGGTTGGGAAATCCTTCAATGAAGTGGTAAAGATAGGGGTCATGATAGAGGAGGGCCTAAGGTCTGACAAAATCCTAAATTACTCAGCGCTCAAGGCAACGACCCAAGCTATTCAGAGCGGCGCGGGAGGTGTGCTCGAGGTCGCATCAGTCGAAGCAGCTACTGGGTCCAAATTCAGAGGTCCTTCCCCTCACTACCAGCCCAGGCCCAGTCATCAAAATTATCCACACACTCCATACAACCTTCCACAACCCTACTACCCACCATCAGAGCCACTCTTTTCAGACCATCATGCCCAAGCCTGCCCCCGAGCTCCATATAATCCGCCTCAGTATTATCCTCCGAACAAGGTCCGGTCGCGGGGTCAACCATCAGGTCACCCCCGCTGGCGAGAGCAAGCACCATGTAATGCATTCTTGCCTTCACAACGTTTTCAAGCACCCAACGACCCTAGAAAACAGGGGCATGGGGGAAAACAAAGGCAAGGAAACAATTTCACGCCAATTGGGGAGTCCTACGCAAGTTTGTTTGAAAAGCTAAAGCTTTCAGGACTGATTGAGCCGCTCCTTGGCTATACTCCAGACCCATATGCAAAAGGATTTGATCCTGCTGTACGATGCATGTATCACTCTAATGTCCAAGGACATAGCATTGAAGACTGTCGTTCTTTGAAAAAGGAAATAGAAAGAATGATTCAGGAAGGGGCAATTGTGATCGATGACAGTGACAGGGAGCACGCGAATCCTCTTGAGAACTTGTTGACCGATGTTGATGATATTGAAGCTGGTAATGGTCTTGGCAGTATCGATGCAAAGCTCAGTGGCTAAGATGCCAGTCTTGATAAAGTGGAAGGACGCTCTGTTCCTTGGTTAACAAGAAAGAAGCATTTGGTGGCTTATTTTGTTGTCATTTCTGTTGTCCGGATTATTAAGGTTGTAATTTGGATTTTGTCCTGTGTCAAACCTTCTTATCTTTCCATTTTGTCATAGCAGTTTGTTTTAAATTTTGTCCAGTTTGTGTTAGGATTTTATTCTGGTTGTTTTGTTTGTTTTATTAATCAAACCATTTCGCTGGTAGTCTAATACAAAGCCGGTCTTTTGTTATTTCCAGTCGTCTTTTTGTTTAGTCCTTTTATCATTTCGTTCAATGCCGATTCTAGGGACATGACATGCGCACCCAGTTTGGGCCTAATCTTAAAAGTTAATCATAAAACCCTGGGAAGGTGATCAAAGCATTCAAAGGAAATAAGAACGGTTTGGGATTATTTGAAGCCCGAGTCATGTGGAACTGGGGCAAGTTAAACACAAAGAAAACCGTTAAAATCAAGATTCGCCAAATTGGCATGAGAGCCGTTCATGATAATGAGAGTGTCGCCCAACGGTGCTTTAGAAATGACAAAGGAAAAATAAAATGTTTAACATAATTGTCAAAATCCAGCACCATCGGAAGAGACTGCAAATCTTTGTTTAATTGTGTTGTTTGCACTTGACATGTTTTGAAGACTAGAATGACGAAGGCATTTTGTTCTGCTACCTAAACACTTTATCCTTCGTTACCCCTTTTGAGCCTTACTTACTTTTCTTTCATACCCCTCGTTCGGAATCAGTAGCAACGACTAGAAGATACGAACATGGAAGATAAATGAAAAAGAGAATAGCAAAACAACAAAAACAAAAAGAAAAAAAGCAAGAAGAAAAAAAGCAAAAGAAAAAGAAAACAAAGATAAGAAATGAGTGAAAAGAAAGTCACAAGAAAAAAAGAGGAATTGGGAACTACGTTTGACCTGATTCCTCAAAGAGGATACGTAGGCGCTTCACGGCTCGGTCATAGTTTTGAAAAATGAAAAAATCAAAAAATATCCCCAAGCAAGAAAACTGGGGCAGAGGTTGCGTTCGTTGTAAATAAATCTGGTTCCGAAAGTTGTAATTAATAACCCAGAATCGATGCACTTTTGAGCCTTTAATACCCTTTCTTTCTAGCCCTATCCAAAACCCACATTACGGTCCAAAGAAAGACCTTCTGATCAGTCTTCAAAAGATGCCAAGTCAGACTAATGAAGAGTCTTGCCGGCGAGCATAACATTCTGTTCCACAGCAAAAGGGACTCTAATCTCCAGCAGAAAGAGTCATACCGGCGACACTCCAAATCCCCAGCTGGAAAGTGATACAAATGAGAGAGTCTTATCGGTGAAAACCTTCACAGGCACCATAAGGCGATGAAAGCTGAGAGAAGAACCCAAAAATGAGAGAGACTTGATAGTGAAAACCCTTCGGGCACTACAAGTCGAATAAGATTGAGAGTCAGAGGGGGAATCGCCAATTGAAGATCTTAAAAGATGATTGACGGTAGAGGATAGGCCACATACGCATGTCATGGCCATTAGAGTCGGTGTCTGCATTTGATAGGGTTTTTATTTATAGTTTCTTTTGTTAAAAAGTCATGTGTTATCTTTCTCCTTTCATAAAAATTTTTCCCCAATAGAGTCTGTCCGGTCAGAACAAGTATGAAATGACTTCGAATAGGCCATCAGCTTTCCAAAATGAGATCTGACTAGTACATCCAAGTGGTATAGTCAGCGAGGAACAAGCGCGAGGCCAGTGTCAAAATATATATCCCCAGCAAAAGGCCCATGAACAAAGCAAGGAGAGCAGTGAGCATGATTTGGCGAAATCAATGCTAGACTAAAAGGTCGGAGAAATGCCAGTTTCCAAGCTGTGCCACAAAAGAAGAGGGATATCCCCCAGCAGGAAGGGATTATCCCCAGCACATAATATCATCCCTAACAAGTTGTGGAGCACAAAGCAAGGAGGGAGAAAGGGAAAACCATCCCAGCAGGAGTATCACAACCAACCACCATGTTTTAAACTAACAATTTTTGTTTGATTTGAAACAGGTAAAGGAAATGGCATTGATGCAGAAACGCATGCCACAAGGGATATTATCAAACTGGGGCAGAAAATTTTCCTTTCATTTAGAAAATTTTCTGGAAGTCAGGTACCCTCAGCTGATAACATTTTACCCCCAACAGGTAAGTAAATCAAGGGAGGTAGTCTTCGAAGGAAGAAGCTATGCAAAAACAAAAAAAAGAAAAAAAATAATAAAAAAAAAAAAAAAAAAGAATAATAATAAAAAATGGGGAAGGTAGAAAAGGAAAAGTTCATCCCAATCCCCAGCAAGTATTCGAGGTAAGACATTTTCAAGTCTTAAAGATATTTTGGGTTCATCCGCCCTCAAATAGGATATTTTGGGTTCATCCGCCCTCAAATAGGATATGTTGGGTTCATCCGCCCTCAAATAGGATATGTTGGGTTTTTCCGCCCTCAAATAGGATATGTCGGGTTCATCCGCCCTCAAATAGGATATGTTGGGTTCATCCGCCCTCGAATAGGATATGTTGGGTTCATCCGCCCTCAAATAGGATATGTCGGGTTCGTCCGCCCTCAAATAGGATCTTATTTTCAAAGTTATTGTTAAAGACAGGCGCCCACCTGAATAACGAGAGGAATACATTTTGTCTTTTCATTTCTGTTCTAGGTCACCCACCAGTATAATGCGGGAATACATTTTAAGTTCTAGGTCGCCCACCAGTAAAATGCGGGAATACATTTAAGTTCTAGGTCGCCCACCAGTATAATGCGGGAATACTTTTAAGTTCTAGGTCGCCCACCAGTAAAATGCGGGAATACATTTTAAGTTCTAGGTCGCCCACCAGTATAATGCGGGAATACATTTTAAGTTCTAGGTCGCCCACCAGTATAATGCGGGCATATCATTTTTCATATCTTTACAACCAGGCGCCCACCTGTATAACGAGAGGAATACATTTTCAGTCTTTTTTTACTTTCAAGTGTTGAAATTGGGAGCCCGCCCAGATAATAGAGGCATACATTCAGTCTTTTATTTTAAGTGTTGAAATTGGGAGCCCGCCCAGATAACAGAGGCATACATTCAGTCTTTTTATTTTTTTTAGTGTTGAAATTGGGAGCCCGCCCAGATAACAGAGGCATACATTCAGTTTTTACTTTCAAGTGTTGAAATTGGGAGCCCGCCCATAATAACAGAGGAATACATTCAGTCTTTAATTTTAAGTGTTGAAATTGGGAGCCCGCCCAGATAACAGAGGCATACATTCAGTCTTTTATTTCAAGTGTTGAAATTGGGAGCCCGCCCAGATAATAGAGGCATACATTCCACGTCTTTACCCATAGGAGATGCATTTCCTCCTAAGTTTTAGTTTTACCCATAGGAGATGCATTTCCTCCTAGGTTTGTTCAGTTTTACCCATAGGAGATGCATTTCCTCCTAAGTTCAGTTTTACCATTAGGAGACGCACTTCCTAAGAATAGGTTCACCAATAGGAGACGCACTTCCTAAGTTGATTTCACCAATAGGAGACGCACTTCCTAAGCTAAGTTTTACCAATAGGAGACGCACTTCCTAAGCTAAGTTTTACCAATAGGAGACGCACTTCCTAGATCTATTGTACCAGTAGGAGACGCACTTCCTAAGCAAGTTTCACCAGTAGGAGACGCACTTCCTAAGCAAGTTTTATCAGTAGGAGACGCACTTCCTAAGATAAGTTTCACCAGTAGGAGACGCACTTCCTAAGCAAGTTTTATCAGTAGGAGACGCACTTCCTAAGATAAGTTTCACCGTAGGAGACGCACTTCCTAAGCAAGTTTCACCAGTAGGAGACGCACTTCCTAAGCAAGTTTTATCATTAGGAGACGCACTTCCTAAGATCAGTTTCACCATAGGAGACGCACTTCCTAAGTTTAGTTCTACCAATAGGAGACGCACTTCCTAAGTTCAGTTTTACCATTAGGAGACGCACTTCCTAAGAATAGGTTCACCAATAGGAGACGCACTTCCTAAGCAAGTTTCACCAATAGGAGACGCACTTCCTAAGCAAGTTTCACCAATAGGAGACGCACTTCCTAAGTTAATTCCACCGATAGGAGACGCACTTCCTAAGATAAGTTTCACCAATAGGAGACGCACTTCCTAAGTTAATTCCACCGATAGGAGACGCACTTCCTAAGCAAGTTTCACCAATAGGAGACGCACTTCCTAAGTTAATTTCACCGATAGGAGACGCACTTCCTAAGTTTATTTCACCAATAGGAGACGCACTTCCTAAGTTTCAGTTTCACCAATAGGAGACGCACTTCCTAAGTTTCAGTTTCACCAATAGGAGACGCACTTCCTAAGATAAGTTTCACCAATAGGAGACGCACTTCCTAAGCAAGTTTCACCAATAGGAGACGCACTTCCTAAGATAATTCCACCGATAGGAGACGCACTTCCTAAGTTTATTTCACCAATAGGAGACGCACTTCCTAGGTTCAGTTTCACCAATAGGAGACGCACTTCCTAAGCAAGTTTCACCAATAGGAGACGCACTTCCTAAGTTAATTCCACCGATAGGAGACGCACTTCCTAAGTTTATTTCACCAATAGGAGACGCACTTCCTAGGTTCAGTTTCACCAATAGGAGACGCACTTCCTAAGCAAGTTTCACCAATAGGAGACGCACTTCCTAAGCAAGTTTCACCAATAGGAGACGCACTTCCTAAGTTTATTTCACCAATAGGAGACGCACTTCCTAGGTTCAGTTTCACCAATAGGAGACGCACTTCCTAAGCAAGTTTTACCCAGTAGGAGACGCACTTCCTAAGAACAGTTTTCCCAATAGGAGACGCACTTCCTAAGCAAGCTTCACCAGTAGGAGACGCACTTCCTAATTTGATTCATTTTAAGTTCGACCATAGGAGACACCATTCCTAGTCCAGTTTTTGAAGTTTACCCGTAGGAGACGCACTTCCTAGTCGAGATTTTATTCATAGGAGACGCACTTCCTAGTTCTAGTCACTGAAGTTTTCACCCTTAGGAGACACACTTCCTAGTTTAGCTCATTCCGATTCAACCATAGAAGACACACTTTCTAGTTTGAGTCATTGAGGTTTCTATTTTAGCAGACACATTTGCTAGCAAGAGTTTTGGTTTTACTCAGAGGAGATGCACATCCTAGCCTAGTCTTTAGTTTACTCTCATCATTGAATCAGTAGTGTAAGTGAGTTACAATTTTGCTAACGACTCACAAATCTTCCCAGTACAAACTGGGTTAGAAAATTTTGTTTGTTTTGTTTGTTTTGATTGTCAGGGACCCGCCTGTAGAACGGAGGTTGTTGCGTGTCGAAGATAGAAGAAGTCAGGAGTCCGCCTGTAGAACGGAGAAGCATGTTTCAAGATCAAGCAGTGACCCACTGGAAAGCAGAAGGTTACAACAAAAATCCCCAGCACTCAATCCAAGATAGAAGCAACAAGAAGCTCGCCCCAAGAATGCAAGTCAACAGTCTGGGATGATCAACAAAAGCTGGTCACCAAAAAACAAAAAAAAAAAAAAAAAAAAAAAAAAAAAAAGAAAAAAAAGAAAAAGAACCCAAATTACGGAAGTGGAGAACAAATGTGGTCTGCTCAAGAACTAGCACCTACAACTAGCAAGTATCAAGGTTCAGATCCAAAGTCTGCATGAAGCACCATTCAAGACTCAAGACCAAGTTTCAGAAGACTTAAGAGATAGGAATCCTTGTAACTAGTAGCTGATAGGCTTAGTTAGTCTTTTTCAGTTTTCATTTTTGTTGTAACGACAGGACCGCGGACCGGAACCTCAACGGAACGGCACCTCGATCGGCTCTTCACCTCGGTACACTTCACTATCTCTCTCATTTCCGAACTACACGTGGCCTGATTCCTGTATAACCAAGGATATGTAGGCAGCTCGGATACCAGGGCTCGGTCACATTCCCTCCCTTTCCTGAAGTGTAGTCCGTCCAAGTAATGGTCGGGTCAAAAACACGGCTAGTCGGCAAAGTTAGTATTTTGGCGATTTCCTGTTGGTAGGTGAGATTTTGATCCGAGGGTCGGAATGGAATTCCGAGAGTTGCAGTAGCTTCATGGTGTCATTTGGGATGTGTGTGCAAAAGTTCAGGTTATTCGGACATGGTTGGTTGGGTTTTTGATCAAAAACGTATTTTGGAAGATTTCTCAAAAACTAGGTTTGAATCCGATGTGTGTAAGCACGTGATTTTTGACCCTCCCCGAGAATTTTCACATTTTAGTGTGAATATGTGAAATTGGGTCTAGTATAGCTATTTTAACTATTTTTACTTTATTTCGTTGCAAAAAGAAAAAATTTCAAAAAATATATATATAAATTTTAGTTTATGTATCTCTCATAAACTTGAAAAATACAAAAATTGCACTTTATTTTTGTACTTTATATAATTTCGAAAATTACAAAAAAAAATAGTTCTATTAAGGTTTTATAGTCATTTTAAACTTTGAAAAATACAAAAATGTTACCTCATATTTTATCTTAATATTTAAAAACGAAAATTACAAAAAATAGTTTTATTAATATTTTGTAGCTATTTTAAATCTTGAAAAAATATTTAAAAATATATATAGTTTTGTTTAAATACTAGTTTTATTTTTGGTAGTTATTTTGCTTACATAGGACTAGTTAAGCAACGTGTTCCTATTTCTCGGGTCCGGGCAAAAGAATAATATTCGGGTTCAAACTACCCGGTTTTAGGCCTAATTTTCAGACCTAGCCCATAATAAACCGTGTCCAGGACACGTGGGGAACCCCACCACGCGTGGGGGACATATGCCTCGAACCCCACCACGCGTGGGGCTCATTTTCATGGGCATTGAAACACGGACAAACACAAAGAAAGGGGGGACCAACGAAATTTTTTAAAAGGGGGGACCACTGTTCACCTTTCTTCTTCATAAAGAAGAAAGAAAGAGAACCTGAAGAGGAGGAGGAGGAACGAAGAGGATTTGAAATTTTTTTGAAAAAGGTTACTGTGTTTGTCCGTGTCCGTCAAACAAACAACCCGTCAGCCACCTTCCCCGTCGCACTCCCTCATCAACCATCCAAACGAAACCAGCCCCACTGTCGTCCAACCACCCCCCGTCAGTGAACTACCATTAACGACCCCTACCGTCCGAACGGATTCCTCCATAACCACCACCAAGCGACCGCCCTCCTCCCACCTTCACCGCCGAGTAACTAGCCCCCCTCCCCCTCGTCGACATTTCCAGACGACAACCAAACAACCACCCTCCGACACCCCAAACAGCTCCCTCCGTCCCTTCTGTCCCAACGACCAAAACCAACGAAAACCCTCACCCAAACCATCTCCGGCTGCTGCGTCGTCCAACCACCCCCCCCCCCCCCCCCCCCCCGTCGTCAACTGCCCAAACAACCTCTCCAAATGCAGCAACAACCAGCTCCGTCAACAACCAAACAGACCTCCATAGCTGCTCCTTTCATCACCTCCAACGACCCCTTTGTTGCGGCCTCTCGCAACAGTTGCTGAGTCGAAAATATAGCAGCTGTTGCTGCGTCGCTGCGTTGCTGAGTAGCTCAGCCGTTGCTTCAGTCCGGTGAGGTTGTTTTGATCGTCGAGGTCCGGTACGTCGAGGTGCTGTCCGAGGTTCCGTCGTTGTTCTTCGTTCAGAGAGGTCCGGCTTGAGTTCCGTCGGAATCGTGTTTGTCGTTCTGAGTTTGTCGAGGTGCAAAGGTTAGTAAACCTCGATGTATTAGATAAATAAACTTTATGTTGAATGTTTGAGATGCAATATAAAAATTGGTATGGAAATTTTCTGCCTATGTTTCATTGTCTGCATTTTGGTTCATTCTCATGTTATGTTATTCTTATTTATTTGATGACGTTTAATTAAGTTTGACTAGTTGTTCTATGACACAAGTTTGACGTTAATTTGTTCGTCCTTTACTTCGCTTAGTTCATTCAAAAATTTATTAGTACATGTTATTACTAATCCCGAAATACTCATTCGCTAAAACTCTTTTATTAAACCTCTAACAAGTTATGAGATTTTAGTTGTAAAGAAGCTGTAAGGTTTAGTATGGTTAAAAGCGTAAAAATGGCATCCCTTTAAAAATAAAAAAAAAATAAATAAATAAATAAATAAATAATAATAATAAAAAAGAATAAAATGAGAAGAGCCTCGCCGAATAAAAGGGGAAAATTGCGGGGCCCTCACAAAATATATGTATTAAATACTTAGATTCCGGGATGGACCGTTTAACAAATTTCACGGCCCTCCCCAAAAATAATAATGCGCTAGTTGCTTTAGGCGCGCCTTTAATAATGTTATCTCCCTAAACTCGGGTGCACATTTATGTGACCCAAATCCAAATCTCAACGGAGTCGAAATATGTCTTTAGTCACGGGCGCATTGATTGTGGCGTGGCCCGAGATGCATTTCCATGACGTTGCAAATTCTTTTTAAAAAAAAACTAAGAATGAGATGAGCCTCGCCAAATAAAAACATAAATTGTGGGGCCCTCAGTAAATACTTGTTTTAAATTACTTAGAATTCAGGAGGGCCGTTTAGCGAATTTCACGACCTCCGCAAAATAATAACGCGATAGTCTCTTTAGGCGCGTGTTTAATGATTACTTTCTTAAGCTCGGATGTGCATTTCATGCGACCCAAATCCAAATCTCAAAACATCAAATAAAATGCGTTCCGGATTGTGGGTGCATTTCATGTGACGCAGTCCAAAGGCGTGTTTTAAGCGATGTTCACATTCTTGTAAAAACAATAATAATAAAGCGGTTAAAAGTTAAAATTTGCACATAAGTTCATACTTGTATAAAATCAGATAATCAAGCCGAATATAACAATTCAGCGACCGTGCTAGAACCACAGAACTCGGGAATGCCTAACACCTTCTCCCGGGTTAACAGAATTCCTTATCCGGATTTCTGGTACGCAGACTATAATATAGAGTCATTATTTTCCTCGATTCGAGATTAAAATTGGTGACTTGGGGCACCCCAAATCTCCCAAGTGGCGACTCTGAAATAAATAAACCAATCCCGTTTCGATTGTCCGTTTCGGGTAATTTGATGTTGTTTAATGTGCTTTGATGATTGGAACAAGTTTGAATAAAGTATTGGCTCATGTTGCTGCTTTTGGTTAAGGTCCCGGGGGCCTCGGGATGAATTTGGATGGTTAACGGGAAGATTTTGGACTTAAGAGCTATCAGAAGTTGTTGCTTCTGGTATTTCTGCACCTGCGGATTGGGGACCGCAGGTGCGGTGCCGCACATGCGAAAAAAGAGCCGCAGATGCGGAACCTGGCTTCCTAAGTGATTTCCGCAGATGCGGAGGAATTACCGCAGAATCGGTACCGCAGGAGCGGTACCGCAAGAGCGGTGGTTGGATCGCAGATGCAAAAACCCCTAGGCAAAAAGTTTATAAGTCATTTTATCCGCTATTTTGAGCCATTTTTCCTCCATAACTGAGTATTTTCAGAGCTGTTTAAAGGTGATTAAAGAGGGATTCAAGGAGAATTGATTGAAGGTAAGATTTGAGAACCTAAAACTCGAATCTATTGTGAAATTAACCTAGAAATTCTTGGAACATAAGCTAAAAATGGAAGAACTAAGGCTTGGGATTTTGAACTTTTGAATTGGAATTTGAAGGACAATTCGAGGTCGGAATTGAGAACTTTTGGTATGTATGAACTCGTGGTGTGATAAGGAATCTAATGATGTGAAAATTTCTGAGTTTCGAGAAGTGGGCCTGGGGCTCGGGTTTTGCTAATTTTGGGATTTTTGATATTTTTCGATTTTTTCGCTGAGGTTTTGTTCCCTTAGAATATTGTGATGTATTCGTTCTGATTTTGGATAGATTTGACGCGCATGGAGGCCGATTCAAGGGGAAAAGGCGTCGCGAGCTAGAGTTGTAGCCGGTTCGAGGTGAGTAATGATTGTAAATGATGTCCTGAGGGTTTGAAACCCCGGATTGCATATCGTAGTGTTATATTGAGGTGAGATACACGCTGAATGATGAGTGTGGGGTCTTTTACTACTGGGATTACGAGTTTGTCCGTCCCGATCGATGATTTTACCGCGTATTTGGCTGAAACTTATTTGTTATCATCATGATTTGGGCTGATTGCCATATTTGGGCTTCGTGCCAACTATTTGAATCCTTCGAGGATTTTTATTACTGTTTCCTCACTGTTTTGACTTATTATTTGAACTCAGTCCTTTTGGTATCTACTGTTTTACAAACTTAGCCACTTTTATTCATATTTGAAACTTAAATGATATTTCTAAATGATGTTTTGGGATGAGAACTACTATTTTGCTAATGCCCGATGGGTTTGTGATGATTTTCGGACTAAGTAAGGCCGATGGCCATATGTGAGGATATGTTGAGTGATATGAGGCCGAGGGCCTGAGATACTTTTATGCGCCACAAGGTGGCTTGATATAGCGCTTGGGCTGTAAGGGGCCCCTCCGGAGTCTGCACCGCCACAGTGAGCGCGAGTACCCATCATGATTTGAGAGTGAGCCCGAAGGGCTGATATTGTACTGAGAGTGAGCCCGAGGGGCTGATATTGTATTGGGAGTGAGACTGAGGGGATGATACTGTTCTGAGTGATTATTACTGTGCCCAAGGGGCGGATTTCTACTTGTTATTCACCTGCTAAATTACCTGTTTTACTTGGTTTACAGGAATTTCATTTGACTTCTTCATGGATTTACTGCTTTAAGTGATCTTACTGCTTGATATAGAATTTTTTATGCATTTACGTGTTTTCTTGCTTTCAGCCGTTATTTATGATTATTACTCACTGATCGGAGTATTCGCATTACTCCCTGCACCGTGTGTGCAGATTCAGGCATCGCAGAGTCCGCTCCTAAGTGCCGATCCTCCCAGTCCAGGCAGGGTTTTTCGGAGACAACGAGGTAGATGTTGGCGTACGCAGCCCCCGTGCCTCCCTTATCTTACTATTTTTATGTTCTTGAACTTTTGTATCGGATTTCGTATCTAGTAGACTGGTATCCGGATTTATTAGTTGTTCATGACTTGTGACAATCCGGTTTGGGCTGTGTCGGGATGGTTTCTACTGTTGTTATCGTTATTTCAGCAAATTATGGCTATTATATCATGTTTTAGAACTATTTATGACATTTAATTATTTAAATGAGGTGTTCTCTTTTGGTCTGGCTGGCCTTGTCTTCACGAGAGGCGTCATCACGACCAGGTTTAGGGTCAGGGCCGTGACAGCGAGTGGAAGGACGCGTTCGCGAAGGGTCTCCCCCCTGAGCTTCGCGTTCGCGTCTCAACCTCTGCGTTCGCGAAGAAGAAACTGGGCACCTAGGATCTTTGCCTTATGCGTTCGCGAGTGAGACCACACGAACGCGAAGAATAAAATCCCTGGGCACAACAACAGAAAATTTGCAACACTTCTAAAGCCAAAAACCATTCCGAAACAACTCCGAGACACTCCCGAACCCTCGCGGCTCCTAACCAAACACATGCACTAACTCAACAACATCATACGAACTTATCCGTGCAATCAAATCGCCTAAATAACCTTAAAATCAATGAATCAAACCTCAAAATCAAGAATTTTTCCTCAAACTTCATCAAGTTTCCAATTTAGAAATTTAAGTCCGAAACACGTCAAACCACGTCCGATTTCAACCAAATTTTATTGGAAGAACTTAAAACATATATAAGACCTGTACCGGGCACCGGAACCAAAATACGGGCCCAATACCATTGCTTTCTAATCATATTTCATTTCCAATTTCCTTAAACATTTTCAAAAAATAATTTTACTTAAAAATTCATTTCTCGGGCTTGGGACCTCGGAATTCGATTCCGGACATATGCCCACTTCCCATATCTTCCTACGGACCCTCCGGGACCATCAAATTACGGGTCCGGGTCCATTTGCCCAAAATTTTGACCAAAGACAAACTTATTCATTTTAACATCAAAACTTAGAATTTTTCAAAAAACTTCATATTTAAGCTTTCCGGCTAAGCGCCCGGACTACGCACGCAAATCGAGGTAACTTTAAATAAGGTTTTCAAGGCCTTAGAAGCACAGAATGGATAAGAAAACAGGTGATGACCCCTTTGGGTCGTCACATTTTGAATTTTCATTGTTATTAATGGTTCTTTAGGTTTAATTTTGATTTCCATACCGTTAGGTTTTAAATATTTGTTGTATTTTAACTTTTACAATTTTTTCTCTGTTCATTAGTTTGTCTTATTTCTGATAATTTTGTAACTATGTTATTAGTTTTATGTTATAATGTTGTAATCGTTGTTTAATACCAGTATTTTTTACGGGACGTCTGCTGTGTATGAATAGTAGACATCTAATGTGTGAGTTTTGATTATGTTTTTTGCTTATTAAATTTAGTAAAATTTTATCCAGTATATTATAATGGAAGTCTGTCATGTGAATGTTTGTCTTCCAATATGTTATACTTGATGAATATTATTGATCCACGAAATTATAATCATTCAATCAACTAACAAACTCAGAAAATATTAACAGGACCTATACTAACACAGTTAAACCAAAAATTAACAGGACAATAATGAAACAATGACTGCAAGTAATATTTTAATCATGCGAGTAAAAGAAGCAGTAAAAGGAAGAACAGAACAACTCACAAAGGCAAAAAGGGCTTCGGCCAGTCAAGAACATACGAACCCTTTCAGATTTTTGACGCGTAACATCCCCAACCATGTGTTCTTACACGAGAACACATGGTTAAGGATGCTACGGTTCGAAATCAGAAGGATTTGATTTTAGGGTTTGGGCCGGGATTCTTAGATCTAATATTTGGGACGTTTTAGGGTGATTCGAAAGGAAACAACCATAGATTGGGGTTGAGGAAGGGCTGGGGGTTGTAGGGTGTGAATTTGGGCCGAGTTGGACAAACTATCAACTGGCCGGAAAACTTCAAATCAAGATTCGAAGAGTTCCGGCCCTATTCGAGGCAAACCACCGAGTGTAGTAACAAGAGGAAGGTGAGGGGAACCCATGGTGTTATTTTCAGGGTGAACGGTGTAGTTCACGTTCACCGCCGGCAAGGGTTTTTAGGGCGGCGCGGATTAGGGTTAGAGAAGAAGGGGTGGGGTGAGGAAGACGATGTAAATGGGGGTAGGGGGGTCTGGTTTGGACATTTATATATTGGGAACCTCGTTAGTTCTGGACCGTTGGATTGATGAGATCCAACGGTCCTGATCCAAAGGCCTTGAAATGGCACTGTTTCATTTGACAGGGGGGCGGACCGGGTTGAGGGTTTGGGCTGAACTGGTTGCAACGGGTTAAGGCGTTTGGGCCTGAAATACTTCTTTGATTTGGCCCAAACTTGGCCAACCCCTTGCTTTTCACTTTAATTTCTTTTTTTTATAATTTCATTTCATTTTATCTAATTATTTTCCATTTTGCAATTTTGTAATTATTTTCTGATTTTATAGAATTGCAACAATTAAAGTAGAGTCCTAATATACTTCAAAAACTAAAACTGACTAATGCCTAGAATTGTTAAAAAACTATTTCACGACAAATTCATAATAAAAATCATTAAAATGCGAAAGTGAACTGATTTTTGTGATTTTCATGTTTTTATTATAAAACAAATTAACCCTTAATTGATACTAAAACCTAAATGCAAAAATGCATATTTTCGTACTTCATAGAATTAAAATGCGCAAATAGAATGCCACAAAAATGCACAAAAATCGTAAAGCAAATAAAGAAAGATTATTTTGTTTGGGATTTTGGGAACAATCATATTTAGGGCAAAAATCACATGCTCACACCTACCAAACCTCTCAAGACAATGCTGCTCATCATCCGGCTACTTGAACGGGTGCCACCGGCTGAGCTGGAGGTGCCCCCGGCGTCTGTAGTCCCTACACTACCTGCTCAGGTGTGCGAGCAGCGGAGGTCTGATTGCCTCCCTCGGCCTGTGAAGTAGCTGCTGCGGTAGTGGCCAAAATTGCCTGAGCCAGGCCAGTGCAAACTAATAAGATCTATGCCAAGGCCTCCTGAAGACCCAGAATCACGATGGGCACAACCGGTGCTTGAACTGGTGCTGCTGGAGCCTGATCCGTAGCTGAGGAAGCTGGTGGATCAACTAGTGCTACCCTCGCTGCTCTACCTCTGCCACGTCCACGACCGCGTCCACAGCCTCTGGTTGCCTCAGTGGGTGGCACTGGTGGTCGTCCACCTCGTTCGGTAGCTCGTGTCCTCACCATCTGTGAGAGAGTAGAATAACGGAAGTTTTGTTATCAAATCAACAAAGTCGCACGATAAGAATTTCAAGAATATGGAGTTTTTCCTAAAGGTTCCGCAACCTCTCGAGGATAAATACAGACGTCTCTATACAGATCCGCGAGACTGTACTAAACCGGCTCTTGACTTGCGAGACCTACGTAACCTAGGCTCTGATACTAACTTGTCACGACCCCAACCCCGGTCATGATGGTGCCCAACACACTGCTATGCAACCTTGACCAACTAACAACCCCAATCCATTTTCTTATAAAAATCATTATCAGCTAACATAGTTAAATTGCTAAATTACCCTAATAAGAGTTTAAGACAACGAGTTAAATATGCGGAAATTCATATGATAATACCACTCCATAGCACATACAGATTTTGTGTCACAAGTCTCGAACCTCTAGTACAAGTTTAACAGCCTAATACATAATCAGTCTAGGAAATGCGGATAAAACGAAAGGATAGAAAGGAGAGATCCGGGTTGCGGATGCCGTGCATCTACCTCGATGCTCCCGGATATGAACTAATTGATTGAAAATCCTCACTCGGCCTCTGGAACACCTGGATCTACATGCAAGGTGCAGGGAGTAATGTGAGTACTCCGACCTAGTGAGTAATAAGCATAAATAATGACTGAGAATAAGAAATCACGGAAAACACAGAGTAATCTATAATGCGGCAGTTTAAACAAGTAATTTGAAAGCAATAAACCAATGGAAATGAAATATGGTAATACTACAACAAATACGCAGTTAAGTGACAGACATATAAAGAAAATCAACACATAGAACGGCACCCTATAGTACCCGCTGCGGCGTGCAGCCCGATCCATACATTTCATCGAAAGCGCTCACTGGGGGTGTGCAGACTCCGACAGGGGCCCCTTACGGCCTAAGCACAATATTAAGCCATCTTGTGGCATCAAATCTTGGCCATTGGCCTCATATCAATATCAGTATAACACTGCTGCGGCGCGCAGCCCGATCCTTAGTATCCTCACATCTGGCCCTTGGCCGTACTCAATCCAGAAATCATATAAGCCCCTCGGGCATTAGTAAAATAGTAGTTCTCAGTCCAAAACATCATTTAATATATCATTTTAGTTTCAAAAACCGAGTAAAAGTGGTTGAGTTGTAAAATAGTGGAAAACGGTACGACTGAGTTCAAGTAGTAAGTCAAACAGTGAGGAAATAGTGATAAAACTCCCAGGAGGGTTCAAATAGTTGGAACAAAGCCCAAATATGGCAATCAGTCCAAATAATGATGATAACAAATAAGCTTCAATCAAAATACGATGTAAAAGCATCACTCGGGACAGACCAAGTCACAATCCCCAATAGTAAACGACCCCACGCTCATCATCAATCCTGTGTCTTACCTCAATATAGCACTACAATGTGCAAATCTGGGGTTTCAAACCCTCAGGACATCATTCACATTCATTACTCACCTCGAACCGGCAAAACTCTAGGTCACTATGCCTTTGCCTCTCAAATCGGCCTTCTCGTGAGTCGAATCTAATGGAAACTAGAACGAATACGTCACAATATTCTAAGGGAACATAACTCAATCAAAACCAATCGAAAAATATCAAAAATCTCTAAATTAGCAAAACCCGATCCCTGGGCCCACTTCTCGAAACTCGGAAATTTTTGCATCATTAGATTCCTTATCACCCCACGAATTCATATATGTCAAGAGTTCTCAAATCCGGCCTCAAATGACCATTCAAATCCCAATTTAAAATCTCAAAATCCCAAGCCCTAGTTCTTCCATTTTTAGCTAAATTTCCATGAATTTCTAGGTTAATTTCACAATAAAGTCACGTTTTATGCTCATAAATCTTACCTCCAATCACTTCTCCTCGAATCCCTCTTCAATTTCCCTCAAAGAGCTCTCAAAATACTCAGCTATGGTGGAAAAGATGGCTCAAAATCGCGGATGAAATGTTTAATAAACTCACTGTCTAGTTCTGAACTTCCTTCATCGCGATCGCGACCTTAGCCCCACGATTGCGAAGCACTTTTTTATTTTTCTCAAAAAATGACCATACGCAAATGTGGGTCTCTCCCTGTGAACACGATGCTCTGACTCTTAAACGTACATAAACGTGTCCCACCCAATGCGAACGCGAAGAACAATTACCACTGACGCCCAACTCCTTATACGCGACCGCGAAACTCCTCCTGCGAACGCGAAACACATGCTTCTGACCTTTCATGAACGCGAGCCGCATACGTGAATGCGAACGCCAAACTCAGACCACTCAAAAATCCTTCTACGCGATCGCGACTTGCCCCTCGTGATCGCGAAGGCCAATTTCGTTTGCAATAGCTGAACAGTTTCTGCATTAATCCAACACCAAAACTAGCCCGATCGGCCACCCGAAACTCACCCGAGGCCCCTGGGACCTCAACCAAAAATACCAACACATCCTAAAACCTCATTCAAACTTGTTCCAATCATCAAAACACCTCAAACAACACCAAATCCATCAATTCACATCGAATTCAAGCCTATGTTTTCTAAAAACTTCCGAAATACGTTTCGATCAAAACCCAACCAAACCACATCCAAATGACCTTAAATTTTGTACACACATCCCAAATGATATAACGAAGCTACATCAACTCACGGAATTCCATTCCAAGCCCCGGATCAAAATCTCACCTATCAATCGAAAATCGCCAAAATACTAACTTCGCCAATTCAAGCCTAATTCTACACCGAACCTTCAAAACCACTTCCGATCACACTCCTATGTCAGAAATCACCTCCCAAATCTAACCGAACCATCAGAACTCACATCCGATCCCTCTAAGTCATAAGTCAATATCCGGTTGACTTTTCCAACTTAAGCCTTCTTAAAAGAGACTAAGTGTCTCATTTCTTACCAAAACCACACCAAACACAAACCAATCAAATCGACCACATAAAATGCGGATAATGAAGTATAAAGAAGCAGAAATGGGGGAAAACAGAGTGGTAACTGATGAGACGACTGACCGGGTCATCACAACTGAGGACTTATCGACAGGTGCAGGGACAGACTGCACAACATGAGAATATTGGAGTCACATGGAGTTGACTTCACTACTTTTCAGCTGGAGGGCAGGGCCCGTAGATGGTGGTAGTCCTATGCTCTTGGCAGGCAAGCAGGTTCTCTTCCCCTCACTTTGGGTCAGTTCACACAGTTATTCCTGGATCGGTACATACCACCCTCTGAGAGGGAAGAGCTGCGGTATCAATTTGAGCATCTTGAGCAGGGCCAGATGTTAGTGACCGATTATGAGGCAAGGTTCTCTGAGTTGTCTTGCCATGCACTCATGATACTTCCCACAGATGCAGAGAAAGTGCAGAGATTTGTTGCGGGGTTACACCCCATTATCCGATCTGGCATGGCCCGAGAGGTAGAGATGGGTACAGGGTATCAGCTAGTGGTTGAGATTGCTTGCAGGATGAGGGATATCGTCTATGGGGTAGAGAGCAGATGCAACAGGATAAGAGGGCTAGATTCTCTAAAGAGTTCAGAGGTGCCCCGGCTAGGGGTAGAGGTCAATTCGGGAGGGGTCAACCCAGCAGGCCCCCATTTTTAGCACCACCACCTGCTCGGGGTGCTCCAGTGCGCCCTTATTTCAGTGCCATACCAGAGAGTTCTTATCGCCCGCCAGCTATTCAGGGTTCCTCCAATGGGTATTCAGATCCTCCGGATTCTTCTAGTTCCTATTTCAGTGCTATGCCGGAGAGTTCATACCGCCTACCAGCTATCCAGGCCTCTTCCAGTGGATCTACGGGTTTTTAGAGTCAGCCATCTGGGCAGCACTTCACCACGCCACATAGTTGTTTTGAGTGCGGAGACCCTGGTCACATGAGGAAATACTGCCCCTGACTTCGGGGCAAGGCAGTGCAGCAGGGTCAGCAGCCCATGATTTTAGCACCAGCTGCCCACCCACCTAGAGGTGGAGGACAAGCTGGTAGAGGTCATCCTAGAGGTGGAGGCCAGGTAGGGAGAGGTCATCCAGCTACTACTCAGTCAGGTGGAGGCCAGCCAGCCGGCGCTCCAGCCAGATTTTATGCCTTTTCGGCTAGGCCAGATGCATTGGCCTCAGATGCCATCATCACATGTATTATTTCCGTTAGTGGTAGGTATGCTTCGGTACTATTCGATCCAGGGTCTACTTATTCATATGTATCGTCTATGTTTTCTCGTTTCCTGGCTATTTCTCCTGAGCCTTTGGGCACTTCTATTCATGTGTCCACTCCTGTGGGTGATTCTGTGTTTGTGGATCGGATCTACCGGTCCTGTGTGGTCACCTTCTATGTTTTTGAGACTAGAGAAGATCTTTTGTTGCTTGATATGATCGATTTTGAGGTCATCCTGGGCATGGATTGGTTATCTCCATATCACGCCGTCCTAGATTGCCATGCCAAGACTATTTCACTAGTGATGCCAGAGTTGCTGAGGTTGGAGTGGAAGGGTTCCACAGTTGATACACCTAGTCAGGTTATTTCTTTCTTGAAGGCTCGGCATATGGTCGAGAAGGGGTGTTTGGCTTATTTAGCTTATGTTCGAGACACCACCGCAGAGTCTCCGATGATTAATTCTGTACCAATAGTCCAAGAGTTCGCCGATGTTTTTCCTTCTAATCTTCCTGGCATGCCTACAGATCGTGATATTGATTTTTATATTGATTTGGCTCCAAGCACTCAGCCTATATCTATTCCACCGTACCGTATGGCTCCTAAAAAATTGATGGAGCAACTTGAGGAGTTGCTGGCGAAGGGGTTTGTTAGGCCCAGTGTATCACCTTGGGGTGCACCAATGTTATTTGTGAAGAAGAAGGATGGGACTATGCATATGTGAATTGATTACTGCCAATTGAACAAAGTCACCATCAAGAACAAGTATTCGTTGCCTCGTATCGATGATTTGTTCGACCAGTTGCACAGTGCTAGGGTATTTTCTAAGATCGACTTGAGGTCAGGGTATCATCAGCTAAAGATTCGGAACTCAGATGTTCTGAAGACTGCATTCCGGACTAGATATGTCCATTATAAGTTTCTGGTGATGTCCTTTGGCTTGACTAATGCCCCATCAACATTTATGGATTTGATGAACAAGGTATTCAGGCCTTATATTGATTCGTTTGTCATCGCCTTCATTGATGACATCTTGATATACTCACGTAGCTTGGGGGAGCACGAGCATCATTTGAGAGTAGTGCTTCAGACCTTGCGAGAGTAGAAGCTGTATGCTAAGTTCTCCAAGTGTGAGTTTTGGCTAGAGTCAGTGGCATTCTTGGGGCATGTTGTGTCAGTAGAGGGTATTAAGGTGGATCCCAAGAAGATTAAGGCAGTTCAGAGTTGGCCAAGTCCTACTTCAGTGACCGAGATCAGGAGCTTCCTAGGGCTAGCAGGTTATTACCGGCGATTCATGCAGGGCTTTTCATCTTTTGCATCACCTTTGACAAGATTGACCCAGAAGGGTGCTCCATTCCGTTGGTCCGATGATTGTGAGGAGAGCTTCCAGATGCTCAAGACAGCTTTGACTACTGCACCAATTCTTGTATTGCCTTCCGACTCGGGGATGTATACAGTATATTGCGACGCTTCACGTGTTTTCTTGGGATGTGTATTGATGCAGGAGGGGAGAGTTATTGCATATGCTTCATGCCAGCTGAAGGTTTACGAGAAGAATTATCATGTGCACGATCTAGAGTTGGCCGCGATTTTTCGCGCCCTTAAGATATGGAGGCATTATCTGTATGGGGTGTCATGTGAGATTTATACCGATCATCGCAGCTTGCAGCATTTGTTCAAGCAGAGAGGTCTTAATTTGAGGCAACGCAAGTGGCTTGAGTTGCTGAAGGATTATGACATTACCATTATTTATCATTCGGGCAAGGCAAATGTGGTTGCAGATGTCTTAAGCAGGAAGGCAGAGAGTATGGGTAGTTTGGCATTCATTCCAGTAGGGGAGAGGCCACTAGCTTTGGACATTCAGTCCTTGGCTAATAGACTTGTGAGGTTGGACATTTCAGAGCCCAGCCGAGTTCTTGCGTGCGTGGTGGCTCAGTCTTCTTTTTGGGGCAGATCAAGGTCCGGCAGTTCTATGATCCACATTTGGCGGTTCTCAGAGAGACGGTACTTCAGGGAGGTGCCAAGGAGGTTTCTATTGGCGAGGATGGTGTTTTGCAGCTTCAGGGCTGTCTATGTGTTCCTAATGTTGATGGTCTGAGGGAGAGGATTCTAGAGGAGGCCCACAGTTCGCGTTATTCCATTCATCCGGGTGCCGCGAAGACGTATCATGACTTGAGGCAGCATTTTTGGTGGCGGAGAATGAAGAAGGACATAGTGGAGTATGTGGCTAAATGTTTGAATTGCCAGTAGGTCTAGTATGAGCACCAAATGTCGGGTGGCCTACTTCAGCAGATGCCTATTTTGGAGTGGAAGTGGGAGCGCATCACCATGGATTTCGTAGTTGGGTTGTCGCGGAATTTGTAGAAGTTTGATTCAGTATGGGTCATTGTGGATAGGTTGATCCGAGTAGCTTAAGGGCGTTTTATCCCGTTAGAGGGAAATTAAGAACATGAAGTTCATAAGTTTGATTCATTCGATTTTAGGGGATGATTTCTAGATTTGGCATTGTTTCGGGTGTTCCAAAGGTTCGAGTAGGTCCTCCTCGTGATTTCAGACTTGTTGGTATGTTCGGGCGGGGCCCTGGAGTCGCGAACGTCAAACGGACGAGGCTCGAGTGAAGTGAAAAATTTGGAAAGGGTCTAAAGGTTTGCTGCTTCTATCATAACCGCATCTGCGGTTCTTGGACCGCAGATGCGGGACTGCAGGTGCGGTTATTCCATCGCAAAAGCGGCCCAAGTGGCCAGGCCAGGAAACCGCAGATGCGGTCCCAGCTTTCCCTCCCCTTTTCGCAGATGCAGTTTAATTCTCGCAGATGTGGTCCCCTGGCTGTAGATGCGGAAATCGCTAGGCAGTGAGGTTCATTTAATACGAGTTCAATACTATTTTTATCACTTATACACTCTTCCATTGGCGATTTTGGAATCTTTGGAGAGGAGACTTCCACTTAGCATTGTGAGGTAAGTTTATTCCATCCATCTGTAGTTTAATACTTGCATATTAGATAGATTAAACACTAGAAATTAGGTAAAAATCAAGGGGTTAGAGCAAGACCTAGGGTTTTAATAAAACTTAGATTTAACCACGAAATTTGTTATGAAATAAATTAGGAATCATATATTATTGATCCTTAGGTGGTAGAGAACAACTTCCTTCGAAAAATCTCGGAATCCAGGCACGTGGGCCCGGGGTCGGAATTTAGGAAACATGTGTAAAAGGTTGGGAAATTGCTTAAATAGTTAGAATTTGATCTTGTGAGTCTATATTGACTAGTTCTTACTTCATTTAACTAGTTTGGGAATGTTCGGCTCCGAATTGAGGGCTTGCACTTGTTCTTGATATTTGGAAGTGCGCTTGGAGCGAGGTGAGTCTCCTTTCTAACCTTGTAAGAGTGAATTGTCTCCATAGGTATAATAATTGAGAAAATTGCTACTAAATGCGGGGGCTACGTACGCACTAGGTGACGAGTGCCCATGCGTAGCTACTATGACATTAATTGCTTGGGTAGATTAGGACCCACATCATGCCTAAATTGTGAATATCTCCATATTAACTTGCTAATGTGATCATTTATGATATGTTAGAGACTTGGAAAGAAATAAAGGTGAACATGTGAACTTGTTGAACTCTTGTAAGAATCTATTTGTATATAAATGCGCCTTTGTGTGTATTCTTGATGTTTCTTGATATTTATGGATCCGGCCGATCGCCTCGGTGTAAATAGATGCATCTATGGTTCGCTCCGTTCGACCCTCGGCAGTGCACAGTTTATTTTCTGTTGGAGCGGGCCGTCGACCTCAGCATAATGTGCACATGATATTTATGCGAAATCTTATACATGACTTGTTTTGTTAAGTATTTTGAAATGTAAATGGCTAACTGAAATATGGTCAAGAACATGATTATTGCTTTTCGTTATAAACTGTTGATTATTGGTGATCCCCATGCTTAGAATAACACTTTATCATATTATTTTGACCCTATAAAGTATCAAGTCGACCTCTCGTCTCTACTTCTTCGAGATTAGACGGGATACATACTGGGTACATATTGTTTATGTACTCATACTACACTTCTGTACTTAATTGTACAGGATTTGAGGCAGGTATATCTTGTTATCAGTCCGGTGCGCGCCCCTGATTTAGTGACCGGGACTTCCACGGTGAGTTGCTTCCTTCCTATGCCGTTCAGCAGTCGGATGGAGTCTTTTCTTACTTTTTCTGTCTTTTCTATCTCAGATAGTATGATAGAGACACTCTTTTGTATATTCTACTAGATGCTTATACTTATGACACCAGGTCTTGGCACACACATTAATAGACATTTATTCTAGGTTGTATAATCCGGTTATATACATTATTGATCACTCCTTGTTTTAAATCTAAATTGGAGCATCTACTTTACTTGTTTCTAATAAAAGTAATATAAGAATTTAATTATGTTTTCGCGTTGGCTTTCCTGGCAATGGTGTCGGGCACCTTCATGACCTATTATGGAAATGGGTCGTGCTATATATTATACCTTATTGTTTGATAGATACTTTGTATAATGTATACCATGTAATATACTTATATATCTGTCTGTATATGTATTGCAGCTTAGTGCAAGTGATAGACCAATACTTGACAGTAACTTCAATTCTGAGATTGTTGGCAATTTGAAAAAAAAATTGTCAACAACACAACTTGAACTTTTTAAGTCAACTTGTTTTGGCTATTTGTTGAATTTGCCTAGTATAAAACTACAAACACAGTTAATATACTATTTGTTAACTAAGGAGGTTAAAAAAAGGAAAGCGAACGAATTGGCGTTTCTTGTCAATGGGGTTAAGATACGTTTCTTATGTATTAAGAGTTACTTTTGCGATATTTACTTTTGTTTTTAAAATTTAGTAAAATGTATGTTTATGTAGTTGAATTTAAGGAATATGTCTCTTGAGAATGAGATTGCGGATGATGTTGATCAGAAACACGTTGGTTCAGATGATGATTTTGTTGATCATCCACCTGAGACTTTAAAAAGACAGTGCAAAATCCAGATTAATGTGAATGCAAAAAGGCAGCGGATACCTTCTAATGTTTTGGAGAAGAAGGGTAAAAATGGTAATAATTTGAAGAAGCAGGTGAAAGCTGGTAATGAAACAACAAAAATGAAAAGTTTCGGTGCTAATGAAACTGGAAATGATTTGGAGAAAAAGGTGGTGGAGAATATTGATAACCAACATCGAAATATAGGTAAAGCCTCTGTTGACCCGCCAACTAAAAATAGTGAGTGGAATTTTCAGTTTAAGACTTTGCAAGATGGCCAAGATGAATTGAAGAAAGAAGTATCATAATTGAAGAAGGAATACAAGGAAGAACTAGTGGTTTTAAAAAATTATCTTGATGAGAAATTTGTTGAGGTGTTCAATGCAATTAATTCAATGAAGAAGAGCATGCTAGAGGTATACTAGTACTTATTGTTTGTTTTTTTTTCTTTTTTTGGTTGTTTTATATCTAATATCATTTCATTTGAACTTTTTGCTGCAGCAACACCACAATGGAGAGGTGAAAAAAGATGTAGAAGGTGATAGTAATCGGAAGCAGGATGCAATCAATGAAAACAAACAAGGTATAGTATAAAATATAATGTTTGTAATGCTTCAATTTCTTGATGTCCAATTTGTGATTTTAGTCTTTTAATCGCACAAGCGAGTCTGTATTATGTTGTTGGATGCATTGGTGCAATTGATTGGCCTCCCGAGGGGCCTCGGGTGCGAATCTAGTTAATGTTTGCCCCAAAGTCACATAGCTTTGGCACTGTAGAAAATTTAAATTATATCAAAAAACATGATGTCAATAATGAACATTGGAAATTAGAAGATTTTAATTAAGCAACAATAAAGGAAGGGATTTCTGGTATTGAAACATAAAGCTATTGTCACAACCCTAACCCCGAACCCGATCGTGATGGCACCTCTCATGAAGACAAGGCCAGCCAGACCAAAACAGACCACCTCTTTTAAATAGTTAAATACCATAAGTAGTTCTAAAACATGATATAATAACCATAATTTGCGGAAATAACGATAACAACATTAGAAACCATCCCGACAAAACCCAAACTGGGGTGTCACAAGTCACGAGCATCTATTAGAGTATAAATACGACTACAAGGTCTGAATGTACAAAATAGGACTGATGAAAGAGAAGGGAGAAGAGCGGTGCTGCGAACGATGTACCTTGCTAAGCTCCGATGACTCAGCCTCTGATCATGTCACGACCCCAAACATACCTGGTCGTGATGGCGCCTCTCGTGAAGACAAGGCCAGCCGACACAATACTCATAAAACCCTTTAATCATCTAGAGTCATTTTTTAAATCTTTAATTAAACAATATTTCATAGTATGTCTGAATGAACAGTACGGAATAACATACAAGCCCGACATCGGGGTGTCACTAGTCATGAGCATCTACTAAGGTATGAATACAACAAAATAGTCAAAAGTGTACTAAGTACAGTAATGAAAATGAGAGGAAGAAAGTAGTGCTGCGAACGTCATGCAGCCACCTTGCTAACTCCGATGACTCCGCGTCTTCGCAATCAACACCCGCTACCGGGTTCCGAAATACCTGAATCTGCACACGATGTGCAAGGAGTAATGTGAGTACTCCAACCCAGTAAGTAATAAAAGTAAATAAAGACTGAGCAATATGAAACAATGAATCCACATTTATGATAAACTCAATAAGCACAACGGGCTTCCAAATCAGAATATGAGTCGATCTTCTCATTTAAAATCCAGCCTTTTGGTAAAAATCATTTGAAAATGCTTTCTGACAGTTTCAATAGGGGTTCAATACAATTTATAATAAAAGAGATGAAAACCATAATCAGCCTCTCGGGCAAAACATAGTTCGTAAAACAGCCCTTCGGGCAAAACAGTAATAATAAACACCTCATAACTTGAAATTTTCAGTGGAAATAACCGATGTCAAATCAATGATAAAATTTTTAACATCTCATAAACCCCAGCTTAAATGAAAGTTGTTTTTAAAACATTTGTGCAACACTTCGACAGAGGCTCAATATAAAGATGAGTCAAAACAGTCGATAAATCAACATATTCGATAGAAATTCATTCTTAAGAGGAGTGAAAAATCAATAAGTTCATAAATAGGCCCTTTAGGCAAGTATCACTCATGTGCATGTATATGTCTATCGCTAATCGGGCTAGCCTCTCAGTCACTCGTGACTCAACTCTCAACAATCAGCGCTCACACTCAGCACTCACGCTCAATAGGTACCATATAGTAACCGCTGCGTCCTACAACCCGATCCATATATCACTGCGGCGTGCAACCCGATCCATATATCTCGTCGACGGGGCTCACTAGGGGTGTGTAGACTCCGGAGGGGCTCCTACAGCCCAAACGATATATCGTTGTGGCGTGCAGCCCGATCCAACATATCGCTGCGGCGTGCAACCCAATCCATATAAGTATCGTTGCGGCGTGCAGCCCGAACACACACACACACACACACACACACACACACACACACATATATATATATATATATATATATATATATATATATATATATATATATATATATATATATATATATATATATATATATATATATATATTGCTGCGGCGTGCAGCCTGATCCATAGATATATAATCCTCACAACTAGGCCCTCGGCCTCTCTCAGTCATTAACCTTACCATCAGACTCTCAGTCTATCTCAGTCATCAATCTCACAATCAGACCCTCGGTCTATCTCAGTCATCATCTCACGATCACTCGGATCATCAGTAAAACAGGGAATTCAGCCCAAAATAGTTTCCACATTTTTAAGAATATAGTGATAAAGCCAGATTTGAGCAGTAAATAGGTAAACCATGACTGATGATATGCTTTCAAACAAATAGAGTGAGGAAAGATAGTAAAAATACCCCTAAGGATCTCAACAAGCCGGCACAAGGCCCCAAACATGGAATACAACCTAAAGTATAATAACATCAAACAGTTAACTATCAAATACGCATTAAAATAGTCGTTCGGGATGGACTAGGTCACAATCCCCAATGGTGCTCTACCCACGCTCGTCATCTAGCGTGTAAGTCACCTCAAAGTAACACAACGATGTGTAATCCGGGGTTTCAAACCCTCAGAACAGTATTTACAATCATTACTTACCTTAAATCGGCTACAAATCTAGCTCGCAATGCCTTTGCCCCTCGAACCGGCCTCCACGTGCGTCGAATCTATCCAAAATCAGAACGAATACATCACATATGCTAAGGGAGCAAAGCCCAAGCGACAACAATCGAAAAATATCAAAAATCCCAAAATTAGCAAAACCCGAGCCCCGGGGCCACTTCTTGAAACTCAGAAATTTTCACATCAATAGATTACTCATCTACCCACAAGTTCATACATATCAAAAACATCAAAATCCATCCACAATTGACCCTTCAAATCCCAAATGTTTGGTCTCCAATTTTTAAGCCCTAGTTCTTCAATTTTCACCCTTAATTTCCATGATTTCTAGCTCTAATTCATGAAATAATAGCATAGGAACAAGTTTTTGGTCCAAATTCCTTACCTCAATGAAGTTCCCTTGAAATCCCTCTCTCAAATCTCCCTAAAAGCTCCAAAGCCGAGATAAAAATGGTGAAATAGCTCAAAATTCGCGAAGGCCTCAATTTATATTTTCTGCCAAGAATTTTTCGCATTTGGGGCCATTTTATCGCTTCAGCGGTACCGCATATGCGGCCCTTCTTCCGCTTCTACGGAAGTCACTTAACTGGCCAACATTCGCATCTGCGATCAAATCCCCGCATCTGCAACATCGTAGATGCGACCACTTTAACCGCTTATGCGGTCTCTGCCCAGCAGGCTCATTTTCGCTTCTGCGACTAATCAACCGCACATGCGGTCCACAACCCGCACATGCGGCGCTGCATCTGCGGTCCACAACTCGCAGATGCAGAAATAGAAGCAACAAATCTAAAGCTGCACAAATTCCAAATTCTCCGATAGCCACCCGAAATCACCCCGAGGCTCCCGGGACCTCAACCAAAAGCACAAACATGACCCAATACCTTATTCAAACTTGTCCCAATCATCAAAACACCTCAAACAACATCAAATCATCCAAAGCACATAGGATTCGAGCCTAATTTTTTAAATTCTTCCGAAATACGCTTTTGATCAAAAACCCAACCAAACCACATCCTAATGGCCTGAAATTTTCCACACACATCCCAAATGACACAACAAAGATACTGCAACCGTCGGAATTTCATTCCGACCTCTATATCAAAATCTCACCTATCGGCCGGAAAACGCCGAAATCTCAATTTCGCCATTAAAGCCTAAACCTTCCATGGACTTCCAAACATGCATTCCAATCATGCTTCTAAGTCATAAATCACCTAACGGAGCTAACCAAATCGTAAAAATTCCAATCCGAGATTATATACAAACAAGTCAAATATTGGTCAAACCTTTCAGATTTCAAGCTTCAAATTGGGAACTGCTCTTCAAAGTTTATTCCGATTATCCTGCAAACCAAAATGAACGATTTACATAAGTCATAATACATTACATGGGGAATGTCATGCCCGAGAACTAGCGATCAAAGTGCAAAAGCTCAAAATCACTGGTTGGGTCATTACATCCTCCCCCACATAAACATATGTTTGTTCTCGAACATGCCTAGAGTTGATCTAGAAGACAAACAATTGCTGAATAACTTTACCATGCATCTACCCGGGGGTGATCCCACGTCACCCTATCTCATATAGGTCCGATAACACATTGCAATTGAAATTACACAATCCAGTCCGGCCACTACGCCATAGAACAATATTTCCACTTCTGAAACCATCAATACGATTAAAACCTCACACCTATACTCTGAATAGATCCGAACCAGCTGTAATAACCCATGCCTGCAACCTCGGGAGCAATCCCATGATATACTACATAACTCAAACACTCGTAGCGATAACTTCTATTCACAGCAGGTGCACACAATAATCGAATACCGGTAGAAAACCTCTTATCAACTAAAGTCTCATTCCAACACTTCCATATACTGCCAATGATAACTAAACCACACGGTAAGCCATAACCATTCCTCAGATCAACCATTCATGAAGCCACTTCTCCTTTAGCAAAAATCATAGCAATTTATCAAATCATCTGAAGCTCATTTCTTCAATTTATCTGAACTGCCCGTGCTGCCTAAGAATTTATGACCTTCCATTCAAATCTGAACCGTGACCTTACACATGCCAATCTCACTCCGACCAAGCAAGCAACTATGTACTCCACCAACAAAGAACTTTCCATTGTTCCTATCTAGAAGAAAATCACTATACATACCATGCTCCTCATGCCCATAGAAAATATAAATTTCTAACCAAGGTTGAAACCATCAAGAACTCTCTAAATTCCCCTTGCACAAACCAGACCTGCCAGGACTATATCCTTCTAACTCTACCGAGCTATGCAGATCACTAAAACCCAAGAGAATTGACGAGAAACACCTGTAGAAACTCATTATCTCGCAATCATCCAAAGAACTAATCGTATCCTTACCATACCAACTCGACCTACTACCAATCTATCCCATCTATTCGAATTTCTTTCTGATTTACCTTCAAATTGATACTCATTCTTGCTATAACATCACAATTCCTCAACCCAGAATTACCACATGGGACCCAAGAATAAAGCCACACTATCTAAGGCTCATAAGCCGCTGAATACTTTCTCAGATATTCCCACGAGCACCACGATCAAAATACTTTGCTCTGAAGAGACTTCCAGCGAATCTAAATCTGTTACCTTTATCTTCCTGGTACTGATACATAGAATTTCATAATTTATAAAGATAATACCACAAGTCTCGACCTCTTCCAATGAAAACTCAATTTCTAACCACAGATACAACTTTAAAATATCCAATTGTTATATGTAAAATCTTCAACACATTAGAACCATTCTCGAGAGTCATTCACTCTATTCAAACTGCAATTAGCCTGATCAAATGAACAGAACCACTCGTGCCTCAATAGCACTCCGACACCATAGGGTGTAACCTCATCTTAGAACAACCAAGCCACTTCCTGCTTTATGCACCTAGCATGCATTACCGCAATAGCTAAAGACACTCTGAGATTCCCATACACCTATGAAGCATGACATAACCTCTGTCAAAATTTTTCCTTTACTCGAGACATCATCAGTCTCAGTCTCCGCAAGCAATAGCTGATTCACTAGTGCGCCTCAAACTGGAACCAACATAGCACATAACCGTGCAATCAACAAATCAACAACAGACTCCCCCACTTGGGTCGAAGCCATAGATCAAAACACACTCAATTTCTGGTAATACATATACTCTATTGATGCCATAATACCATAGTGAGATTAAACTCAAATCCTTTGTAAGCTTGTGAAAAACAGATCATCTAGTACTTTTACTCTTTTTCAAATCACGCATTCACTCTCACAACACTTAGGCACCCTCTCTTAAACGACCCATTTCAATTACAACACATATCCTTCACTTGCAAATGAGATTTTCGCACAACTTCCGAACACTTCGCAGGAGATAACCCACCTGATTTGCCTCAAACTAACATTCCCGCATACTTTCCACCGTCGTAAATGTTGATACCCAATTTTTTCCTATGTATTTTTATATATAAAATAATTTCAAAATTGCATGTACATATAAGCATGCCCAAGAGTTTTGGTATTGTTTCCTAATTTTTAAAGATTTTAAAATCAATTTATTTTAGCAGTACAAAATCCATAATTATTCCTAAAATCATCAATTTTGGTGAATAATTTATTTTATTCCCATATTTATACCAAAAAATAGTTAAGATAATTTTTGCATATTTTTACAAATTTATTTGGTATATTTAAAACTAAATTGCATATAATTGCAATTATAGCCTGTTCTACGATTGATAACATTTTGCAAATATAAAATCGTTTCTAGTATTTTTAGATTAATATTTATATATTATTAACTAGTTCAGTGCTTTTATTTTGTTTTTAAATCATTTTAACTATTTTCATAAAATGAAAGAGGGGAAAATTGGCTATTTAACACATAGACATTTCTATTTCAATTTTAACCTCAATTTAACCCTCAATTCCACCCAATTTAAAACGACCCAATTCAAATTTTAACCCGGCCCCTTGACCCGTTTTTAGACCCGCCCAGTCTCCCCTTTAATCCTGGTCGTTGATCATTTTGATCAACGGCCGTAATTTATTCTTTCCTTTTTTAATTCCCATACCCCCTAACCCTAGATCATTTTGTATCAAAGACGCCGCCTTGAACTCTCTTCATCTCCCAAATCCTCTCTAGCCCTGCTCGAAACCCTAATCGATTCCCACCTACTTCTGTAATGTTTCCACCGGAATCCATGGCATTACTGGCCATGTATGGCCTGTGCTCGCTCTATCTCACCATCAACCTAAGCCACTCGAGGTTTGAAGGCCGATTTCAATGGCTCCCTTTAGATCTGTATCAGATCTATAAGATCTATGGCCTCTCCGGCCATTTTCCGATGTATTCGAGCAATATGAGTCTCTTCGACTTAGGATCTGACTTTCCTCAAGACCTTCTCATTCTAGGGTCTTCTCTGCTGTTTTTAAGCCATCTAAGGTTCCATACTTACTTATTTTTTCTTAGATCTATGCCATGCCTGGTCTTTACTTGACGTCTTAAGATTTTTCCCCAAAATTTCCTTTTCAAAATCGTTCAAATTCGATTTTTAGGGTTTCTGTAAAGTTTCTTTAAATGTTTTCTGACTCTTTTGTTCTCTCTTTATGTGTGTTTATACTCGTATGTTTATTTCTTATTATGCTCGAGTTTGCTCTCTTTTGTTTCTTTTCTGATTATGAAAGACCTTTCTGTTCTTTTTGTCACTCTCATGCTCACGTGTTAACTCGGTTTGTTGTTCCTCATTATTTGCTATATGTGTTTAAGTTTGAGCTCTTTGATTTTGTTTCACCTTACTAAATTTTTTTGATGTTCCTGCTAAGCATGTTTTTACCTGCTTTGTTTAAAACTCGTAGCCTCTCTTTCTTCTGAATTCGTTTGTATATGTTTGCCTCTCACAAGCCTTTGAAAGGGGATTCTAAGCCTCTCTCAATGACTTTGATTTCTCACCTCTGAATCTATTTGAAACCCTAAAGATTTGGGATTTTCTTTGATAAGTTGCACTAGGGTTCCACTTTGGGACCCTAGGTTTGCAGACTCACTATGAGCCTATAATCGAACTTGAATCCTTTTATTTGTGACTCTGAAAATTTCAGTAACTCTTTTCTAGGGTAAACACTCTTTTGTTTGGTTTATGTGCTTTATATATGAAAAAAACTCCTCCTTCAAAAGGTTTTCACAACCAAGTGATTGATTCCGAAATCCCTTTTAATAAGGCTAATGATTCCTTACTGATTTCTTTTGATTGAACCTCCTTTACCCTACTGGCTATTTATTTTGATCTTTTTGTGTAAAGATTCTATGTTTGTGATATTTTCCTTAAATACATGGTCTCGTGTATTCCTTCTGTAATTCTGTACCAATGTTTGAATTATTTCTATATTTATATGATTCTTTCCTTTATTACCATGATTCCCTGTGATTACAATTGGATTCGGGATCCTCTTAATTGATTTTCGAACGAATGCCCTATTTTTACTTTATAAATACACTATTATTCCAACTTTCCTTAATTACCCACTATGCATTTGACCTTGTTTATGCACTATGTGGTTTCTCTGCCCTAATCAGCCCTATTGAACTAATTTCTTTCCTTATTCTGTATTGACTAAGAACTAGATTCCTTAATTAAAGGATTCCAGTTGTCTTAATTGACACTAATTGATTGTTATTTTCATGTTTGTACATCCTTTGCCTATGTATTACTTGTTTTCAAAACTATATAAAGACCTAGTCTTCCCTCTTTACACACATTGAAATACACACGAACAAAAACATTTATGATTACTTACTGTCTTGTAATACTGTTTGAATTCAATACTTGGCTTTGCTTGAGATCTTTCGGAACTACTTTGTTTGCAACTTGGCTCTCTCAAGGCTACTGTTTTCTTACTTATTTTCCTTTGAAACTGGTATGTCGTTTATTTAATTTTCTGCCTCACCCCTATGTGTTCACTCTACAGTTTCAGACTTTTTGTTTATTTTACTACTCATGTTCAGTAATTTGTGCTAAATATTTTTCTTCCTTGCTTCTGTTTCTGTTA
This sequence comes from Nicotiana sylvestris, assembly GCF_000393655.2. Lineage (NCBI taxonomy): Eukaryota > Viridiplantae > Streptophyta > Magnoliopsida > Solanales > Solanaceae > Nicotiana > Nicotiana sylvestris. The sequence goes on from NC_091060.1 coordinate 21,581,928, forward strand.
TGAATCCCTACCCCTATTCCCTTATATATGCCTGAGTTAAGGTCTTGGCCTGACAGTATCCTGATTACTGCCTAGGCCATAACCTGATCCACAATGGACCCTAGCTCTCAATATTTGGCTAGCAGGTTGGTCGGGGGTGTGCCCGCATTCCAATTGTTGCGCATGACCACGAGCCTGCCATGTCTCTCCTTGATTCCTTTCCCCTCTGTGCACTTACACTTATTCTTAGACTCTTAAGTTCTGCCCCTCTCTTATGAGCCTTGGTTTGGGACCTTGAGTTCCCTCTGAACTTGGACATCTGAGGATTGGCATTTCCACACTGCACTATGTTCTTAATTCTGCAATGTTTTGGGGTGTAAGCATTGCCCAGAGTCCCTTCGAGACTCTTCGGAACTTTGACACACTCCAAATATGAGAAAGTCTTTTGGAAATCTGATCCTGGAAGTTGGTTTATCTCATATTGTTGGACTTCGAGTCTGAATTAGGCTGTTTGGTTGTAGCTTAAATTTCTAATGTAATTTTACTTTTCTTGATTCATTCTGGTATGTAATATTTTGTAATAACTTGCGGGTTTTTAGTAAATGGGGGAGGGTCTTTCATGTTATGCATATGGGGTAGATATCATGCTTTAGGTTCTATTTCTGCAGTCACAACATTTTTCGTTTATATATCTGCATTTAGAAATTCTGCCTATAAGATTGTTTCATTATGAATTTAGAAATTCTACCTATACGATTGTTTCATCATGCATTTAGAAACCCTGCCTATAAGTCTTTATAACTTCTGCATTACTGCATTTAGATAACATGCCTATAAGTCCTGCATTTCTGCATTTTAGAAAACATGCTTATAAGTTCTGCATCTTAGAGATTATGCCTATAGGTTCTGCATATAGAGAACATGTCTATAAGTTTTTCTGCACTTCTGCATATACCCGCCGTTAGGCAAACAATCTTAGGCTTAATAATAACCAATCCATTCTAGATATCATGGCTATAGGGTTCTTGCATTTATGTAACTTTTTTTTAAAACCAATGACACTTAGAGATCATGTCTATAGGAATAAATCAACTGAACCAGTCCCGTTTTGAATCTAAAACCAGTCTTAAAGTCTGCAGATCCTTTTTAATAAAACCAGTATACTTTTCCTTAAGATCAATACAGCTCTATTAGATGCCATGCCTATAGGCCTCACTTAGGCAAACTATTAGGTGATTAATTAACTGTGTCAGTCTTTGATAACTACATATAGACAAGGCTAATTCGGACTCCTGATCTGAGAAATATGTGATAAATCAGCCTATCCTACGCTTTAATTTAATTCTGACCATAACCAGTACTTGTAAGTTATGCTAAAAAATTTGCTGCTTTGAATGAGAAGGCATACTTGAGCCTTAACTGCTATTTGTTCCCCCTTTAACTACTATTTGTTATTGCTTGTTGCCTAGATTTTTATCGTTTTGAAAACTCTGGAAAAGCCCCAATTCCCTCCCCTTTAAGATTAGTAGTCTCAATGCCTCTGAGGCTGATAGGATCGGGACGGGTAATAGCATGCAATAAACAACTATACCATTCTGCGCCTTAATACCTTAACGGGTTGGGAAGGGTAGATATGGAGATGATGACCGATGCGCTAATATCTCATGTAGCCCCTCTTCTGAAGAGTGATTACTGGATATTGCATTGACGTAGTCCATATTAATCATAAACCTAGGACCCCCTCTCTTTACTTGTCCTTATCTGCTTTCTTTAGAATTGTTTAAATCTTTCATAAATTTCTTCCCTCTTTACTATTCCTCAAAAGTTTTCAATTTATTTGCTATATTATATGCAAGCCCCTCTATTTGAGCCCTTGATTGCTTACTTGATTATGTGAAGTCACAATTGTAACATGTCCGGGAACCACACTAGTGGATCTTGAGGGGTGCCAAACACCTTCCCCTCGAGATAATTTCTAGCCCTTACCCAAACTCTAGTTCTTCAAACTCAAACCCTTCTTAGTGTCCTAATGCACTTAATCATTAGGTGGAGACTCTTCAATTCCAAAACCCAATTCCCAAAAGGGAACGAGTTGTCCTCCCAAATATCACAAACCCGATTTTGCGAGAAAAAAGGGGTGCGACAGTAAACTTTACGCAGTCACTTAGTCTTCCTGAGTCTGAACCAATACCGCAACATGAAATTTATTTCACTCCAAACTAGGAAACATGAAAAGATACTTCACAGGCCCACAACTCGGGACAATACCTCAAACTAAGATGGAATTCAAACACCTAATATTTCTTCTATCCTCCAGCGGACCTTTTTCGTAGCTTCTAAATCATATGGATATGTCTCACAATACTAACATACTCATCACATAGCCATCCAGCCGTCGCTCCCACTAATAGGAACAATACCGAACATATAAGTTCAAAAACACTTGCTCACACAATAAACACCTCGGTGCTAAAGCTATAGGCAAAGATCCGGCATCAAGTCCTCCAAACTGGCCTCACATCAAACTCACAGAGATCACATCTCGCCCCTTGATCAGGGGATCACAAGATATCAAGGCACATTTGATACTGAGCGTTCATACGTGCATGCGAATGTGTGGAAGGAATTTCAGGAGTTACTTTTCAAGCTGAATCAAGGACGCACGATAAGAATTCAAGAATGTGAAGTTTTTCCTAAAGGTTCTAAATCCTCTCGAGGATAAGTACAGACGTCTCCGTACCCATCTGCGAGACTCTACTAAACCTGCTCATAACTCGTAAGACCTATATAACTTAGGCTCTAATACCAACTGTCACGACCCCAAACATGCCCGATCGTGATAGTGCCTCTCGTGAAGACAAGGCCTGCCGACACAACACTCATAAAACCCTTTAATCATTTAGAGTCATTTTTTAAACCTTTAATTAAATAATATTTCATAGTATGTCTGAATGAATAGTGTGGAATAACATACAAGCCTGACATCGGGGTGTCACTAGTCATGAGCATCTACCAAGGTCTGAATACAACAAAAATAGTCAAAAGTGTACTAAGTACAGTAATGAAAATGAGAGGAAGAAAGTAGTGTTGTGAACGTCGTGCAACCACCTTGCTAACTCCGATGACTCCACGTCTGAGAAATCAACACCCGCTACCGGGTTCCAAAATACGTGAATCTGCACATGAGGTGCAGGGAGTATGTGAGTACTACAACCCAGTAAGTAATAAAAGTAAATAACGACTGAGCAGTATGAAACAATGAATCCATATTTATGATAAATTCAATAAGCATAACGAGCTTCCAAATCAGAATACGAGTCGATCGTCTCGTTTAAAATCCATCCTTTTGGTAAAAATCATTTGAAAATGCTTTCCGACAGTTTCAGCAGGGGTTCAATACAATTTCTAGTAAAAGAGATGAAAACTATAATCGGCCTATCGGGCAAAACATAGTTCGTAAAATAGCCCCTCGGGCAAAACAATAATCATAAACACCTTATAACTTGAAAATTTCACTGAAAATAACCGATGTTAAATCAGTGATTAAATTCTAAACATCTCATAAACCCCATCTTAAATGAAAGTTGTTTTTAAAACATTTGTTCAACACTTCGACAGAGGCTCAATATAAAGGTGAGTGAAAACAATCAATAAATCAACATATTCGATAGAAACTCATTCTTAAAAGGAGTGAAAAATCAATACGTTCATAAACAGGCCCTTCAACCAAGTATCACTCATGTGCATGTATATGTCTATCGCCAATCGGGCTAGCCTCTCAGTCACTCGTGACTTAACTCTCACCAATTAGCGCTCACACTCAACACTCACTCTCAATAGGTACCATATAGTAACCACTGCGGCGCGCAGCCCGATCCATATATCACTGTGGCGTGCAGCCCGATCTATATATCTCGTCGACAACGCTCACTGGGGGTGTGCAGACTCCGGAGGGGTTCCTACAGCCCAAACGCTATATCGCTGCGGCGTGCAGCCCGATCCAACATATCGCTACAGCGTGCAGCCCGATCCATATAAGTATCGCTGTGGCATGCAGCCCGATCCATATATATATATATATATATATATATATATATATATATATATTGTTGCGGCGTGCAGCCCAATCCTAGATATATAATCCTCACAACTAGGCCCTCGGCCTCTTTCAGTCATTAACCTCACCATCAGACTCTCAGTCTATCTCAGTCATCAATCTCACAATCAGACCCTCGGTCTATCTTAGTCATCATCTCACGATAAATCGGACCATCAGTAAAACAGGGAATTCAGCCCAAAACAATTTCCACATTTTTAAGATTATAGTGATAAAGCCAGATTTGAGTGGTAAACAGGTAAAACATGAATGAGGATATGCTTTCAAACAAATAGAGTGAGAAAAGATAGTAAAAATACCCCTAAGGGTCTCAACAAGTCGGCACAAGGCCCCAAACATGGCATACAACCTAAAGTATAATAACATCAACAAGTTAACTATCAAATACGGATTAAAATAGTCGTTCGGGATGAACTAGGTCACAATATCCAGCAATGCTCTACCCCACGCTCGTCCTCTAGCGTGTAAGTCACCTCAAAGTAACACAACGATGTGTAATCTGGGGTTTCAAACCCTCAGGACAATATTTACAATCATTACTTACCTCGAACCGTGTACAACTCTAGCTCGTGACGCCTTTGCCTCTCGAATTGGCCTCCACGCTCGTCGAATCTATCCAAAATCAGAACGAATACATCACAGTATGCTAAGGGAGAAATGCCCAAGTGAAAACAATCGAAAATATAAAAAATCCCGAAATTAGCAAAACCCGAGCCCCGAACCCACTTCTTGAAACTCAGAAATTTTCACATCAATAGATTCCTCATCTCCCCACGAATTCATACATATCAAAAACATCAAAATCCACCCACAATTGGCCCTTCAAATCCCAAATGTTTGGTCACCAATTTTTAAGCCCTAGTTCTTCAATTTTCACCCTTAATTTCCATGATTTCTAGCTCTAATTCATGAAATAATAGCATAGGAACAAGTTTTAGGTCCAAATTCCTTACCTCAATGAAGTTCCCTTGAAATCCCTTTCTCAAATCGCCTCAAAAGCTCCAAAGCCTAGATAAAAATGGTGAAATAGCTCAAAATTCGCGAAGGCCTCAATTTATATTTTCTGCCCAGAATTTTTCGCATTTGCGGCCTATTTTATTGCTTCTGCGGTACCGCATATGTGGCCCTTCTTCCGCTTCTGCGGAAGTCACTTAACTGGCCAACAATCGCATCTGCAATCAAATCCCCGCATCTGCGACATCGCAGATGCGGCCACTCTAACCGCTTCTGCGGTCTCTGTCTGACAGGCTCATTTTTGCTTCTGCGACTAATCAACTGCACATGCGGTGCCGCATCTGCAGTCCACAACCCGCAGATGCGGAAATAACAGAAGCAGCAAATCTGAAGCTGCACAATTTCCAAATTCTCCGATAACCACCCGAAATCACCCCGAGGCCCCCGGGACCTCAACCATAAGCACAAACATGACCCAATACCTTATTCAAACTTGTCCCAATCATTAAAACACCTCAAAAAACATCAAATCATACAAAGCACATCGGATTCAAGCCTAATTTTCTAAATTCTTCCAAAATACGCTTTTGATAAAAAACCCAACCAAACCACGTCCGAATGACCTGAAATTTTACACACACATCCCAAATAACTTAGCGAAGCTACTTCAATTGTCGGATTTAATTCCGACATCTATATCAAAATCGCACCTATCGATCGAAAAATGTCGAAATCTCAATTTCGCCAATTCAAGCCTAAACCTTCCACAGATTTCCAATTTTGCATTCCGATCACGCTCCTAAGTCATAAATCACCTAACAGAGCTAACCAAAACGTAAAAATTCCAATCCAAGATCATATACAAACAAGTCAAATATTGGTCAAACTTTTAAATTTCAAGCTTCAAACTAGGAATTGCTCTTCAAAGTTTATTCCGATTATCCTGCAAACCAAAACCAACGATTTACATAAGGCATAATACATCACACGGGGCAAGTCATGCCCGAGAACTAGCGATCAAAGTACAAACGCTAAAAACGACCGGTCGGGTCGTTACATCCTCCCACACTTAAACATACGTTCGTCCTCGAATGTGCCCAGAATTGATCTAGAAGCCAACCAATTGCCGAATAACTTTACCATGCATCTACCCGGGGATGATCCCACGTCACCCTATCTCATATAGGTCCGATAACGCATTGCAACTAAAATTACACAATCTAGTCTGGCCCCTAAGCCATAGAACCACATTTCCACTTTTGAAACCATCAATACAATTAAAACCTCACACCTATACTCTGAATAGACCCGAACCAGCTGTAATAACCCATGCCTGCAACCTCGGGGGCAATCCCATGATATACCATATAACTCAAACACTCGTAGCGATAATTTCTATTCACAGCAGCTGCACACAACAACCAAATACTGGTAGAAAAAATCTTATCAACTAAAGTCTCATTCCAACACTTCCATATACTGCCAATGATAACTAAACCACATAGTAAGCCATAACCATTCCTCAGATCAACCATTCATGAAGCCACTTCTCCTTTGGCAAAAACCATAGCAATTTCTCAAATCATCTTAAGCTCATTTCTTCAATTTATTTGAACTGCCCATGCTGCCTAAGAATTTATGACCTTCTTTTCAAATCTGAACCGTGACCTTACACATGCAAATCTCACTCCGAGCTACAAGCAACTATGTACTCAACCAACCAAGAACTTTCCATTGTTCCCATCTATAAGAAAATCACTATACATACCATGCTCCTCATGCCTATAGAAAATATACATTTCCAACCGATGTCGAAACCATCAAGAACTCTCCGAGTTCCCCTTGCACAAACTAGACCTGCTAGGACTAAATCCTTCTAACTCAACAGAGCTACGCAAATCACTAAAACACAAGAGAATTTCCGAGAAACACCTGTAGAAACTCATTATCTCGCAAGCATCCAAAGAACTAATCGTATCCTTACCATACCAACTCGGCCTATTACCAAACTATCCCATCTATTAAAATTCCCTTCTGATTTACCTTCAACTTGATACTCATTCTTGCTATAACATAACAATTCCGCAACCCACACTTACCACACGGGACCCAAGTATAAAGCCACACCGTCTAAGGCTCATAAGCCGCTGAATACTTTCTCAGATATTCCCACGAGCACCAGGATCGAAGTACTTTGCTCTGAAGAGACTTCCTGCGAATCTAAATCTGTTACCTTTACCTTCCGGGTACTGATACATAGAATTTCATAATTTATAAAGATAATACCACAAGTCTCGACATCTTCCAATGAAAACTCAGTTTCTAGCCACAGATACAACTTTAAAATACCCAATTGTTATATGTAAAATCTTGAACACATTAGAACCATTCTCGAGAGTCATTCACTCTATTCAAACTGCAGTTAGCCTGATCAAATGAACAGAACGACCCATGCCTCAATAGCACTCCGACACCGCAGGGTGTAACCTCATCCTAGAACAACCAAGCCACTTCCTCCTCTATGCACCGAGCATCCATTACCACAACAGCTCAAGACACTCTGAGATTCCCATACACCTATGAAGCATGACATTACCTTTGTCAAAAATTTTCTTTTACTCGAGACATCCTCGGTCTCAGTCTCCGCAAGCCATAACTGATTCACCAGTGCGCCTCAAACTGGAACCAACATAGCACATAACCGTGCAATCAACAAATCAACAGCAGACTCCCCCTCTTGGCTCGAAGCCATATATCAAAACACACTCAATTTCTCGTAACACATATACTCTATTGATGTCATAATACCATAGTGAGATTAAACTCAAATCCTTTGTAAGCTTGTGAAAACATAGATCATCTAGTACTTTCACTCTTCTGCAAATATCGCATTCACTCTCACAATAGTTAGGCCCCCTCTCTAAAACGACCCACTTAAATTACAACACATATCTTTCACTTGCAAATGAGATCTTCGCACAACTTCCGAACACTTTGCAAGAGATAACCCACCTGATTTGCCTCAAACTAACATTCCCGCATACCTTTCATCATCGTAAACTTTACGCAGTCACTTAGTCTTCCTGAGTCTGAACCTATACCGCAACATGAAATTTACTTCACTCCCAACTAGGAAACATGAAAAGATTCTTCATACGCCCACAACTCAGGGCTATACCTCAAACCAAGATGGAATTCAAACACCTAATAATTCTTCTATCCTCCAGCGGACCTTTCTCGTTGCTTTTAAATCATATGGATATGTCTCGCAATACTAACATACTCATCACGTAGCCATCCAGCCATCGCTCCCACTAATAGGAACAATACAGAACATATAAGTTCAAAAACACTTTCTCACACAATCAACACCTCGGTGCTCAAGCCATAGACAAAGATCTGGCCTCAAGTCCTCTAGACTGGATTCACATCAAACTCACAAAGATCACATCTCACCCCTTGATCAGGGAATCACAAGCCATCAAGGCACATCTGATATTGAGCGCTCATGCGAACGCATGGAAGGAATTTCAAGAGTTACTTTTCAAGCTGAATCAAGGACGCACGATAAGAATTCAAGAATGTGAAATTTTTCCTAAAGGTTCTGTAGCCTATCGAGGATAAATACAGACGTCTCCGTACAGATCTGCGAGACTCTATTAAACCTGCTCATGACTCGTGAGACCTATGTAACCTGGGCTTTAATACCAACTATCATGACCCCAAACATGCCCGGTTGTGATGACGCCTTTCGTGAAGACAAGGCCAGCCGACACAATACTCATAAAACCCTTTAATCATCTAGAGTCATTTTTTAAACCTTTAATTAAACAATATTTCATAGGATGTGTGAATGGACAGTACGGAATAACATACAAGCCCGACATCGAGGTGTCACTAGTCATGAGCATCTACTAAGGTCTGAATACAACAAAAATAGTCAAAAGTTTACTAAGTACAGTAATGAAAATGAGAGGAAGAAAGCAGTGTTGTGAATGTCGTGCAACCACCTTGCAAACTCCAATGACTCTGCGTCTGAGCAATCAACACCCGCCACCGGGTTCCGAAATACTTGAATCTGCACATGATGTGCAGGGAGTAATGTGAGTACTCCAACCCAGTAAGTAATAAAAGTAAACAAATACTGAGCAGTATGAAACAATGAATCCACATTTATAATAAACTCAATAAGCACAACAGGCTTCCAAATCAGAATACGGGTCAATCGCCTCATTTAAAATCGAGCCTTTAGGTAAAAATCATTTGAAAATGCTTTCCAACAATTTTAGTAGGGGTTCAATACCATTTATAATAAAAGAGATGAAAATCATAATCGGCCTCTCGGGCAAAACATAGTTCGTAAAATAGCCCCTCAGGCAAAACAGTAATTAACACCTTATAACTTGAAAATTTCAATGGAAATAACCGATGTCAAATCAGTGATCTAATTCTGAACATCTCATAAACCCTAGGTTAAATGAAAGTTGTTTTTAAAACATTTGTTCAACACTTCGACAGAGGCTCAATATAAAGATGATTGAAAACAGTCAATGAATCAACATATTCGATAGAAACTCATTCTTAAGAGGAGTGAAAAATCAATAAGTTCATAAACAAGCCCTTCAGGCAAGTATAACTCATGTGCATGTATATGTATATCGCCCCTCTGGCTAGCCTCTCAGTCACTTATGACTCAACTCTTACCAATCAACGATCACACTCAGCACTCACGCTCAATAGGTACCATATAGTAACTGCTATGGTGCACATCCCGATCCATATATCGTTGTGGCGTGTAGCTCGATCCATATATCTTGTCGACAACGCTCACTAGGGGTGTGCAGACTCCGGAGGGGCTCCAACAACCCAAGCGCTATATCGTCGCGGCGTGCAGCCCGATCCAACATATCGCTACGACGTGCAGCCCGATCCATATAAGTATCGATGCGGCGTGCATCCTGATCCATATATATATATATATATATATTGTTGCGGTGTGCAGCCCGATCCATAGATATATAATCCACACAATTAGGGCCTTGACCTCTCTCAGTCATTAACCTCACCATCAGACTCTCAGTCTATCCCAGTCATCAATCTCACAGTCACACCCTCGGTCTATCTTAGTCATCATCTCATAATCACTCGGACTATCAGTAAAACAGGGAATTCAGCCCAAAACAGTTTCCACATTTTTAAGAATATAGTGATAAAGCCAGATTTGAGCAGTAAACAGGTAAAACATGACTGAGGATATGCTTTCAAACAAATATAGTGAGGAAAGATAGTAAAATTTCCCCTAAGGGTCTCAACAAGTCGGCACAAGGCCCCAAACATGGCATACATCCTAAAGTATAATAACATCAAACAATTAACTATCAAATACACATTAAAATAGTCATTTGGGATGGACTAGGTCATAATCCCCAGCAGTGATCTACCCCACGCTCGTCATCTAGTGTGTAACTCACCTCAAAGTAACACAACTATGTGTAATCCGGGGTTTCAAACCCTCAGGACAATATTTACAATCATTACTTACCTCGAACTAGCTACAACTCTAGCTAGGGATGCCTTTCCCCTCGAATCGGCCTCCACGCACATCGAATCTATCCAAAATCAGAACTAATACATCACAATATACCAAGGGACCAAAGCCCAAGCAAAAACAATCGAAAAATATCAAAAATCCCGAAATTAGCAAAACCCGCACCCTAGGCCCAATTCTCGAAACTCAGAAATTTTCACATCAATAGATTCCTCATCTCCCCACGAGTTTATACATATTAAAAACATCAAAATCCATCCACAATTGACCCTTCAAATCCCAAATGTTTGGTCTACAATTTTTAACCCCTAGTTCTTCAATTTTCACCCTTAATTTCCTTGATTTCTAGCTCTAATTCATGAAATAATAGCATAGGAAGAAGGTTTTGGTCCAAATTCCTTACCTCAATGAAGTTCCCTTGAAATCCCTCTCTCAAATCACCCGAAAAGCTCCAAAGCCAAGATAAAAATGGTGAAATAGCTCAAAATTTGCGAAGGACTCAATTTATATTTTTTGCCCAGAATTTTTCGCATTTGCGGCCATTTTATTGCTTCTGCGGTACCGCATATGCGGCCCTTCTTCCGCTTCTACGGAAGTCACTTAACTGGCCAACAATCGCATCTGTGATCAAATCCCTGCATCTACGACATCGCAGATGCTGTCACTCTAACCGCTTCTGCAGTCTCTGCCCAACAGGCTCATTTTCGCTTCTGCGACTACTCAACCGCACATGCGGCACTGTATCTGTGGTCCACAACCGGACATGCAGCACCGCATCTGTAGTCCACAACCTGCACATGCGAAAATATCAGAAGCAGCAAATCTGAAGCTCCACAAATTCCAAATTCTCCGATAACCACCTGAAATCACACCGAGGCCCCTGAGACCTCAACCAAAAGCACAAACATGACCCAATACCTTATTCAAACTTGTCCCAATCATCAAAATACCTCAAAAAACATCAAATCATCCAAAGCACATCGGATTCAAGCCTAATTTTCTAAATTATTCCAAAATACGCTTTTGATAAAAAACACAACCAAACCACGTCCGAATGACCTAATATTTTACTCACACATCCCAAATGACACAAGAAAGCTACTGCAACTGTCGGAATTTCATTCCGAACTCTATATCAAAATCTCACCTATAGACCGGAAAACGCCGAAATCTCAATTTCGCCAATTCAAGCCTAAACCTTCCACGAACTTCGAAACATGCATTCTGATCACGCTTCTAAGTCATAAATCACCTAACGGAGCTAACCAAATTGTAAAAATTCCAATCCAAGATCATATGCAAACAAGTCAAATATTGGTCAAACCTTTAAAATTTCAAGCTTCAAACTGGGAACTACTCTTCAATGTTTATTCCGATTATCCAACAAACTAAAACCAACGATTTACATAATTCATAATACATCACACGGGGCAAGTCATGCCCGAGAACTAACGATCATAGTGCAAAAGCTCAAAACAATCGGTCGGGTCATTACAGATCAGCTCAACACCCGCTACCGGGTAAATAAATACCGGCATCTGCACACGAGGTGCAGGGAGTAAAGTAAGTACTCCAACTCAGTGAGTAATAAAGGTAAATAACAACTGAGCAGTAAGAAATCACATAAAGCAAACCGACATGCTGTATAGAAGCGGTGTAAAACCCTTGAGAAAAACAGTGAAGCTGTGAAATCCTTAGAAATATCTTAGCTCAGTTTAAACTTCTTTTGAAAATGGATTTTTCAAAAGTTATGCAATTAAATGCAAAACAATTAGTGCAAATAAGTACAGAAATCCGCCCCTCGGGCTCAACATTCAATTTAACAGGTAATGCCATGCAATCAGGAAGATAACACATAAAGTAACACAATCAACAGGTAATGGTAGACAAATGGAAATAAAGTAAACACATTGTAACGACCCGACCGGTCGTTTTGAGCTTTTGCAATTTGATTGCCAGTTCTCGGGCATGACTTGCCCTATATGATGTATTATGACTGATGTAAATCGTTGATTTTGGTTTTCACGAAAATCGTTATGAATTTGAAAGAACAGTCTAAGTTGAAAGTTTTGAATTTGAAAGGTTTGACTTATTTGTATATGAGCTCGGAACAGAATATTCATGTTTTGGTTAGCTTTTTTGGGCGATTTAGGACTTTGGAGTGTGATCGGAATTGGTGTTAGAGGTCCTGTGTAGAATTAGGCATGAATTGGCGAAGTTAGTATTTTGGCGATTTCCGGTTGATAGACGAGATTTTGATCTGAGGTTCGGAATGGAATTCCGAGAGTTTCTGTAGCTTTGTTATATCATTTTTGATGTGTGTGCAAAAAATTTCAGGCCATTCGAAGGTGGTTTGGTTAGGTTTTTTATCGAAAGCATATTTCGGAAGTTTTAGAAAAACTTAGGCTTGAATTCGATGTGAATTGGTGGATTTGGTGTTGTTTCAGGTGTTTTGATGATTGGAAAAAGTTTGAACGAGGTTTTAGGATGTGTTTGTGACTTTGGTTGAGGTCCCGGGGGCCTCAGGTGAGTTTCGGGTGGTCAATCGGATCATTTTGGAGTTTGGGAAATTGCAGAAAATGCAGGTTCAGTATTGCAGAGATTTATCTCTTCGCGTTCGCGAAGGGGTCATCGCGTTCGTGAAGAAGGAATTGTGGAAGGCTTGGGTTAAGACTTCACGTTCATAATTGGAGTTTCGCGTTTGCGGAGGGTTGACAGGTTGGGCATCGCGTTCGCGAGAGGGTACTCGCGATCGCGTAGTGTAATTTGAGACCAAGGCCTTTTTGTTCATCGCGTTCGCTAAAGGGGCTCGCGTTCACGAAGGTATAGGAGGAAGAAGCATCGCGTTCGCAATGGGTAAGTCACGTTTGCGAAGAGGAAAAATTGGTCAACGCGAAGTTGTGCTTCGCGAATGCGAGAGGTTGATCGTGTTTGCGAATAGGGGGGAACAGACCTGGGCAGAAATTTTTTAAGTTATTTCATCCGTGATCTTGGTGCTCATTTACCCCATTGTTGATCATTTTGAGAGCTTCTTGGTGGAGATTAAAGAGTGATTCAAAGGAATCGCTTGGAGGTAAGATTTTTGAACTTAAAACTCGTTTCTATTGGGGATTTGGAGGACCATTTGGGGTCGGATTTGAGAATTTTTGATATGTATGAACTCGTGGAAGGATAAGGAACTCGTTGATGTGAAAATTTCTAAGTTTCAAGAAGTGGGATCGGGGCTCGGGTTTTGCTAATTTCGGGATTTTTGATATTTTTTGATTGTTTTCGCTTGGCTTTGCTCCCTTATCATATTATGATGTATTCGTTCTGATTTTGGATATATTCGACGCGCGTGGAGGACGATTTGAGGGGAAAATGCGTCGCGAGCTAGAGATTTTGCCAGTTCGAGGTGAGCAATGATTGTAAATGATATCCCGAGGGTTTGAAATCCCGGATTTGCATATTGTAGTGCTATATTGAGGTGAGACACACGCTTGATGATGAGCGTGGGGTCGTTTACTATTGGGGATTGTGACGTGGTCCGTCCTGATTGACACTTTTACCGCGTATTTTATTGAAACTTATTTGTTATCATCATTATTTTGATTGATTGCCATATTTGTCTTCGAGCCAACTATATGAACCCTCCGGGGATTTTTATCACTATTTTTTCGCTGTTTTGATCTACTACTTGAACTCAGTCGTACTATTTTTCACTGTTTTGCAACTCAGCCACTTTTACTCGATTTTGAAACTAAAATGATATAGTAAATGATGTTTTGGGTGAGCACTATTGTTTTTACTAATGCCTAAGGGGCTTATGTGATTTCTGGACTGAGTATGGCCGAGGGAAGATGTGAGGATACTAAGGGATCGGATTGTGCACCACAACAGTGTTATATTGATACTGATATGAGGCTGAGGGCCTAGATTTTGATGCCACGATATGGCTTGATATTGCGCTTGGGCCATAATGCCCCCCCCCGGAGTCTGCACACCCCCAGTGAGCGCTGTTGACGAGACATATGGATCGGGCTGCACGCCGCAGCGATATATGGATCAGGCTACATGCCGTAGCGGTGCTGGTACTGTTCTATGTGTTTACTTTATTTCATTTGTCTGCCATTATCTGTTGTTTGTGCTACTTCATGTGACATCTATCTGATTGTCTGACATTACCTGTTAATTGAGTGTTGTGCCCGAGGGGCGGATTTCCGTGCTTATCTGCACAAGTGTTTTACACTCATTTGCGTAGATGTTGAAAAAGTCATTTTTAAAAGAGGTTTAAACTGAGCTAAGATGTTTTTCTCCGAGGATTTCACAGTTTCACTGCTTTTACTCAAAAGGTTTTAGACTACTCTATACAACATGATGGTTTGTTTTACGTGATTTCTTACAGCTCAGTTATTATTTACCTTTATTACTCACTGAGTTGGAGTAGTCACTTTACTCTCTGCACCTCGAGTGCAGATGCAGGTATTTGTTCACCCGGTAGCGGGTTTCGAGCTGGTCGGAGGCTAAGTTAACGGAGTTTAGTGAGGTGACTGCCAGCATTTGCAGCACCGCATTTCTTCCTTTTGTTTATCAGTCATATTTTATATGTTTCAGGCCTTGCAGTTGTAGTTTTCCCCTAATAGATGCTTGTGACTTGTGACACCCCGGTTGGGCTGTGTTTGGGTTGTTTTCCGCACATTATAAAAATCTTTTGCTTTGTTTGTGGTTATCTATTCATACTTAAATTGTTTATTAATATTTAACTATTTTGAAAAGGCGAAATGGGTTAGTTGGCTGGTCTTATCTTCACGAGAGGCGCCATCACGACCGGATCGGGGTTTGGGTCGTGACAAGTTGGTATTAGAGTCTAGGTTACATAGGTCTCAAGAGTCATGAGCAGGTTTAGTAGAGTCTCGTGGATCGGTACAGAGACGTCTATATTTATCCTCGAGAGGCTGCAGAACCTTTAGGAAAAACTTCACATTTTTGGAATTCTTATCTTGCGTCCTTGGTTCAGCTTGAAAAGTAACTCTTTGAATTCCTTCCATGTGTTCGTACACGCGCATGAGCGCTTAGTATCAGATATGCCTCGATGGCTTGTGATCCCCCGATCGAGGGGCAAGATGTAATCTATGTGAGTTTGATGTGGGGCCAGTCTGGAGGACTTGAGGCCGGATCTTTGCCTACGGCTTGAACACCGAGGTGTTTATTGTGTGAGCAAGTGCTTTTGAATTTATATGTTCGGTAATCTTTCCCTATTAGTGGAAGTGACAGCAGGATGGCTATGTAATGAGAATGTTAGTGCTGCGAGATGTATTCGTATGATTTGGAAGTGACGAGAAAAGTCTGCTAGAGAATAGAAGAACTATAAAGCGCTTGATTTCCGTCTTGATTCGAGTTATAGCCCGAGTTATTGGCGTGTGAAGAATATTTTCATGTCTCCTAGTCGAGAGTGGAGTATATTTCATGTTGCGGTATGAGTTCAGACTCAGGAAGACTAAATGACTGCGTAATGGTATGACGGTGGAAGGTATACATAAAAGTTAGTTTAAGCCGAAACAAGTGGGTTATCTCCTGCGAAGCATTCTGGGGTTGTGCGATCCTTATGTTGTCTGTTAGAAGATCCCATTTACAAGTGAAACATATGTGTGAATATAATTAGGGTCGCTTAAGAGAGTTGGTTTAATTGTTACGAGAGGAAATGCAAGATTTGTAGAAGATATGAAGTACCAGATGGTCTGTGTTCCACGAGCTTATGAAGGACTGAGTTAATCTCACTAGGGTATTATGGCAGCAATAGAGTATATGCGTGTCACGACCCAAACTGGGGGCCATGACTAGCACCCGACCATACTGTCGAGCACCAACGTACATTTTATCTAACTTTTATTTTATTATCTTTTAGGGTTGACGAGATCAATATAAATGGTAGACCTGGATCATGGACAAACAACAATAAAATATGATGGCATGAACATACATAGTAGAGGATGACCAGACAATCAAGAAACTACAAATAAGGTATGAGCTACCACACTACCATGAAAGACTATACAACAAAAACCAGCCGACAAGGCATACCAAACTATACATGAGTCGACACTTGTCTATGAGCTTCTAAATGAACATAAGTGCTGCAACACAACAGGAACAGGGCCCCGACATAACCATAATGTCTATAACAGAAATGCGTACCAAGACCACGGCAAGTCCGGATAAGGGATCTCGGCAATCACTATTGAACTGGACAACCTACTGTGGTGGGGGAGCTGCACCTGCCTGTCTATTAGGGCCTGAAGCACGACATGCAGTGTCCACAAACTAAAGGACATCAGTACGAATAAAGTACTGAGTATGTAAGGCAGGAAAATATAAATATGAATAGTATTGTAAGCAGGGATAGAGAATATACAACCTGGAACATCTAAGTACCTCTGAGGGCTACTGACATGAAATGCATGATACATATGTATGTATACATAAACTTTTAAAACATACGCCTCTGTGGGCATCATCATCATCATATCATACCCCAGCCATAATAGATACCGCAAAGGGTTTACTTATCAATTCAGGTTCAATGCCAAACTTATTAGCCACAAAGGGTGTAACATATGATAATGTAGATCCCGGATCAATCAGTGCATATACATCATAAGAAAACACAGATAAAATACCTGTAACTACATCTGGAGATGACTCGAGATCATGTCGACCTACTAGATCATATGTTCGATTTTAACCACCCCTCAAACTCAGTACTGCACCTCTACCTCTAGCACGACCTATTGACTGCTGAAAACCCTGTGCTGGAGGTTGAACTGATAAGGAAGAAGCAGACACAGATCTAGTCGACTGAGCCATACCATCACCTCCCCTGTTAGGACAATCCTGCATCATATGGCCTGGCTGTCCGTAAGAATAACATGCATCAGAACCTCGACGGCACAGTCCAAAGTGGGCCTTGCCGTAATGATCACAACATGGTGTTGTGGGTCTTGTCTGACTAGTATCCCTGTGATGTTGCAAGCCTGATGCCTGCGAACTCTGACCTGGACCAGAATGGGTAAATCGATCATATTGAGGCCTCTGAAACTGTGGGGGAGCACTATCTACGGGTGACACCGAAATCCTCGAAGACTGGGGCCTGACACTACATCTGAAGTCATTAGAAGACCTTGAAAATCTTGCACTCTTATGCTGGCCCCTATCCTGCTCCCTATCTGCCCTTTGCTGGCGCTTACGGTCCTCTAGGGTCTGGGCATAAGCCTGAATACGGGAAATATCATGCCCTCCACCAAGGAGGCTGTCATGTACTCATTTATCAGATGTGGTCCCAATCCGTTCACGAAAAAATGCACCTTATCACTCATCTCGACCACCATATGGGGAGCATACCTTGCTAAAGAATTGAACTGCATACTGTACTCTCTCACACTCATATTACCTTGTCTAAGGTTCAAGAACTTATCAGCTCTAGCTTGTCGTATCTCAACTGGCAAGTAGTGACGAAGAAAGGCCTCAGAAAATTCCTTCCACACAGCTGGAGGAGTGTTCGAACCCCTGGATATCTCCCAACTATCATACCAGAGAACCGCTAAATCCCGTAGCTGGTAAGAAGCCAACTCTACTGCCTCTGTATCACTAACATGCATAACCCGAAGTGTACGATGAACCTGGTCAATAAAAGTCTGCGGGTCCTCCTTGGGGTCTGATCTGGTAAACACTGGAGTGTCTAAATTAATAAAATCACGAACTCTCGTACTAACTGGTTTCTCAGCAGCACCTGTATTGTGCCTCTGAGCCTGAGCAGCTACCAAGCTAGTCAATAACTGCAAAGCACTCCACATATCCTGGTCTGTAGTGCCAGACGGAGGAACTGGAGGTGCTGGGTACCTCCTAATATCCTCTGGAGGAGACGGGGTAGATGAGGTATGACACGACATCTCACTCTGATCCTCACTTTGGCCTGCTCTGGCTTGGGGAACCTGACTGGTACCCTATCCCGCAGCTGTATCAAGCCGTCTAATAATTGTTTGCTTCTTAGTCAAAGGCATTGCTGAAAGAAAACAAGGTGAATATGAGAGACAAACACTTACGACTCAACTCTACGCACTGTGAGCACGTGATTTTTGCCTCACGAAAACTACTCTAAAATAAATCAAAAAATAAAACAAAATTCTCTTAGTATGCAATTTTTAAAATTTATGTGGCGTTTATTAATTATTTGTGTTTTGTCCGTAAATATTTACTTTGTTATAATTAAATGAAAAAATAAAATAAAAATACATGTTGCATGCATATCTAGGATTTAATTATGCATTTAAGAGTTAATTAAAAATCACGAAAATTATGCATTTATCTTATTTGTTCGTCATTTAAATATGTCATTGTGTGATTAATGATTTGTCTTGTATGTTAATATTTGGTAAAGGGTGATTAATGTTTTGTAAGGTTAATTTTGTTTTTATAATTAAAATTAGGAATTTAATAATTAGGAATAAAATTAGAAAATGAAAAGAGTGAGAAAATAATAGAAAAAAAAATGGACTGGGCCATTTAATATCAGGCCCAAAACGATGCACTTACCCAGCCCAGATCTGTCAACCCAAAAGACATCAAACGACGTAGTATAGGTTAGAAGCTACGTCGTTTTAATGGTACCCATTCAGGTGATTCCTAGACAATCAACGACACCGTATTGGTATGTTTATCTGAACCGTTGATCAAGTTGATCTAACGGTCCAGTTCAGCTCTTTCACTAAACCAAACGGCGACGTATGATCATATTTAATCAGGACCGTTCATTGTTTCTGATCCAAGGGCTCCTAGAGTTTTGACCTTACCCGTAACCCTTACCCGACCCACTGCCCCGATTCAGCCTGACCCCAACATTTAACCAAACGACATCGTTTGGTTAAATGAACTAATCCTGACCGTGTATCTTACCTAATCCGACTGTCAAGATCAATCCACCCCACCCCTATAAAAGCCTAAATCCTACCCCAGCCCCCAAACCAAACACCCCACCCCCTGTCCTGTTCATCATCTCTTTCAAGAGATCAGATGAATTCCACCGTCCACCACCGTGCACCGCCCATCGAAAATCGCCTCACGGCGGTTCCGGTGGTCCAAACAACCCCACCTTAACACCCTCGACTCCTCACAACCCCCTCTTTACGGATCTGGGGTTAGTTTCCCTCGAAACAGACCACATAGTCTCGAATCTTCGATTGAAGGTTGGTCTGAAAACCCAACCTTCTCCGATGGTCTCCAAATTAACACCATTGTCTCCCCGGTCCATCCTCATCATGAACTTGTTAATAGCATGGTTCGAATCTTCCTGGAACTACTCGAATCTTCATTTGAAGATTCGAGTAAAACCTAACCCTACCCAATGTACATCAAACTCACACCAGTTATCCACCTGACCTCCCTCGTGCCTAAAACATCATTGGTTTGGTTCGAATATGTCTAGAAGTGTTCGAATTTGAGATCAAAGAATATGAAAACCTAAAAAATTCCAATCATGGAGTTTACCCAAATTAAATGAGGGATTGAGGTCTAAGAGACTTTAATCGAGGTATTATCAATTGAGAATACTTCGAATAAAGTCTGTTCAGCCTCAAAAGGTCCGAATCCAAAATTGAGCTTTTGCCCGTGTAAATTTGAAGATTCAGAGGTATTCTTCTTACTTATTTTGTATCCTATGTGTATATTGTTGCCTGTTTCAGTAGCTTGTGTAATTTTTTATAGTTTTGTTTATTTGATTCTGTGATTCTGTCTCATACCTGTCTATTTGATCAAATAAGGACATTGTTTCTGTTAGTTGTGGTTATTTACAATGTGTGTAATCGACTCGATTAAGTTCGTCGATTAGTTATATTATAAATTCTCATTTCTGATAATGCTGATTGTAATAACCTGTTTACCTGTTTTGATTGATAATTATCATTTTGTTGTAATCAGTTAATTAGTTCTTGCTAATTAGTTGGTTCTTGTTTAATAAGTTAGAAAGTTTATCAAACATTTGTGTATTGATTTCTGAGCAGTTGGTTTCAGGCAGTGTCAATACTGACAATGCTCCTGCATTT
The DNA here is from genome assembly GCF_000393655.2 of Nicotiana sylvestris. Lineage (NCBI taxonomy): Eukaryota > Viridiplantae > Streptophyta > Magnoliopsida > Solanales > Solanaceae > Nicotiana > Nicotiana sylvestris. The sequence goes on from NC_091060.1 coordinate 21,602,599, forward strand.
GTTTGATTTTAGTTCTATTTCAAGGTCAGTTCAAATTGTTCTGTTGTTTAGTGTGATTGTGATGTTGGGTTTGAATGCAATTTCACAAGTTTTGATTAGATACAATTGTGTTAGAAGGTTGCATTCTCTGTTAAGATTCAGTCCAGAGCTTAAGAAAATTGGTTATAGCTATTTAAATCAGAAAGCAGGTTGATAATTAAGTTTGAACAGATTATAAAATCTGTTTTGTATCAGATTCTGATTTTTGTACTAAGGTCAGTAATAACAGTACGATTTCAGGGGTATTTCTGGGATAGAAACAGTAGGAATAATATGTTAGTATTAGTGTGTTATAGTGGAATGTTGATGGCTATAATTTAATGTAATAATGAGAAACCAAGGGAAGTGGAAGGGCTGAAAATCAGGAAAGGTTTTACTTAATGGGTTTTAAAGTAATAAAGCAGAATTTTAGTGGGATTTTCTGATTTTAAAAGAAAGAAGGGGTCCGGGCACAATTAGGGGAGTAAGTTATATAAGAAGGGAAGTTGGGACTGAAAAAAAAGAGAAGAGAGAGAGAAGTATATACAGAGGAGAAAGAACTCACACAGAGGAGAATACAGAGAGGAATCTGAAAAAAAGAGAGATTGAGAAGAGAAGAAAAACAAAACTAAGAAAAATAAAAAAGAAGAAAGAATCTGGAACAAGAAAAATAGAAGAGAAAGAAAGAAAATCTGAAACATTGTTTCTTGAATCTGTTTGGTTTTTGTTTGTCGATATTGCTTGGTTTTAATCTGAAATTCTTCTTAAATTTCTGTTATTGTTCGTTTGGTTTCACGGGATTTGTTTTGCTCAAATCTGCTGCATTATTGGCAATTTCTGCTGATTTTGTTGCTGCTACTACTGCTGAAATTTGCCTCTTTTACCCTCATTTCCAGGTATATATCTTTAGACTCGTGCTGTGGAAAATTTCAACATTGCAAAAATGAATGATGTTTGGAATTAATATTATGTCTTCTACTCGTTTAAGTCTATTAGTTTAAATTGCAGTTTTGTTTCAGTTGGTTAATATAGTAGTATGTTTGACATGATGACTATTAATTAATCATTCCCTTTTGAAGTTCGTATAAGTGTTGTAATAATGTTATCTATTTCAGAATTTCATTAAAGTATAGTTATGATTGAATTGTCAAGATAGGGAACATGGCAGAAAGTTGGCCATTAATTTTATCTTGGGATGTCATTAGCTAAGTAAAGAATAGTGTAGAAATATCAAAAAACTATATTATTAGCCTATTTTGTCAAATATCAGATTTTGTTTAAGGCTAGATAATGTTAATGGTATTTCGTTCATATATGGCATAATAACGGTTATGTGAATAGTCATGGTAGAAATGTGAATTGATATAATCCGTCCCGTTTATGATTTTGGAATATGATGAATGGTTCGGACGTTCTACTACGTTGCATGTGATGCCATTTTATTAAGTCAATTTGTATAATAGTTCTCTTTCTTACCAACTTGATTATTTATCATTGTAAATAAATTAACCAAATAATTATAACTTTGGACTAAAAACAAGTAGATGAGAAGGAGATGGGATTTGCGAATACGAATCGCCCCATCTGAGTCAAAAAATGTACAAAAATAGAGTTCGCTTTAGATATAATTTCTTCGAAAACTATTAGTTTGTTTATCAAATTAATTCTTTTTCCAGGTTTTATATGCAATTCACTTTTTGGGTATGCATATATTGTATTTATGGAAAAATGGTAGTATTAATTCCACGTTTATTTTTACTCTTTAAATTTGAATGGCTTGGAGAAATATAATTATTACGCGGAAAATATAATTTGCGGTCAACATTCAATAATTTGTGAATTCTTTCGAGGAATTTAGAGGCGTCCCAAATAGTGATTTCTCATGACTTTCATATAAATTATATGGAAGTAATAAACAATTTGTGGAAAATCTATACTATTATTAAGAATATTTTGCGTGATTAGGGATGCGTTCGTGTAATCTGATTATATTTCTAAAAGCAATTCGGATTATGCGTTCGCGCAACTTCGAGCGAACATTTAATAAAAAGGGGGTTCTTCGGAGAATATCAATATTAATTTCATATAACCCGAGATGTACGGTTCACTATTTAATTATACAAGAGCGACGAACGTTCTTAATTTTATTCTAAGCACGATTTCGAACATAAGTCTATTTTTATAATAAAAATAAACAAAAAATAACATTATCAATCTTATTGTGTACACGTATGCGTGACACGATTCTTCACGTTCATAAAAAATATATAACACAAATATACGTACGCGTGATTCGTTTAAGGGTCTATATTTATAAACAATCAAAAGCGGTAACAAAAATCATGCAATAAAAAAATGTATTTAATAAATCAAGATAATTAAGCCAAATATAGAAATGGTTAAGCGACTGTGCTAGAACCACGGAATTCGGGAATGCCTAACACCTTCTCCTGGATTAACAGAATTCCTTACTCAGATTTCTGGTTCGCAGAATAACAAATAGAGTCATGTTCTCCTCGATTCGGGATTAAAACCGGTGACTTGGGACGCCTTAAATTTCCCAGGTGGCGACTTTGAAACAAACAAACAAATCCCGTTTTGACTGTCCTTTAATTGGAGAAAACTCCCTCGCACCCCTGCCGGGGGCGGAAAAAGAAGGTGTGACAGCTCTGACGACTCTGCTGGGGACAGAAGTGTTAACCCAGAACCACTGGTTCTGGGTTTAAGAATTCGAGCTTAAAATAACTTTTATAATTGGCTTTATTTATTATCTGATGTTTACATGATATATGCCTAATATGCTAAATGATGTTTTTACTGCTTTAATATTATTTGAATTGTGTATATACAATTGCTACGAAACCCCTTTCTTTCTGAGTCTTCTGAATTTATGGTGCACACGTGCACGTGGCCCACCTTTCTGTTAAAGTCATACCAAATAAGACGAAGTTGGGACAAGTAACTAGGCCGGGTAGATTTTCGTGCTCCCGGTACGTTGCCCCCACTTTGCCTCAAACTGTCCGTTTGGGTAAGCCAGGTTTAGAACAATTTGCATCAGGTTTTTCACTTAGAATAACTCAGCCATATACCGGATCCCTAGTAGGAACGTCTATTTGCATCATGTACATTTGGCCTTGGAGACTCAACACAGGGGTTGGGTCTGTCTAGGACAGGTGAACCCGAAATTAAAAGACCATCCTGATGCATCCTACTTGCTACTTGTGCATTCATTTGCCTCGGATTTGCTTGTTGACCAGCTTACCTTAATTGAAAAAAAAGTCATTGTGAGAGCCGAGGAATAAAATGGGTTGTTTTAGAAAATTCCCAAAAAATAGTTTTAAGTTTTGAAAAAAAAGTGTTTTTATTAAAAAAAAATATATAAAAAAAATGATTTTTTTTATGAGTGTCTGTTTTCAAAAATGAGTCTTGATTTTTGTTAAAATCACTCGCAGACACAAAATGAGCACTACCCAAAACCCACCGTTCGCAAATGCAGATGAGGTTCTATTTCAGCTTCAGATGTGGTGGCATGAGTTAGGAGAAGATGGTCAAAAATGGGTCATTAAACATTTGGGAACTCTCACAGATATTATGAAAGTTAAACCACTTGATGATTTGATTGCCGCATTAGTAACTTTCTGGGACCCTGTTCACAATGTTTTTCGCTTCTCTGATTTTGAGCTTACTCCTACATTAGAAGAGATAGCTGGATATGCCGGTTTTGATGGAGATCTAAGAAAGCAAAGTCTTATATTCCCAAAAGCTCCCTCAGTGCATCGGTTCTTTGGGCTCCTAAACATCAGTAATCAAATCAAAAAAAGCAACGTTATCAACGGGTGTTGTTCTTTCAACTTCCTACATTCAAGGTTTGGAAAGCCATATGGATTTGAAATTCATGAGAAGGGCCTTACTAACAAGCAGAACAAAGACACCTGGCAGATTCACCATCGCTTCGCCTTCATGGTGGCTTTTCTAGGAATCATGGTCTTCCCTAACAAAGAACGAACAATTGATATTCGCACAGCGAAAATCGTACAGGTCCTCACTACCAAGGAAAATCACACCCTTGCCCCGATCATTCTCTCAGACATTTATCGGGCGTTGACCTTATGTAAATCAGGGGCAAAGGTCTTCGAAGGGTGCAAAATTTTGCAAATGTGGATGATTGAACATCTCCAACATCACCCCAAGCTCATACAGTATGGTCCAAGCCATGATAATTTCATCGAGAGTTATGAAGAAAGAATAAAAGATCATAAGTCACCAGAAGGGGTCGAAGCCTGGGTATCTCATCTAAGATCTTTAACGGCAAGTCAAATTGAGTGGACTTTGGGATGGCTCCCGGTGAGGGAAGTGATACACATGTCAACCTCAAATAGTTATTTGCTACTATTGGGATTGAGAAGCATCCAGCCATATGTGCCATAAAGAGTTCTAAGACAACTAGGGAGATACCAAGTAGTTCCCGATGATGAAGATTTGAGTATGCAAGTAATCGAGTTACACCCTGAAGCCACTCTTCCCGAGGCTTTAATTCAGCAGATGTGGAATGGGTGTCGATACTTGAAAGATGATACTCAAGTTCTAGACACTACAAAGGGAGAGATAATTCCAGGATATGCAAGGTGGTTTGAGAAACGGTCACGCGTGGATGATGCACCAGAACCCGATCTAAGAAGGCCAACAAAAAGACCCCATGTTCAAACCTTTAACGATAAAATCCAAGAGCGGCTGATTTGGGGAGAAAAGGAAAAGGGGTATAAAGCGACCATCCATGCTTTAAAAGAAAATTTGAGGAGCCTCAGTTTGGAGAAAGACTTACAAGCACAAGAAGCAGAAGGCGAGAAGAAGAGTCTGGCTTGTGAGAATAAAAATCTTCACGCTCAATTTCAAAAAATGAAGAAAGCTTCTGAAACACCAATGAGGAGTTGGAAGGATCAAAAAATCATCGCCAATCTTTTTGAAAAAATGCAAGATTATGATTCCATTTTGGCAAAAAACGAAAAGGCGCTGAGCAAAGCTAAAGAAAGAATCCAACAATTAAGCGAAGAGGCCAGATCTTATAAAGAACGCCAAGTAAGGCAATTCGAAGAAGACAGGGCACAATTCAAGAAGGAAAAAGACCGTTGGATACATTCAGAAGCCCAACTTCATGCACAACTGGAAGAAGCGAGAAGGTACAACAGAGAATATCAGCATGCAGACATCGACAGAGAAAGAGCACAGGCAAGACTCGATCAGGCCAGACTCCGAGCTCAATTAGATTCAGCTTTTGATCGTGAAGACCGTGTCAGAGATATAGCCACCACTCGCCAACAGCAACTACAAAACCAAGACCAACGTCTCCAAGATTTCAGGGCACAAATCCATGATTTAGCGGTTTACACCTCTCAAAATTATGTAAACTGCCAAGGAATGGATTATGAAAGGTTTATAGAGCACGCACCTATGTTCGCCCATCATCTAGCGATGGAGTTAGAAAGAATGTATCGTACACTAGGAGGTCATCCGGGTCAAGCCCCACCATGAGCAGATGATCCAATGATTGAAAACAAAAGTGGGGAGTGGAGCAGGTTCACAACTATTGAGAGTTATGGCTTTTGTTTGATTTGGGTTTGTGTCAAGTTTTAAAACCATTTTTATAATGTTTTTTAAATGCAATGTCTGTTTCATCTTTGTAAAATAAATAAAAGTGTTGACAATTGCTTTACGTTCGAACTACGCAAGGTCTGATTCATGCAGGGGCATGATACGTAGGCAATCTCTATAAGATTCGACCACATCCACAATCATAAAAGAATAAAATGAGAGTGAGTAACAATAAAAAGACCGAGAAAAGCTGGGATGACACAAGCAGCCGAGCAAATGCATAATAGAAAAGGGTTATTTGTCTAGGAACATTGCATCTCAACGTGTAATTATATATGTGTTAAACTCTCAAAACTAACAAGTTTGCTCATTTCCAGAATTCAAGCAGTTAGTTTTTCTAAGAGATACTGGCATATTATCATTATCACACCAGATCAAAAGGACCGATACCCGAAAGTATGTCTATTCCGAATGTCGACACAGGTATTGAGATAGAGGAGATGGACGTGGGCAAAATGAAAGAAGAAATGCTTAAACTCAAACAGCAAATGACTGAGATGTACCGAGCCTGGTCTACAGGGCAATCACCCCCATCTTACCCAGCTAACCCTGCTCCATCACTAGCCCAAGCTCAGGATAATCTTACCACTAAACTATCCCCAAATTTCCCCATCTACCAACACTACCGAGGCACCACCTCTCAAACACCGCAGTCTCCGCCTCCGAAACCAGTTCCATACCATCCTCCACCGGTAACTCCTGTCTTCGTAGCACCTCCCCCGGCTACATTCCACAAATCTCCTAGTGAACCTATACTCCAGGCCCAGGACAATCAATACTACCCCCGGAGCCCACCCTTAAAGCCTCCGAAATCCATTCAACTACTCCTCGTTTTGACCTCCCAACCGAAATTGACAAGCCAACCAAAAATGCTGAACAAGAAGAGATGTTCAGAAAGGTCAAAAGCCTAGAACAATCGTTCTGAGACATGCGAGGGTTAGGAGGACAGGTTAGTGTGGCCTACACGGATTTATGTTTATTCCCAAATGTGAAATTGCCAGTTGGTTTCAAGATGCCCAAATTTGACCTGTATAATGGACACGATGATCCAGTAGCCCACTTGAGAGGATTCTGCAGCAAGATGCGAGGAGCTGGGGGAAGAGACGAATTATTGATGGCTTACTTCAGTCAAAGTTTGAGCGGATCAGCTTTAGAGTGGTATACACGCCAGGACCATGGGAGATGGTACACCTGGGATGACCTAGCACAGGCATTTGCTTACCACTTCCAATACAATCTGGAAATCATCCCAGATCGACTATCTTTGACAAAATTTGAGAAAAAGCACAATGAAAGTTTTAGAGAGTATGGTTTCCGGTGGAGGGAACAGGCAGCAAGGGTGGATCCTCCTATGAAGGAAAGTGAAATGGTAGACTACTTCCTACAAGCCCTGGAGCCAACTTACTATGCCCATTTGGTTTCAGCGGTAGGAAAATCATTCAACGAAGTAGTGAAGATGGGAGGTATGGTGGAAGAAGGCCTCAAGACAAATAAAATCATGAGTTATTCGGCTATTAAGGCGACTACTCAAGCTATTCAAGGCGGAGTAGGAGGAATTGGAAGAAAGAAAAGGGAGGAAGCAGCGGTGGTTGATTCGGGAACTTGGTCAGGATCTGGAGGTTCACCTCATTACTACAATCAACATCGGTCCCACCAATCAACTTACCACCACAATTCACCCCAACATTACTATCACCCGTCGGAACCTCATTTTTCCATCAATCATGCACAAGCATACAATCAACCACTTTCTCACGCTCATTGGCGCGCCCCTGTCATATCAAGTACTTACCCACGAGCCTAACCTGGACCAGGTTTCAGGCCTAGGCAAGCATTCAGGGGAGAAAGGGAACAGAAAAAGAAAACCTTCACTCCATTGGGTGAATCCTACACTAGTCTGTTCCACAGGTTGAGACAGCTAGACATGCTAAGGCCGATACAATCCAAGGTGTCCAATCCTCCTCCAAATAATTTGGACTACACTATAAGCTGTGAATATTGTTCCGGTACACCAGGCCATGATACAGAAAAATGTTGGCATTTGAAGAATTCCACAACTTACAAGAGCTGATTGATACTAACAAAATTAAAGTTCAAACCCCCGAAGCTCCCAATATCAACAAAAATCCAATGCCAGCCCATCAGGAGGCCAATATGATAGAAATAATATGGGCTGATGGGGAAACAAAGAAGCCATCGCAAACCGTCATGATGATTAGGTCTCATGAAACCAAGCCAGTTAAGCAGTTAACAGAGGAGAAGTCGGTGCCTGAGCACGACAAAAATGGTGATGAACCATCTGTGGTATTTGAGAAGGGATCTTCAAGCAAAGTTGCTACAAAGCAGGAAGGATTAAAAGTGATTGTACCAGGGGTCGCCAACAAACCCATTGTAGTCGTGGAAGGAGCCCGTATAGATCGGGTCATTATCAAGCCGGTAACCCAGTTACCAGTGATCAGCAACAAATCCATTCCATGGAACTACGAACGGGTAACGGTAATGTATAAAGGAAAAGAAGTCAAGGAAGAAGTCTGTGAGGTGCAAGGCTTGACTCGGTCGGGAAGATGTTTCACTCCCGAGGAGTTAAGAAAAACTAAAAATCCAACACTAATAAAGAAAGCTGTGACGGAAGAAGAAGCGGAAGAATTTTTAAGAAAAATGAAGCTCCATGACTATTCTGTTGTGGATCAATTGAAAAAGACGCCCGCTCAAATTTCATTATTGTCATTACTGATCCATTCAGAGGAGCACCGTCAAGCTTTGATGAAAATCCTGAATGAGGCACACGTTCCTGATAAGATCTCCGTGAATCATTTGGGGAAAATAGCCAACAGAATCTTTGAGGCAAACAGAATCACATTTTCTGATGATGAACTGCCTATGGAAGGTACTGAGCACAACAAAGCTCTTTACCTCACATTGAAATGTGAAAACTCCGTAGTAACCTGAGTATTGGTTGGCAACGGGTCAAGTGCAAATATATGCCCTCTCTCTACTCTGGGCAAGTTGAAAATCAAAGAGGAGAGGATCCAGAAGAATAGTATTTGCGTACGGGGGTTTGACGGTGGAAGCAGAGATTCATTTGGCGACATAGTGCTAGAGCTGACAATAGGGCCAGTTGAATTCACAATGGAGTTTCAAGTGCTGGACATAACTGTTTCTTATAATTTGCTATTGGGTCGACCATGGATCCATGCTGCTAAAGCAATCCCGTCAACACTACACCAGATAGTCAAGTTTGAATGGGATAAACAGGAAATAGTTGTGTGTGGGGAAGACAGTTTAAATGCTCACAGCGGTGCCATTGTACCAGTCGAGGGAATAGAAAATGACCAGGGACCATGGGTTTACCAAGTGTCTGACATAGTATCGGTAGAGAAAATTCCAAAGGGGAAATACATTCCGAATCCAAAGATAACCTCTGCATCAGTCATGGTAGCCTATGAAATGTTAAAAAATGGTTTTATACCCGGCAAAGGTTTGGGCTCATCTTTGCAAGGAATTATACAACCAGTATCTCTCCCCGAGAACTGGGGAACATTTGGTTTGGGATTCATACCCACTGTCACAGACGTGAGAAAGGCCAGAAAGCTGAAACAAAAGGCATGGGTTCTTCCAAAACCAGTCCCACATCTATCAAAGTCTTTTATCAAGATCGGTGCTAAAAATCACCCGATAACAACAATTCCTAAATCCTTGGTCAATCCTAAGAAGGAATTGATTGAAAGATTCGAGAAATTATTTGACGATGTGAATATGGTGGAAAGCAGTGAAGGTTCTAGCGACGCAGAAGTGCAATTCGTCGGGCCAGAGACAAGGCTTAATAATTGGAAAGCCACTCCTCTCCCCATTCGAAAGGGGTCTTGGTAGTTTATTTTGATTTTCCTTCAGTTTGTTTGGGTTACCTTAGGGTTGTAAACTCAATGTTTATCTTACAGTTTATTTGAAGTGTGCAAACCTTGTTATCTTTCATTATCCAATAAAATACAGTTTCCCTTTCATTATCATTCCTGATATTTTTCTTTTCTTTTCTTCTTTTTCTGTACAGTTCTTTTTACGCTGGCTCTAGTGATATGGCATGCATGAGGAATCCTCAGCCCAGTCTTAAAAATCAATCTGATTCCGAAATAATAATTCAAGAAGTATATTGTGATTATGAATCAGAATATGATGAGGATGAGGCTTTCGAAGAGATTAGTAAAGAGTTAATTCATTTTGAGGAAAAAACCAAACCTAACTTGAGTGATACCGAAGACATCAACATAGGGGACACGAATAATATCCGAGAAACTAAAATAAGTGTCCATCTCAAACCAAAGATCCGAGAAGAGTTGATTAAAGCACTCATAGAATTCAAAGATGTTTTTGCATGGTCATATGACGACATGCCAGGTTTGAGCACTGATTTAGTGGTTCACAAATTGCCCACTGATCCAATGGTGCCTCCTGTCAAGCAAAAATTGAGAAAGTTCAAGCCTGATATGAGTGTGAGAATTAAAGAAGAAATCATCAAACAGTTAGAGGCAAAGGTCATTCGAGTCACTCGATATCCTGTTTGGTTGGCTAATATCGTTCCTGTGCCAAAGAAAGACGGCAAAATCAGAGTATGTGTCGATTATCGCAATCTCAACAAAGCGAGTCCGAAGGATAATTTCCCATTACCCAATATCCATATTTTGATCGATAATTGCACCAAGCATGAGATAGGATCTTTTGTGGATTGTTATGTCGGATATCATCAAATTCTGATGGATGAAGAAGATGCAGAAAAGACGACATTCATCACCCCATGGGGAACTTATTGCTACCGGATAATGCCCTTTGGTTTGAAGAACGCCGGGGCAACTTACATGAGAGCAATGACCACGGTGTTTCATGATATGATACACAAGAAGATTGAGGTATACGTGGACGATGTGATCATAAAATCAAAGCATCAGGCCGACCACGTTGGGGATTTGAGGAAATTCTTCTCGAGACTTTGCAGGTACAACCTCAAGCTTAACCCTGCCAAATGCGCATTTGGTGTTCCATCTGGAAAGCTGTTGGGATTCATAGTCAGTCGGCGAGGCATCGAGATAGACCCATCAAAGATCAAAGCCATCCAAGAATTGCCACCTCCAAGGAACAAGACTGAAGTAATGAGTTTGTTAGGGAGGTTGAATTACATCAGCAGGTTTATTGCTTAGCTCACGGCAACCTGTGAGCCTATTTTTAAATTATTAAAAAAAGATGTTGCGGTTGAGTGGACTGATGAATGTCAAGAAGCATTTGATAAGATAAAAGGATACTTGTCAAATCCACACGTGCTGGTTCCGCCAGATCCAGGAAGACCTTTGATTCTTTACTTGACGGTCTTGGAAAATTCCTTTGGTTGTGTATTGGGGCAACATGACCTCATCGGCAGAAAAGAACAGGCCATCTACTACCTCAGCAAGAAATTCACAGCTTGTGAGGTTAAGTACACTCATCTGGAAAGGACATGTTGCGCCCTAACATAGGTAGCTCAGAAATTGAAACACTATTTGTCATCCTACACTACATACCTCATTTCGCGTCTGGACCCATTGAAATATATTTTTCAAAAACCTATGCCAACGGGGAGACTTGTAAAGTGGCAGATATTGCTCACAGAATTTGATATCATATATGTGACTCGGACTGCAATGAAAGCCCAAGCATTGGCCGATCATTTAGCCGAAAACCCGGTCGACGAGGAGTACGAGCCATTGAAAACCTATTTTCCCGATGAAGAAATAATGCATATCGGTGAGATGGAGCAGATTGAAAAACCTGGCTGGAAACTTTTCTTTGATGGGGCCGCTAACATGAAAGGAGTCGGGATAGGAGCTGTAATTATCTCTGGGACCGGGCATCACTATCCTGTTACGGCTCAACTTCGATTTTATTGCACCAATAACATGGCTGAATATGAAGCTTGTATTTTGGGGTTAAGGCTAGCCGCAGACATGGGTATCCGGGAAATCTTAGTCATGGGAGATTCGGATCTTCTGGTATATCAAATTCAAGGAGAATGGGAAACCCAAGACTTGAAGCTCATACCATACCGACAATGTCTACATGACCTTTGTCGGCGGTTTCAATCAGTGGAGTTCCAGCATATTCCAAGGATCCATAATGAAGTCGCCGATGCATTGGCTACCCTAGCATCAATGTTGCACCATCCGGACAAAGCTTATGTGGATCCACTGCATATTCAAGTCCCCGATTAGCACGCTTACTGCAATATGGTAGAGGAGGAGTTTGACGGTGAACCATGGTTCCACGACATCAAGGAGTATATCAGAATGGGGATATACCCATCACGAGCCAAAGGGGATCAAAAGAGAACCATCAGGCGATTGGCAAATTGATTCTTCTTAAGCGGAGGAGTTTTGTATAAAAGAACACCAGACATTGGATTGTTAAGATGCATAGATGCCAGACAAGCTACAGCTGCCATGTCTGAAATACATGCGGGAGTTTGCGGACCCCACATGAGTGGATATGTGTTGGCAAAGAAAATTCTCCGAGCCGGTTACTATTGGCTTACCATGGAGCGAGATTGTATCAGTTTTGTGCGCAAGTGTCATCAATGCCAGATACACGGGGATTTGATTCATTCTCCACCATCTGAGTTGCATACAATGTCGGCACCATGGCCCTTCGTCGCCTGGGGCATGGATGTGATTGGACCAATTGAGCCGGCAGCATCCAATGGGCACAGGTTCATTCTGGTAGCCATTGATTATTTTACCAAATGGGTTGAGGCCAAAACATTCAAATCAGTGACCAAGAAAGCTGTGGTCGATTTTGTTCACTCAAATATCATATGTCGATTCGGAATCCCAAAGGTGATCATCACAGATAACGGTGCTAATCTTAACAGTAACTTAATGAGGGAAGTATGTCAACAGTTTAAGATTATACATCGCAACTCTACCCCAATCGGCCCAAGGCGAATGGAGCAGTCGAGGCAGCCAACAAAAATATAAGGAAGATACTTCGGAAAATGGTAGAAGGTTATAGACAATGGCACGAAAAATTACCATTTGCGCTGTTGGGATATCGCACTACTGTTCGCACTTCAGTAGGAGCAACTCCTTATTTGTTGGTATATGGCACTGAGGCGGTAATTCCTGCAGAAGTTGAAATTCCTTCCCTTCGGATCATCGCCGAAGCTAAGATTGATGATGATGAATGGGTCAAAACCCGTTTGGAACAGTTAAACTTGATTGATGAAAAACGATTGGCAGCAGTATGTCATGGCCAATTATATCAAAGAAGAATAGCAAGGGCATACAACAAAAAGGTGCGTCCCCGAAAGTTTGAAGTGGGTCAACATGTGCTGAAACGTATTCTTCCACATCAGGCTGAAGCAAAGGGCAAATTTTCCCCGAATTGGCAAGGACCATTCATTGTGACCAGAGTATTATCCAATGGTGAATTATGTTTAACAGATATTAAAGGAAAATGCATAGACATGGCTATCAATTCTGATGCGGTAAAGAGATATTATGCATGATTTTTCCTTGGTATAAGTTATTAAATGTTTGTATTCGGCATTATTTCGAAGATTGGAATGACAAAGGCAATTTATTCTGCTATCCAAACACTGTACCCTTTGTTTCCCCTTTGAGCCACAATCGTTTCTTTCTTACCCTCTCTTGGAATCAATGAAAATCAAATAATATATATATATATATAGAAAATCACTATTAAGGAGTGAACTACGTTTGACCTGATTCCTCAAAGAGGATACGTAGGCGCCTCACGGCTCGGTCATAGGGTGCATAATATGCATAATATGCATAATGTGCACAAATGGAAACATCAAGAGACCCCAATCAAGAAACTGGGGCAGGAATTGTATTGGCAAATAAGAAAAATGATTCCAAGGGTTGTAATTTTAAAAACCCCTATCAAAATTGTTTAACTTTTGATACCTTTCCATTCCAACCGCATACCAAAAGACCGTTCGACCAAACTTAGAAAGAACGCCGAGTCAAACAAATGAAGATGATTCATAACACTCTGGTCCAAACAAGAAGAAGTAATGAAAATGAGAGAGTCTCATAGGTGAAAACCCTCACGGGCACCATGAGACAATGGAAGCTGAGAGTAATGAAAATGAGAGAGTCTTATTGGTGAAAACCTTCGCAGGCACCATAAGGCGAAAAGGAATTAAGAAATGAACAAATGAGGAAGTTTTGTCGGTGAAAACCTTTTTGGATACGGCAAGTCGAACAAGATCTGTAAATCGGCAAAAAAGTGAAATTAGGTTGTGGAAATTTTGGGAAAGCATAATGAAACAATTGGAAAGAAGAGATTGATTAAAAAGACTGGGTTGATTAATCCAAAATGCATACCTTGATCATTGGTGCCAGTGACTCTAATCAGATAAGTTCTTTATTCCTTCTCCAACAGTCATCCAAATTTGGATTTTTCTTTTCATTCCAGATTGTCGAAAATCGTCACGTTTTTGTCGCTAATAATTTTACTCTTATAAAGCTTTTGAGGCAAGTTTTGTTTCAAACCAAATAAGAAGGAATGTCAAGGTATACTACCAAGATTCAAGATTGCATAAGGCAAAATACGGCCATGATGAGCAGGAAGTAATAGGATAAAAATAAGATATGGGTGTAAGAAAAGTTGAATCCAAAAAGTGATTCTGCAATGTCGGGAGAGACATATGATTACAGTTAAAAGGGTTTGAAGTGAAAACAACAGTTGTGGATCCTATCGTTAAGGATCAATTACAAAGACAAAATTGTTTTTTCAACCGCACCAAGGCAGTAAAACAAGACAAAGAGAAACCCCACCCTCAGCAAGAATGCCACAACTGACCACCCTGCTTTAAACTGACGAAATTTTCTTTGATTTGAAACAGGGGGCAAAAACAACATTGGTGCCAAAAAACACCCGGAAAAGAAAATGGCAATCAGGCGTCCACCTGGAGAACAAGGATGAAGAAAGGAAATAGAAATCAGACGTCCACCTGGAAAACAAGGATGAGGAAAAGAATTAGCAATCAGGCGCCCACCTGGAGAACAAAGATGAAGAAAGGAAGAAGTAATCAGACGTCCACCTAGAGAACAAGGAAGAAGAAAGGAAATAGTAATCAGGCGTCCACCTGGAGAACAAGGATGAGGAAAAGAAAATGGCAATCAGGCGTCCACCTGGAGAACAAAGATGAAGAAAGGAAATAGCAATCAGGCGTCCACCTGGAGAACAAGGATGAGGAAAAGAATTAGCAATCAGGCGTCCACCTGGAGAACAAGGATGAAGAAAGGAAGAAGTAATCAGGCGTCCACCTGGAGAACAAGGAAGAAGAAAGGAAATGGTAATCAGGCATCCTCCTGGAGAACAATGATGAAGAAAAGAAATAGCAATCAGGCGTCCACTTGGAGAACAAGGACGAAGAAAAGAATTAGCAATCAGGCATCCACCTGGAGAATAAGGATGAGGAAAGGAAAATGGCAATCAGGCGTCCACCTGGAGAACAAGGAAGAGGAAAGGAAATAGCAATCAGGCGTCCACCTGGAGAACAAGGATGAAGAAATGAATTAGCAATCAGGCATCCACCTGGAGAACAAAGATGAGGAAAGGAAAATGGCAATCAGGCGTCCACCTGGAGAATAAAGAAGAAGAAAAGAATTAGCAATCAGGCGTCCACCTGGAGAACAAGGATGAAGAAAAGAATTAGCAATCAGGCGTCCACCTGGAGAACAAGGATGAAGAAAAGAAATAGCAATCAGGCGTCCACCTGGAGAACAAGGATGAAGAAAAGAATTAGCAATCAGGCGTCCACCTGGAAAATAAGGATGAGGAAAGGAAAATGGAAATCAGGCGTCCACCTGGAGAACAAGGAAGAGGAAAGGAAATGGTAATCAGGCGTCCACCTGGAGAACAAGGATGAAGAAAAGAATTAGCAATCAGGCGTCCACCTAGAGAACAAGGATGAGGAAAGGAAAATGGCAATCAGGCGTCCACCTGGAGAACAAGGAAGAAGAAAAGAATTAGCAATCAAGCGTCCACCTGGAGAACAAGGATGAAGAAAAGAATTAGCAATCAGGCGTCCACCTGGAGAACAAGGATGAAGAAAAGAAATAGCAATCAGGCGTCCACCTGGAGAACAAGGATGAAGAAAAGAATTAGCAATCAGGCGTCCACCTGGAAAATAAGGATGAGGAAAGGAAAATGGAAATCAGGCGTCCACCTGGAGAACAAGGAAGAGGAAAGGAAATGGTAATCAGGCGTCCACCTGGAGAACAAGGATGAAGAAAAGAATTAGCAATCAGGCGTCCACCTAGAGAACAAGGATGAGGAAAGGAAAATGGCAATCAGGCGTCCACCTGGAGAACAAGGAAGAAGAAAAGAATTAGCAATCAAGCGTCCACCTGGAGAACAAGGATGAAGAAAAGAATTAGTAATCAGGCGTCCACCTAGAGAACAAGAATGGGCAAAGGAAAATGGCAATCAGGCGTCCACCTGGAGAACAAGGAAGAAGAAAAGAATTAGCAATCAGGCGTCCACCTGGAGAACAAGGTTGAGGAAAAGAATTAGCAATCAGGAGTCCACCTGGAGAACAAGGATGAAGAAAGGTAGAAGTAATCAGGCGTCCACCTGGAGAACAAGGATGAAGAAAAGAAATAGTAATCAGGCGTCCACCTGGAGAACAAGGATGAGGAAAATAAAATGGAAATCAGGCGTCCACCTGGAGAACAAGGATGAAGAAAGGAAATAGCAATCATGCGTCCACATGGAGAACAAGGATGAGGAAAAGAATTAGCAATCAGGCGTCCACCTGGAAAATAAGGATGAGGAAAGGAAAATGGCAATCAGGCGTCCACCTGGAGAACAAGGAAGAGGAAAGGAAATGGCAATCAGGCGTCCACCTGGAGAACAAGGATGAAGAAAAGAATTAGCAATCAGGCGTCCACTTGGAGAACAAGGATAAGGAAAGGAAAATGGCAATCAGGCGTCCACCTGGAGAACAAGGAAGAAGAAAAGAATTAGCAATCAGGCGTTCACCTGGAGAACAAGGATGAGGAAAAGAAATAGCAATCAGGCGTCCACCTGGAGAACAAGGATGAGGAAAGGAAAATGGCAATCAAGCGTCCACCTGGAGAACAAGGATGAGGAAAAGGAAATGGCAATCAGGCGTCCACCTGGAGAACAAGGATGAAGAAAAGAATTAGCAATTAGGCGTCCACCTGGAGAACAAGGATGAGGAAAAGAATTAGCAATCAGGCGTCCACCTGGAGAACAAGGATGAAGAAAGGAAGAAGTAATCAGGCGTCCACCTGGAGAACAAGGAAGAAGAAAGGAAATAGCAATCAGGCGTCCACCTGGAGAACAAGGATGAGGAAAAGAATTAGCAATTAGGCGTCCACTTGGAGAATAAGGATGAAGAAAGGAAGAAGTAATCAGGAGTCCACCTGGAGAACAAGGAAGAAGAAAGGAAATGGCAATCAGGCGTCCACCTGGAGAATAAGGATGAAGAATTGAAATAGCAATCAGGCGTCCACCTGGAGAACAAGGATGAAGAATAGAAATAGCAATCAGGAGTCCACCTGGAGAACAAGGATGAAGAAAGGAAATAGCAATCAGGCGCCCTCCTGGAGAATAAGGGAATATAATTGAAGCATCAGCAGTCAGGCACCCACCTGGAGAATAAGGGAATACAATGGAAGTGTCAAGAGCCCACTCATATAAGAAAGGAGCATACTTGGAGTCAATAAAGCAGAGGAGACCAACCAAGTCCCCAGCAGGACACAAAAAGAGTCCCAAACAGATAAAGGAAATACGAAACACAATGAAAGGAATTGCGCAAAAGATGCCCAAGAGTCACCAAGACATCAAGACAACAAGAAACGCAAGAGCAGGATCTAGATAAGATTTTGTAATTCATATACCATAGTCTAGTTTAGCTTTTTGTTTTACCTTTAAAGCAGGGTGTAATAAGGAGGTCAGCAAGCAGTAAAAGCCAAAAGAAACAGCAGTAGCATCACAGTCCCATGGTAGTCCCAGCCACCCAAAACTTCCCGAACTACATTGACCTGATTCCTTTATAGCCAAGGATATGTAGGAAACCTTTGAAGCAGAGGTTCGGTCAAATCTTTCAAAAAAAAAAGTGCTTCCCACAGAGTATTCGAACAGGCAAAAATCGCTCGTATCCGCTCACTTTATCTTTGCACTAAAACTCTTCGAGTTTCCGCACAAAGAGGGGCAGCTGTGAGCACGTGATTTTTGCCTCACGAAAACTACTCTAAAATAAATCAAAAAATAAAACAAAATTCTCTTAGTATGCAATTTTTAGAATTTATGTGGCGTTTATTAATTATTTGTGTTTTGTCCGTAAATATTTACTTTGTTATAGTTAAATGAAAAAATAAAATAAAAATACATGTTGCATGCATATCTAGGATTTAATTATGCATTTAAGAGTTAATTAAAAATCACGAAAAATATGCATTTATCTTATTTGTTCGTCATTTAAATATGTCATTGTGTGATTAATGATTTGTCTTGTATGTTAATATTTGGTAAAGGGTGATTAATGTTTTGTAAGGTTAATTTTGTTTTTATAATTAAAATTAGGAATTTAATAATTAGGAATAAAATTAGAAAATGAAAAGAGGGAGAAAATAATAGAAAAAAAACGGACTGGGCCATTTAATATCAGGCCCAAAACGATGGACTTACCCAGCCCAAATCTGTCAACCCAAAAGACATCAAACGACGTAGTATATGGCAGAAGCTACGTCGTTTTGATGGTACCCATTCAGGTGATTCCCAGACAATCAACGACACCGTATTGGTATGTTTATCTGAACCGTTGTTCAAGTTGATCTAACGGTCCAGTTCAGCTCTTTCACTAAACCAAACGACGACGTATGATCATATTTAATCAGGACCGTTCATTGTTTCTGATCCAAGGGCTCCTAGAGTTTTGACATTACCCGTAACCCTTACCCGACCCACTGCCCCGATTCAGCCTGACCCCAACATTTAACCAAACGACATCGTTTGGTTAAATGAACTGATCCTGACCGTGTATCTTACCTGATCCGACGGTCAAGATCAATCCACCCCACCCCTATAAAAGCCTAAATCCTACCCCAGCCCCCCAAACCAAACACCCCACCCCTCTGTCCTGTTCATCATCTCTTTCAAGAGATCAGATGAATTCCACCGTCCACCACCGTGCACCGCCCACCGAAATCGCCTCACGACGGTTCCGGTGTTCCAAACAACCCCACCTTAACACCCTCGACTCCTCACAACCCCCTTTTTACGGATCTGGGGTTAGTTACCCTCGGATCAGGCCACATAGTCTCGAATCTTCGATCGAAGGTTGGTCTGAAAACCCAACCTTCTCTGATGGTCTCCAAATTAACACCACAGTCTCCTTTGTCCATCCTCAACATGAACCTGTTAATAGCATGGTTCGAATCTTCCTGGAACTACTCGAATCTTCATTTGAAGATTCGAGTAAAACCTAACCCTACCCAATGTACCTCAAACTCACACCAGTTATCCACCTGACCTCCCTCGTGCCTAAAACATCATTGGTTTGGTTCGAATATGTCTAGAAGTGTCCGAATTTGAGATCAAACATTATGAAAACCTAAAAAATTCCAATCGTAGAGTTTACCCAAATTAAATGAGGGATTGAGGTCAAAGAGACTTTAATCGAGGTATTCTCAATTGAGAATACTTCGAATAAAGTCTGTTCAACCTCAAAAGGTCCGAATCCAAAATTGAGCTTTTGTCCGTGTAAATTTGAAGATTCATAGGTATTCTTCTTACTTCTTTTGTATCCTATGTGTATATTGTTGCCTGTTTCAGTAGCTTGTGTAAATTTTCATAGTTTTGATTATTTGATTCTGTGATTCTGTCTCATACCCGTCTATTTGATCAAATAAGGGCATTGTTTCTGTTGGTTGTGGTTATTTACAATGTGTGTAATCGACTCGATTAAGTTCGTCGATTAGTTATATTATAAATTCCCGTTTCTGATAATGCTGATTGTAATAACATGTTTACCTGTTTTGATTGATTATTATCATTTTGTTGTAATCAGTTAATTAGTTCTTGCTAATTAGTTGGTTCTTGTTTAATAAGTCGGAAAGTTTATCAAACATTTGTGTGTTGATTTCTGAGTAGTTGGTTTCAGGCAGTATCAATACTGACAATGCTCCTGCATTTGTTTGATTTTAGTTCTATTTCAAGGTCAGTTCAAATTGTTCTGTTGTTTAGTGTTATTGTGATGTTGGGTTTGAATGCAATTTCACAAGTTTTGATTAGATACAATTGTGTTAGAAGGTTGCATTCTCTGTTAAGATTCAGTCCAGATCTTAAGAAAATTGGTTATAGCTATTTAAATCAGAAAGCAGGTTGATAATTAAGTTTGAACAGATTATAAAATCTGTTTTGTATCAAATTCTGATTTTTGTACTAAGGTCAGTAATAACAGTAGGATTTCAGGGGTATTTCTGGGATAGAAACAGTAGGAATAATATGTTAGTATTAGTGTGTTATAGTGGAATGTTGATGACTATAATTTAATGTAATAATGGGAAACCAAGGGAAGTGGAAGGGCTGAAAATCAGGAAAGGTTTTACTTAATGGGATTTAAAGTAATAAAGCAGAATTTTAGTGGAATTTTCTGATTTTAAAAAAAGAAGGGGTCCGGGCAGCATTAGGGGAGTAAGTTATATAAGAAGGGAAGTTGGGACTGAAAAAAAAGAGAAGAGAGAGAGAAGTATATACAGAGGAGAATACAGAGAGGAATCTGAAAAAAAGAGAGATTGAGAAGAGAAGAAAAACAGAACTAAGAAAAATAAAAAAGAAGAAACAATCTGGAACAAGAAAAATAGAAGAGAAATAAAAAAAATCTGAAACATTGTTTCTTGAATCTGTTTGGTTTTTGTTTGTCGATATTGCTTGGTTTTAATCTGAAATTCTTCTTAAATTTCTGTTACTGTTCGTTTGGTTTCACGGGATTTGTTTTGCTCAAATCTGCTGCATTATTGTCAATTTCTGTTGATTTTGTTGCGCTACTACTTCTGAAATTTGCCTCTTTTACCCTCATTTCCAGGTATATATCTTTAGACTCGTGCTGTGGAAAATTTCAACATTGCAAAAATGAATGAAGTTTGGAATTAATATTATGTCTTCTACTCGTTTAAGTCTATTAGTTTAAATTGCAGTTTTGTTTCAGTTGGTTAATATAGTAGTATGTTTGACATGATGACTATTAATTAATCATTCCTTTTTGAAGTTCGTATAAGTGTTGTAATAATGTTATCTATTTCAGAATTTCATTAAAGTATAGTTATGATTGAATTGTCAAGATAGGGAACATGGCAGAAAGTTGGCCATTAATTTTATCTTGGGATGTCATTAGCTAAGTAAAGAATAGTGTAGAAATATCAAAAAACTATACTATTAGCCTATTTTGTCAAATATCAGATTTTGTTTAAGGCTAGATAATGTTAATGGTATTTCGTTCATATATGGCATAATAACGGTTATGTGAATAGCCATGGTAGAAATGTGAATTGATATAATCCGTCCCGTTTATGATTTTGGAATATGATGAATGGTTCGGACGTTCTACTACGTTGCATGTGATGCCATTTTATTAAGTCAATTTGTATAATAGTTCTCTTTCTTATCAACTTGATTATTTATCATTGTAAATAAATTAACCAAATAATTATACTTGGACTAAAAACAAGTAGATGAGAAGGAGATGGGATTTGCGAATACGAATCGCCCCATCTGAGTCAAAAAATGTACAAAAATAGAGTTCGCTTTAGATATAATTTCTTCGAAAACTATTAGTTTGTTTATCAAATTAATTCTTTTTCCAGGTTTTATATGCAATTCACTTTTTGGGTATGCATATATTGTATTTATGGAAAAATGGTAGTATTAATTCCACGTTTATTTTTAGTCTTTAAATTTGAATGGCTTGGAGAAATATAATTATTACGCGGAAAATATAATTTGCGGTCAACATTCAATAATTTGTGAATTCTTTTCGAGGAATTTAGAGGCGTCCCAAATAGTGATTTCTCATGACTTTCATATAAAATATATGGAAGTAATAAACAATTTGTGGAAAATCTATACTACTATTAAGAATATTTTGCGTGATTAGGGATGCGTTCGCGTAACCTGATTATATTTCTAAAAGCAATTCGGATTATGCATTCGCGCAACTTCGAGCGAACATTTAATAAAAAGGGGGTTCTTCGGAGAATATCAATATTAATTTCATATAACCCGAGATGTGCGGTTCACTATTTAATTATACAAGAGCGACGAACGTTCTTAATTTTATTCTAAGCACGATTTCGAACATAAGTCTATTTTTATAATAAAAATAAACAAAAAATAACATTATCAATCTTATTGTGTACACGTATGCGTGACACGATTCTTCACGTTCATAAAAAATATATAACACGAATATACGTATGCGTGATTCGTTTAAGGGTCTATATTTATAAACAATCTAAAGCGGTAACAAAAATCAAGCAATAAAAAAATGTATTTAACAAATCAAGATAATTAAGACAAATATAGAAATGGTTAAGCGACCGTGCTAGAACCACGGAATTCGGGAATACCTAACACCTTCTCCCGGATTAACAGAATTCCTTACTCAGATTTTTGATTCGCAGAATAACAAATAGAGTCATGTTCTCCTCGATTCGGGATTAAAACCGGTGACTTGGGACGCCTTAAAATTCCCAGGTGGCGACTTTGAAACAAAACAAACAAATCCCGTTTCGACTGTCCTTTAATTGGAGAAAACTCCCCCGCACCCCTGCCGGGGGGGAGGGGGGGAAAGGAGGTGTGACACGCACGATCTAGATTCAGGAAGAAGGTAACAACCCTAGATGTCATATAGCCTCCTGATTATAAATGTGGCGCGCTACACATCCATAATCAAGACTTTACTAGACATGGCTCATAGACAATCCCTAGGACAGACTTGCTCTGATACCAAGTTTGTCACGACCCAAACTGGAGGGTCATGACTAGCACCCGACCATACTTGCCGAGCACCAACGTATATTTTATCTAACTTTTATTTTATTATCTTTTAGGGTTGACGAGATCATTATAAATGGTAGACCTGGATCATGGACAACCAGCAATAAAATATGACAGCAAGAACATACATAGTAGGGGATGACCAGACAATCAAGAAACTACATATAAGGTATGAGCTACCACGCTACCATGAAAGACTATACAACAAAAACTAGCCGACAAGGCATACCAAACTATACATGAGTCGACACTTGTCTATGAGCCTCTAACTAAACATAAGTGCGGCAACACAACCGAAACAGGGCCCCGACATAACCATAATGTCTATAACAGAAATGCATACCAAGACCACGGCAAGTCCGGAGAAGGGATCTCGCCAATCACTGCTGAACTGGACAACCTACTGTGGTGGGGGAGCTGCACCTGCCTGTCTATTAGGGCCTGAAGCACGACATGCAGTGTCCACAAACAAAAGGACGTCAGTACGAATAAAGTATTGAGTTTGTAAGGCAGGGAACCATAAATGCGAACAGTAATGTAAGCAGGGATAGAGAATATACAACCTGAAACATCTGAGTACCTCTGAGGGCTACTAACATGAAATGCATGATACATATGTATGTATACATAAACTTTTAAAACATACGCATCTGTGGGCATCATCATCATCATATCATACCCAGCCATAATAGGCTTGGTAAAAACGTACCCGGCCATCATAAGGCTCGGTAGAATCGTACCCGGCCACGTGGAGCTCGGTAAAACCCAACTGATCAGTGGTTGCACAATATGTGTCGTACCCGGCCGACTATAGGGCGGCTCGGTAGAGTAAAATAGATACATATATATAATGCATGCTCGACTCATGGAATCACATTCTAAACCTTTCGGAGTGACGTAAGGTCGGTATCCTCTGTACACGTTATTAGGACCAACTCTTCATTATGAACCTTATAAGAATCAGGAAGTACCAACAACATTGATAACATAAGAATAAGAGAAGCAACATTAACATCAATCGTTCCATAAGAGGGAAAGCAATGTAAGTACTGCTAGCTTCTAAGAGTAGAGTATCTTTGGAAGCTCGTTCATTACATTATGTACAATCGGAGTCGTGCAAAAGAAGAAAAGGGATAGCCTCACATACCTTGTATATACTGCCCCAATCTCAAGCTATGCAATTGTCAAAACTCCTTAGTCTACAATAAGAGAAACGATACTATCGTTATCATTTAAGCGTCATAACTATTATGTATCGACCACAACCTATTTTACGATGAAACGGACAGCACCTCCCCTATATATATGACTTCACACCATTCAAAACAATCACCAAACAGCCCAAACAACATCAATAATAAACATATTGAGCCTCCCAAAATAGTCCACGCACAGCCTAATCACTCCATACATACGACGACCACCGTAGTCGTGTCAAACGACCCCGAAATGTTACGAATCACTATTAGACCACAACCCTAAATATATATGGTGTTCCTCCACACCATTCCACCTCCAAAACTCCACAAAATAGTAGTAAAACACGCAGCCCAATAGCAACACAAAACAGTCCACAAAATAGTCTGCTACAAGTGAATAACTCGAACTCACGGCTTCCGATCACCGTCCCGTGAGTTCTTACATGTATAGAACGAATTACCATGAATTAACAGCAGAGAAAAATGTATGAAAGATTGCAGTAACTTACCTTACTTGTTGGATAACTCAGCCCTTCTCTTGGTTCTTCAAACTCTAGGTTTTACCTTCAAATAGAACTTGAAAGAGAGGGAAAATCGATTAGGGTTTGTGTGGGATTTTTGGGGAGGAGTTGCAGGGGTTAACTTTGGTTTTGAGGGTATGAAATATGGATGAAATAACTTAGTTCATAACCCCTTAAAAGTCCTCTCTTGGCCGACTTAGGTCTTTTAATTTTGTCCTATCTTTTTGGCAAGTAGGTGATGCACCTACTTGTCATCTACCAATCTGCGCAGGCTTGCAAAAATATGAATATCTCTATACTCTGAGATCGTATTGACAAATGGTTTAATGCGTTGGAAACTATACACGTAGATATTTAATTTGGTGGGTAGATCACCCCGTAATTCCTTGTAAATTAGGATAAAATCTTAGAAACATTTAACCTAATGTTTAAGTAAAATTATGAACCTAAGTTGCGACAACGTTTGTCGACTTTTGTTTCATAACTCGTTTGACTTCAAGACTTATGATAAGGATATTATATGATTCAAACACCTTAATACATGACCTTGAGTGTATTAATAACCTCTAGGTTTACCTGAAAATATGAGTTACCACATCCTTGATTCGTTTAACTTCTAATACTTGTTAATCACCCTTATACACCCTTGTATCACTTAAGACCAATAGGATTAACTTCTTATCATCTCAAAGGTAATTCCTTCTTGAATTTAGGTTAACTAATATATGGCATGAACTAACGCATGTGGATATGGGTTGTAACACCCTTCCCCCCTTAGGACCATTCGTCCTCGAATGTAAGGGTTCATGGGGAGTTTAAATCATCGTGGATTCCGGTCAAGTTTCTCCCATAAATAGAGGACAAACTTGCAAGCGGTTAACTCAACGTATGGCCTTACAAGAGTATGCAAAGCATTATGGACATGTACATTATCTGCATATCGCCATTTTGTATTAAGGAAGAGTATTCTCAAGTTATTGCTTACCTCATAGAGCCATTTCACCTTCCAATGTATCATGTGTTCCACCAGCATCCTTGTTATCTTCATTCTGGAATAGGTACGGGTATTTAGACTTCATCTCCTCTTCTGCTTCCCATGTTATTTCTTCCATATTCTTGTTCCTCCACAATACTTTGATGGAAGCTACATCTTTTGTTCTCAGCTTGCGGACTTGTCGATCTAATATAGCCACTGGCACTTCTTCATATGATAGGTCCTCTGTAACCTGTACATCTTTGATAGGGACGACTCGAGAAGGGTCTCCAATACATTTCCTCAACATAGATACATGGAATACCGGGTGGACAAATTCCAATTCGGATGGCAATTCTAACTCATAAGCAACCTGTCCAATCCGTCGAAGAATTTTATACGGCCCGATATACCTTGGACTCAGCTTACCTTTCTTCCCAAAATGCATAATACCCTTCATTGGTGAGATCCTCAGGAAAACCCAATCACCAACCTCAAACTCTAGATCACGACGTCGGACATCAGAATAAGATTTTTGCCTGCTTTGTGCCGTCCTCAATCGCTCCTGTATCACTTTCACCTTCTCAATAGCTTGGTGAATCAAATCTGGCCCATATAATTCTGTTTCACCGACTTCGAACCATCCAACTGGTGATCTACATCTTCTCCCGTATAGTGCCTCGTATGGGGCCATTTTAATACTGGAATGGTAGCTATTATTGTAGGCGAATTCTATGAGTGGAAGACGGTCATCCCAATTTCCCTTAAAATCTAGAACACATGCTCGTAGCATATCTTCCAGTGTCTGAATGGTACGTTCAGCCTGTTCGTCAGTCTGCGGATTAAATGCAGTGCTGAGATTCACTTGTGTGCCTAAACCCTTCTGAAAAGACCTCCAAAAGTTAGTTGTAAATTGAGCTCCTCGGTCTGATATAATAGATACCGGCACACCATGAAGCCTAACAATCTCCTTGATATACAACTTCGCATAATCTTCAGCCGTGTAAGTTGTCTTAACTGGCAGAAAATGGGCACATTTTGTAAGTCGATCAATTATCACCCAGATGGAGTCAAACTTATGATAAGAGCGAGGTAATCCAATAATGAAGTCCATATTAATCACCTCCCATTTCCAGGTCGGAATCTCTATATTCTGAAGCAATCCACCGGGTTTCTGATGTTCTATCTTTACTTGTTGACAATTGGGACACTGGGCTACAAATTCTGCAATAGACTTCTTCATGTTATCCCACCAATACTGCTCCTTGACATCATGATACATCTTTGTCGAGCCGGGATGGATGGAATATCGGGATTGATGAATCTCATTCATAATCTTCTCTCGCAACCCTGCCACATTAGGCACACATAATCGGCCCTGGTATCTCAGTGCCCCATCTCTTCCGATCTCA
Source organism: Nicotiana sylvestris (assembly GCF_000393655.2). NCBI lineage: Eukaryota > Viridiplantae > Streptophyta > Magnoliopsida > Solanales > Solanaceae > Nicotiana > Nicotiana sylvestris. The sequence continues at coordinate 21,629,447 of NC_091060.1, forward strand.
AAAGCCATACTTTTACACTGCTGAATGCTCTCTCTTAATCGTACTAAGATAGGATCTTCATATTGCCGTGCTTTTACCTCGGCTACCAAAGATGATTCTGATGTATTCTGTACAGTAACACCTCCGTCATCAGAGTCTAACAATCTAATTCTCATATTGGGTAGCTGATGAAGCTCTTTAGTCAACCCCCATCTACCTGCCTCAATATGTACTAAGCTTCCCATTGATTTATGGCTGAGAGCGTCTGCCACAACATTGGCTTTACCGGGATGATACAATATCTCGACGTCGTAGTCTTTAAATAATTCAAGCCACCTACGCTGCCTCAAATTCAACTCTTTCTGCTTGAAGAGGTATTGTAAACTCTTGTGATCTGTGTAGATGTCAACATGGACGCCGTATAAGTAGTGCCGCCATATCTTCAAAGCATATATTACTGTAGCCAATTCCAAATCATGGGTTGGATAATTCTTTTCATGCTTCTTCAATTGTCTTGATGCATAAGCAATCACCTTCCCACGCTGCATCAATACGCACCCCAAACCTATACCTGAGGCATCACAATATACCACATAACCTTCTATTCCTTCAGGAAGAGTGAGCACTGGTGCGGATGTCAATCGATTCTTCAGCTCCTGAAAACTACGTTCACAAGTGTCAGACCACTGGAACTTGGTAGCTTTCTGTGTTAACTTAGTCAATGGTGATGATATAGAGGAAAACCCTTCCACAAACCGCCTATAATATCCTACTAGCCCTAGGAAGCTGCGGACTTCTGATGGTGTTATAGGTCTCGGCCAATTCTTTACTGCATCGATCTTCTGAGTGTCGACACTAATACCCTCGTAAGATATCACATGGCCAAGGAACGCTACTGAGTTCATCCAAAATTCACATTTGGAGAGCTTAGCATATAACTTACGATCCTGAAGCGTCTGTAATACTATCCGCAAGTGGACTGCATGTTCCGCCTCCGAACGAGAATATACTAGAATGTCATCAATGAATACAATCATGAACACATCAAGATAGGGCCTAAATATAGTATTCATGAGATCCATAAAAGTTTTTGGGGCATTTGTTAGCCCGAACGACATCACAAAGAACTCAAAGTGCCTGTATCTTGTCCGGAAGGCCGTCTTTGGAATATCCTTCTCCTTAACCCTCACCTGATGATACCCAGAACGTAAATCAATCTTGGAGAAATACTTGGCACCCTGGAGTTGGTCAAACAGGTCATCAATTCTTGGAAGTGGATACTTGTTCTTTATATTAGACTTATTCAACTATCGATAGTCGATACACATCCGTAACGACCCGTCTTTCTTCCGCACGAATAGGACTGGTGCACCCCAAGGTGAAGTGCTAGGTCTAATGAAGCACTTATCTAGCAAGTCCTTCAACTGCACCTTCAATTGTCGCAACTCTGCCGGGGCCATTCTGTATAGAGGGATAGAGATCGGTTGAGTGTCAGGCAACACATCAATGCTAAACTCAATCTCCCTTTCAGGAGGAAGGCCTGGGAGTTCATCTGGGAAAACATCTAGGAATTCGTTGAACACAGGGATTGATTGTAAAGTTGGCGGTTTCGCCTCCGCATCCCTAACGCGAACGAAATGATAAATGTAACCTTTTGAGATCATTTTCCTTGCCTTAAGATAGGAAATAAACCTACCTTTTGGTGTAGCAATATTCCCTTTCCATTCAATGATGGGTTCACTAGGAAATTGAAACCTAACCATCTTCGTACGGTAGTCAACATTTGCATAGCATGAGGCCAACCAGTCCATTCCCATTATCACATCAAAATCAACCATTTCTAACTCAAATAAATTTGCCGAGGTTTGACGACTACAAATCATCACAGTGCAACCTCTATATACCCTTCTAGCAATCACAGAATCTCCTATCGGAGTAGATACCGCAAGGGGTTTACTTATCAATTCAGGTTCAATGCCAAACTTATTAGCCACAAAGGGTGTAACATATGATAATGTAGATCCCGGATCAATCAGCGCATATACATCATAAGAAAACACAGATAAAATACCTGTAACAACATCTGGAGACGACTCGAGATCATGTCGACCTACTAGAGCATATGTTCGATTTTAAACACCCCGCAAACTCGGCACTGCCCCTCTACCTCTACCACGACCTGCCAACTGCTGAAAACCCCGTGCTGGAGGTCGAACTGATGAGGAAGAACCAGACACAGATCCAGTCGGCTGAGCCATACCATCACCTCCTCTATTAGGACAATCCCGCATCATATGGCCAGGCTGCCCGCACGAATAGCATGCATCAGAACCTCGACGACACAGTCCAAAGTGGGCCTTGCCGCACTGATCACAATGTGGTGTTGGGGGTCTCATCTGACTAGTATCCCTGTGATGTTGCGAGCCAGATGCCCGCGAACTCTGACCTGGACCAGAATAGGATCGATCATATCGAGGCCTCTGAAACTGTGGAGGAGCACTAGCTACAGGTGGCGCCGAACTCCTCGAAAACTGTGGCCTGATGCGGCCTCTGAAGTCATCAGAATACCCTGCAAATCTCGCCCTCTTATGCTGGCCCCTATCCTGCTCCCTAACTGCCCTCTGCTGGCGCTTACGATCCTCTAGGGTCTGGGCATAAGCTTGAATACGGGAAATATCCATGCCCTCCACCAAGGAGGCTGTCGTACACTCATTTATCAGATGTGGTCCCAACCCATTCACGAACATATGCACCCTATCACTCATCTCGGCCACCATATGGGGAGCATACCTTGCCAAAGAATCAAACTGCATACTGTACTCTCGCACACTCATATTACCTTGTCTAAGGTTCAAGAACTTATCAGCTCTAGCTCGTCGTATCTCAACTGGCAAGTAGTGACGAAGAAAGGCCTCAGAAAATTCCTTCCACACAGCTGGAGGAGCGTTCGAACCCCTGGATATCTCCCAACTATCATACCAGAGAACCGCTAAATCCCGTAGCTGGTAAGAAGCCAACTCTACTTCCTCTGTATCACTAACATGCATAACCCGAAGTGTACGATGAACCTGGTCAATAAAGGTCTGCGGGTCCTCCTTGGGGTCTGATCCGGTAAACACTGGAGGGTCTAAATTAATAAAATCACGAACTCTCGTACTAACTAGTTTCTCAGCAGTACATGTATTGTGCCTCTAAGCCTGAGCAGCTACCAAGCTAGTCAATAACTGCAAACCACTCTGCATATCCTGGTCTGTAGTGCCAGACGGAGGAACTGGAGGTGCTGGGTGCCTCCTAATATCCTCTGGAGGATATGGGGTAGATGAGGTATGACACGGCATCTCACTCTGAGCCTCACTTTGGCCTGCTCTGGCTTGGGGCACCAGACTGGTACCCTCTCCCGCAGTTGTATCAAGCCGTCTACTAATTGTTTGCTTCCTAGTCAAAGGCATTGCTGAAAGAAAACAAGGTGAATATTAGAGACGAACACTTACGACTCAACTTTACGCACGATCTAGATTCAGGAAGAAGGTAACAACCCTAGATGTCATATAATCTCCTGATTATAAATGTGGCGCGCTACACATCCATAATCAAGACTTTACTAGACATGGCTCATAGACAATCCTTAGGACAGACTTGCTCTGATACCAAGTTTGTCACGACCCAAATTGGAGGGCCATGACTAGCACCCGACCATACTTGCCGAGCACCAACGTACATTTTATCTAACTTTTATTTTATTATCTTTTAGGGTTGACGAGATCAATATAAATGGTAGACCTGCATCATGGACAACCAGCAATAAAATATGACGGCATGAACATACATAGTAGGGGATGACCAGACAATCAAGAAACTACATATAAGGTATGAGCTACCACGCTACCATGAAAGACTATACAACAAAAACCAGCCGACAAGGCATACCAAACTATACATAAGTCGACACTAGTCTATGAGCCTCTAAATGAACATAAGTGCTGCAACACAACCGGAACAGGGACCCGACATAACCATAATGTCTATAACAGAAATGCATACCAAGACCACGGCAAGTCCGGAGAAGGGATCTCGCCAATCACTGCTGAACTGGACAACCTACATTGGTGGGGGAGCTGCACCTGCTTGTCTATTAGGGCCTGAAGCACGACATGCAATGTCCATAAACAAATGGACGTCAGTACGAATAAAGTACTGAGTATGTAAGGCAGGGAACCATAAATACACACAGTAATGTAAGTAGGGATAGAGAATATACAACCTGGAACATCTGAGAACCTCTGAGGGCTACTGACATGAAATGCATGATATATATGTATGTATACATAAACTTTTAAAACATACGCCTCTGTGGGCATCATCATCATCATATCATACCCAGCCATAATAGGCTTGGTAAAAACGTACCCGGCCGTCATAAGGCTCGGTAGAATCATACCCGGCCACGTGGATCTCGGTAAAACCCAACTGATCAGTGGTTGCACAATATGTGTCGTACCCGGCCGACTATAGCGCAGCTGGTAGAGTAAAATAGATACATATATATAATGCATGCTCGACTCATGGAATCACATTCTAAACCTTTCGGAGTGACGTAAGGTCGGTATCCTCTGTACACGTTATTAGGACCAACTCTTCATTACGAACCTTATAAGAATCAGGAAGTACCAACAACATTGATAACATAAGAATAAGAGAAGCAACATTAACATCAATCGTTCCATAAGAGGGAAAGCAATGTAAGTACTGCTAGCTTCTAAGAGTAGAGTATCTTTGGAAGCTCGTTCATTACATTATGTACAATCGGAGTCGTGCAAAAGAAGAAAAGGGATAGCCTCACATACCTTGTATATACTGCCCCAATCACAAGCTATGCAATTGTCACAACTCCTTAGTCTACAATAAGAGAAACGATACTATCGTTATCATTTAAGCGTCATAACTATTATGTATCGACCACAACCTATTTTACGTTGAAACGGACAGCACCTCCCCTATATATATGACTTCACACCATTCCAAAAAATCACCAAACATCCAAAACAACATCAATAATAAATATATTGAGCCTCCCAAAACAGTCCACGCACAACCTTATTACATCATACATAAGACGACCACCGTAGTCGTGTCAAACGACCCGGAAATGTTATGAATCACTATCATCCCACAACCCTACATATATATGGTGTTCCTCCACACCCTTCCACCTCCAAAACTCCACAAAATATTAGTAAAACACGCAGCCCAATAGCAACACAAAACAGTCCACAAAATAGTTCGCTACAAGTGAATAACTCGAACTCACGGCTTCCGATCACCGTCCCGTGACTTCTTACATATATAGAACGAATTACCATGAAATTACAGCAGAGAAAAATGTATGAAAGATGGCAGTAACTTACCTTACTTGTTGGATAACTCAGCCCTTCCCTTGGTTCTTCAAACTCTAGGTTTTACCTTTAAATAGAACTTGAAAGAGAGGGAAAATCGATTAGGGTTTGTGTGGGATTTTTGGGGAGGAGTTGCAGGGGTTAACTTTGGTTTTGAGGGTCTGAAATATGGATGAAATAACTGTGTTCATAACCCCTTAAAAGTCCTCTCTTGGCCGACTTAGGTCTTTTAATTTTGTCCTATCATTTTGGCAAGTAGGTGATGCACCTTGTCATCTACCAATCTGCGCAGGCTTGCAAAAATATCAATATCTCTACACTCTGAGATTGTATTGGAAAATGGTTTAATGAGTTGGAAACTAGACTCGTAGATCATTAATTTGGTGGGTAGATCACCCCGTAATACCTTGTAAATTAGGAGAAAAGCTTAGAAACATTTAACTTAATGTTTAAGTAAAATTATGAACCTAAGTTGCGACAATGTTTGTCGACTTTTTTTTCATAACTCGTTTGACTTCAAGACTTATGATACAGATATTATATGATTCAAACACCTTAATACATGACCTTGAGTGTATTAAGAACCTCTAGGTTTACCTGAAAATACAAGTTACCACATCCTTGATTCGTTTAACTTCTAATACTTGTTAATCACCCTATTACACCCTTGTATCACTTAAGACCAATAGGATTAACTTTTTATCATCTCAAAGGTAATTCCTTCTTGAATTTAGGTTAACTAATATATGGCATGAACTAACGCGTGTGGATATGGGTTGTAACAATGCGTTTTGAGTTATTGAGTGTGATTTGATCTATGGCTTCGGTCCAAGTGGGGGAGTCTGCTATTGATTAGTTGATTCAACGTTTATGTGCTATGTTGGTCCCAGTTCGAGGCATTCAGGTGAATCAGTTATGGCCCACGGGGATTGAGACCGAGGATGGCTCGAGTAAAGGAAAAATTCTTAACAAGGTATATAGTATGCTTCATAAGTGTGTAAGAATCATAGAATGTCTTGAGTTTTTATTGGTAAAGGATGCTCGGTTCATAGAGCAGGAAGTTGCTTGGTTGTAATTGAATGATGTCACATTCTGCGGTGTCGGAGTTCTAATGAGGCACAGGTTGATCGATTCATTGGTCAAACTAATTGCAGTTTGAGTAGAGGGAATAACTCGTGGGAGTGGTTCTAATGTGTTCAAGATTCTACATGTAACAATAGGGTAAGTTAAAGTTGTATATGTGGTTAGAGATTGAGTTTTCATTGGAAGATGTCAAGACTTGTGGTGTTTTCTATATTAATTGTGGGATTCTATGTATCAGTATCAGGAGGTAATGGATTTAGATTCACAGGAAGTTCTTCAGAGAAAAGTATTTCGAATGTGGGGCTTTTGGGAATATTTGAGAGAGTATTTAGCGGCTTATGAGTCTTAGATAGTGTGGTTTTATGCTTGGGTCTCGTGTGGTAATCCTGGGTTGAGGAATTTTGGTGCTACAGCAAGAGAGAATATCAAGTTGAAGATGAATCAAAAGGAAATTTGGATAGATGGAGTAGCTTGATAGTAGACCGAATCGGTATGGTAAGGATATGATTAATTCCTTGTGTGTGTTCGAGGTAATAAGTTCTTTCAGGTATTTTGTGGCGATGCTCTTAGGTTTTGATGGCTTGCTTAGCTTGATTGAGTTAGAAGGATTCAATCCTGACATGTCTGATTTGTGCAAAGGGAACTCGGAGAGTTCTTGATGGTTTTTACCATGGTTTGGAGATGTATAATTTCAATGGGCATGCGGAGCATGGGATGTATAGTGATTTTTCTTCTAGATTGGGACCAATGGAATGTTCTTGACCAATTGAGTACGTAGATGTTTGTGGCTCGGAAGGAAGATGAAGTTCTCATGTTATCCTGAGATTGTATGGTATATGCGATGGGTTGTGGAGGATTGACAATTGCGTGTGGAAGGTTACAGTTTAGTTCTGAATGGAAAGTCATGAATTCTAAGGCAGCACGTGCAGTTTTAGATGATTAAGGAAGTGGTAGTGCTAATTGGGGTGATATGACGATGGTATATATTTCAGAAAAGACAATGTGATTAAGTTGATGGTACTTTGGTAGTATTGAGGCACTTTCTTGTTAGATCAACTGGTGATATTCGAGTTTGCTTGGTGGCACAGGGAAATTTTTGAGTATCTTTCGTGGAATGATTGGGTATTTGAGGCATAGCATGTATTCGGACCCGCGAAATTGGGATCCAATATGGTGATTCACGGGCCGTGTAGATTTGGAGACGGAAGTTCTCATATTCAAGCTATGTTGTGGTTGTGGATCGTGTGTATCGGCACTGTTTAGCGACTATCGAGATTTGGAGGCTCTAGTGGATCTTTCTTTGTTGGTATGTTAGATGTTGGATGTGATGTTGGAGTTCAGACTGGTTGTCTCAGTGTTGGGTTATTCTGGACTATTACGTTTTGGGCTATTCAAAAATGCCACGGGTTGAGTGGCGAGTGTCACGCCTCCTTTTTCACTACACACGCAAGGGCGTAAAGGAGTTTTTCCATTTAAAGGACAATCGGAATGGGATTTAATTATTAATTATTCAGAGTCGCCACTTGAGAGATAAATGGTATCCCAAGTCACCGGTTGTATCCCGAACCGAGGAAACATATGACTCTGTTAACAGTCTGCGAACTAGAAATCCGAGTAAGGAATTCTGTTAACCCGAGAGAAGGTGTTAGGCATTCCCGAGTTCCGTGGTTCTAGAACCATGTCATGAAAACGAGTTTCGAACAATGTCGTGAAAACAAGTTTCGAACCATGTCGCAATCAATGCACCCGTGATTGTTAACCCATTTCGACTTCGTCGAGATTTAGATTTGGGTCGCATCAATGCGCACCCGAGTTTAAGGAAGTAATTTTATTAAAATCGCGCCTAAAGATTCTAACGTAATATTATTTTGTAGAAGGCCGTGAAGTTTGCTAAATGGCCTTCCCAAATTCTAAGGATAAACATGATTAATTAAACGAGGGCCATGCATGTTGAGGTTTTATTTGGCATGGCGCGCCTCAATTATTCTATGACTCCTAGGCTTAATTACGAAGGCCATGTAAATTAGGAACTTGGGCTCGGGGACAAAGAAGAAATCTAAACTAGGCTGATTCAGATGAGAGGCCTCGGAACGCCAATGGGCCAAAGACACCGGCCAACTGTGGGATTTACGGCAACTACTTGAAACAAATTAGCTATTCATGAGAACCCCCTAAGGCCGATCAAGTGCTGATTATTTTTATAATCTGAAACAGACATGAAATGCATTCCTTGATACCAAATCATATTCTATAGCAGAGATGCCATACATGATGTTATAAAACTCATATACAGTTTGTGTCACCATTTCAAGCTATAATAGCATTTAAAACCTTTAACCAAAACAACAACGTGACTTCAAAATTGAAAGTTCCAATGTAGATTCAAAGTCAGAAACGCAAAAGCCGCTCAACTAAGCTTAGCATGATCACCATTTGAAAGCTTAAAAGCAATCCATTCCTACACTTGAGTTCGAACGGTATTAAAACACCCAGTATTTTGAAATTATACAATAGATCCAAGCAACGAAATCAACCTAAGCCCTTAGTATGCACTAGCACTCGATACAAACCAAAAACAGAAATATACAGAACCGAAGCACTTAATAATATATACTAAAAGTATTAAACAACATCAAACTTGAGATAGTTAATTGAATTTCAACTTGAATTTCCAACAACTTCGTGCAAGCCAATCAATATTCAATTTCATGTCAGGTTTGAGTATTGTACCTGGAGATTTGAAGAATGGTGAAGGACAAGACTGAGTCAGCAGCAGTTCAAACAATAGTAGACCAAGATATGATCAAACAACAACAATACACAGCCCAGGAAATTAAGACACAACCCAGAATAATTTTCAGAGAAGAAACAACACCGATAGTAGACCAAATTCACTTGCAGAAACCCAAAGAGACTCAAAACTACTCCCAACACAACTTCTGAAGCTAACAGTCATCCAAATAACTCAAATAGACTCAGCCAGCCAACTACAACTCAAAATCACCCAAATAAACTCGAAGATGAACCCAAAATATCTCAAAGACAATGACTGCACCCAAACCAGTTCAGTTATGCCCAAAATCACTTGAGCAAAGCAACAGTTCGCTCCAGAAACTTTTAATAACTCGAATTTAGCACAGAAATGAAGACATTCAAATAGGAATTCAGAAAGGATATAAACAAAAAAGGCAATGGAACAATGATTTTTTTTTAATTTTTTTTGAAAGTCTCTACTATTTTATTTTTTGATTTTCTCTTAAGGAAAGCTAAGATCTAAAAGTAGTTTTGAGCTGCCATTTGAATTCTCAGATCTGCAGGCTTGAGAAGTGTTTTTGGGGGAAGTTTTTTTGGAGCTCCCCAAAACTTCTGAATGAAGTGAAGGGCATGCCCTTTTATAGGCACAAATGAGGGCAGCCCTCAGATTTTCAGTTTTTCCCAAAAGTCCTTCTTATTTTCATTTAAACCCTTATTTCTTGACTTGTTACCCAAGCTAGTGTCCTAAATTGATTAAAATCTACACTAAAGTACTATTCTAGAAGGCCCTAGGGTATTCTTCTACCCATACAATACCTATACTACCCTTGCTCTTGTTTTGAAATTACCATTCTTAAAGAAACTACCCTTTCCTTATGCCCAAACTACCCCTATTTCCTCTTAAAATTACTGACCCCAGTTGACTACACCAAACCCATTTACCCTTAGCTAAAACTAACTGAAGTTAACTAACGAATGAATTATCCAGTTATACCCAAATAAACTATCTTAAACACTATCTCAATTAACACTAAAATTGAACAATCAATTAATACTAGCTGAAATCAGTCTTAAACAAATTCCAAATCAAACCTCATATGAACAAAACAAAGGAGAACCTAATTAAACTAACGATTAATTGACGACTTATTTAAACGATTAACAGAAATTCAGCAAAAGAGAAGAAATTAGAATCAAACAAAAAGAGGCAGCAAGCATGAATACTTCTAACTAACAAAGAAAACAAAGCTCACAACTACATGGGGCGAACAAAAGAAACAAATAGAAATTAGAAAAGAAACTCACTCAGACTCCACGCGGATTAACCCATCGAAATTGAATTTCGGTTAACGTTACTTGTCTATTTTAACCAAAATAGGCAGGTAACGTTAACAGAAATCCATTGACTTTGAAGCTCTTTAAAACAGGCCCGATCTGACCAACCCTAGATCCAATATTTGCTGAGCTTCAGAAAAATTTGAGGGATTTCGCCCAGGGATTCAAAATGAGGAAGGTCAGGGATTATCAGGTATCGATTTGAGGCTGTTTGAACAAAAATAGGATTTTGGGTCTGATTTTAAAATCAAGATTTGAGAGGCTAGGCATTGATTCGAAGGATGCTTTTTGGTGTTTTGGAAAGAGGATATGAAGGTGAGGAGGAGGTGTGAATTGGGCGCCATTGGACGATGGTGCCGCCACCGGCGTTCTAGGGATTTCAGGGCTGCGCGGCTAGGGTTTGAGATGGGTGAGGAAGACGATGGGAAATGGGGTAGGGGGGATGTTTCAGACAGTCTTATAGTATGCCTACCCTGCCTCTGAGCCGTTGATCTTGTTAACCTTGACGGTTTGGATTGATCGACGCCAAACGGCGTCGTTTTGATTTTAGTGTATTGGACCGGGTGGGGAAGGGGTTATGGGTTTGACGGGTTTGGGAGGTCTAGGTTGTGGTTTAATTGGCCCAAATCATGGGCAGCCCTTTTTAATATTTTCATTTCTTTTCTTTTGACTTATTTTATTTAATTTTTGTATTTCAATTTGTATATTCTTTTTTTCTAATTTTATAAAATTGCAAAATTTAAAATAAATTCCCAATATATTTCAAAATTAAACCAATTAATTCCTAAAACTATTCCAGGGCGAATTCGCAATTAAACAATTAAAAATGCAAAAATGGACTCTTTTTGTTATTTTCCATATATTCTATTATAAAACAAATTAATCGCTGATTAATATCAACATATGAAATTAGATCCTAAATGCAAATGCATATTTTTGTATTTTATATGAATTGATCATGCATAAATAAAATGCAACAACTATCAGAAAAGGACGCCAAACTGCACAAAAATTGTAAAAATAAAGAAAAAGAATCATTTTGTTTGAATTTTGGGAATAATTTGCTTAGGGTAAAAATCATGTGCTCACAGCTGCCCCTCTTTGCCCGGAAACACGAAGAGTTTTCGTGCAAAGATAAGTGAGCAAATACGAGCGATTTTTGCCTGTTCAAATATTCCATTGTGAAGCATTTTGAAAAGTTTTGACCGCACCCAGCTTCAGAGGTTGCCTACATATCCTGAGCTAAACAGGAATCAGATCAGTGTAGTTCGGGAGTGTCTGGTAGCAGGGACTACCAGGAACTGTAATTTCACCGTGCTTGCTGCTGCTACTGCTTGCTGACCTCCCTTATTACACCACGTCAAAGATAAACGAAGCTAAACTAACTATGCTCTATGAATTACAAAAGTCCTATCTAGATTCTTTAAACTTGCTCTTGTACTTCCTTGTTGTCTTGTGTTTTCTCGATAAAATTCCTTGTTGCTACTTCAACTGGTCAACTGAGATGTTGTTCCCTCTCTCCAAACTGTTGAACTTGAATAAACTTGAACTCGAATATATTCCTCTGTTATCCAGGCGGGCTCCTGACTGCTGAACTTGAAATTGAAAATACTCCTCTATTATCCAGGCGGGCTCCTGACTTCACAGAAATAGACAAAATGAAGAAAACTTTCTGCCCCAGTTTGGAAACTGGGCACATGTTACCGGATATTAATAGGAATTTGACTAAAGCTTGACTTGAAATACCTCTGTTGTACAGGCGGGCTCCTGCTGTCCGAAACTTGAATTGTATACCTCTGTTCTCCAGGCGGGCTCCTGACTGCGACTACCTAAAAATTTAGCACTTCCATTCTCCCGGCGGGATCCTGACTTCGACTACTTAAAAATTTAACACCTCCATTCTCCAGGCGGGCTCCTGACTTCAACTACTTAAAAATTTAACACCTCCATTCTCCAGGCGGGCTCCTGACTTCGACTACTTAAAAAATTTAACACCTCCATTCTCCAGGTGGGCTCCTGATTCTGGCTACTTAAAATTTTATACCTCCATTCTCCAGGCGGGTTCCTGATTTCGGCTACTTAAAATTTTATACCTCCATTCTCCAGGCGGGTTCCTGATTTCGACTACTTAAAAATTAAATACCTTCATTCTCCAGGCGGGTTCCTGACTCCAAATTAGACAAGAAATTGATTGATAACTAAAATTCGAATTGTATCACCTCTGTTCTTCAGGCGGACTCCTGACTTTTAAAATTTAAACTGTATGTCTCCGTTCTCCAGGCGGACTCCTGACTTCAACAAAATAATCAACCAACGAAAATTTTTTGCCCCAGTTTGGAAGCTGGGTGTATGGGTGAGTGTTAAACTGAATCATATTATCACATATTATTAAGAATTAAAAGCTAAATCCTATTATCCAGGGGGGTTCTGACAACTCCTCATAATTACAAACCTAAGGTATTACTCTTGTAAGCACGTGATTTTTGCCCTATGAAAGAATTACTCCCAAAAATTCAAAATAAAACGATTTTCCTTGGTGTGCAATTTTGAGAATTTTTGTGACATTTTGGATAATTATTTGTATTTGTCTGTGCATGTTTATTTGTTAAATTAATAAAAAATACAAAAATATATCGCATTTTCATTTACGATTTAATTCTACAATTAGGAATAATTAGGTTTGATTTACAACAATGAAAATTACAAAAATATGCATCGTTTGCATTTTTAGCATTTAAGGTCCAATTGTACAATTTTATGCTTAATTATTACTTAATTGTGTGTTAATTGTTATTGGGAGTTAATTTGCGCTTTTATGAATTAATTTAGTTCTATATGATAATTTAAGAATTTTAGAATTTAGTTTCAGTTTAAGAAAAATAAAAGAAGAAAAGAGAGCAAAAATATAAAGAAAATCGGAATTGGGCTCTTCTTCAAATTCAAGCCACAGGCCCAAAAATACCCAACCTTCCCCTGACCCAGTCCATATCAACACGGGTCGATCTGGTCCGCCCTATAACCCCAAATGACCTAACCCCTTTTCATTTTTCATTTTTTCCCAAAAAAACAAAACAAAACAAAAAAAACCCAAACCCTAAAAACAAACCCATCCGTCCCCCCCCCTCTCTTTCATCTTCTTCGTCCAAACAAACCAGTGCAAAAAACTTGCTGCTCTTTCATTTTTTTTCGCAACGTCCTCCACCTCAAGCGCTCATGGCTGCCCTTTCTATGCTTCGCTTTCATCTTCGTCGGAGCAACCATCTCCTCCACGTCCAGACGAGCTCCAGCCATGTCCGCCTAGCTCCACTGCTGTTGCCTCTTCTGTTTCACCATCCAAACACGCTGCTGCTTCATCTTCTTCGTCAAGATCGAGCTTGAGCTCGACACCCATGGTTGCTGCTGCGTCTTCGTCGTCAACCCATCGCCATGACTGCCATGGCTAGCTCCCTGCTGCTTCATCTCCTCCACACGACTAGCAGCTCCGCCAACAAACCTTCCCAGCTCGTTGCTTCTACCACCAACTACCTCGACGAGCTTCTGCTTCACCTCCAGTTGCCTCGTCGAGCCCCCAGGTCCAGCAGTAGTAGTGACTGCTGTTTCACTGCCATCTCCGACCTCCAGCCCGTCTCCAAATGACCAGCAGCTCCGTCATCTTCACGACCATCGTCACCCATAGCCGCACTGTTTTGATCTTTCGTTTTCTTCGTCGCCTGCAACGTCCATCCATGAACGACCCTCCCTCATCACCGAACTGAAAACATTCAAAAATTGCCCAAAAGTTCTGTCCGGGGTGAGGTCTGTTCGAGTTTGTCGTTGGTTAGTCGTTGTTCGTGGTTCCGATCCGGTACACAAACTGATACACTGGTTCATCTTGTAAGCTGCTCGAAGCATGAATCCAAAAATGAGAAAGATTTTAAGTTGTAGTTTAATGCAGTCTTTCCTTTCTTTTACTGTCTGTACGTAGAATATTCTATGCGCTGCCCATGTAAACTCTTTAAAAGACTCACTTTCGAAACTTAACTATAATAACTCGAAAGCATGTAAATAAAGTAGGAACTTTTCTTCATATATTTTAGAGAAAAACGAAAAATAAAAATGTAGTCATTCTAAGATTATCCTTTTTTAAAAAAAATAATGAGACGAGTCTCGCCAAATAAAAATGCAAATTGCGGGGCCCTCAATAATTGGTCATAATAAATACTTAGAATTTGGGATGGACTGTTTAGTGAATTTCACTGCCTTCCCCAAAGATAATAACGCGTTAGACTCTTTAGCCGCGATTTAATTAATCTTACCTTCTTAAAACTCGGGTGCACATTTATGTGACCCAAATCCAAATCTAAACGGAGTCGAAATGTGTCTCTAATCACGGGTACATTGATTGTGACGTGGTCCGAGATGCATGTCCATGACGTTGCAAATTCCTTTAAAAAAATAAGATTGAGATGAGCCTCGCCGAATAAAAATACAAAATTGTGGGGCCCTCGGTAAATAATTCTTTAAAATTGCTTAGACTTCGGGATGGACCGTTTAGCAAAATTCCACGGCCTTACCCAGAAATAATAATACGATAATCGCTTTAGGCGCGCATTTTGATAATCTTACCTTTTTAAACTCGGGTGTGCATTTCATGCGACCCAAATCCAAATCCCAAAACATTGAATAAAAATATGTTCCGGATTACGGGTGCATTTCATGTGACGCAATCCAAAGACATGTTTTTAGACGATGTTCACATTCCTTTAAAAATATAATAAAAGCGGTAAAGAGTTAAAATTTGCACATGAGCTCATAATTGTATAAAATCATATAAACAAGCCGAATATGACATTTGAGCGACCGTGCTAGAACCACGGAACTCGGGAATGCCTAACACCTTCTCCCGGGTTAACAGAATTCCTTATCCGGATTTCTGGTTCGCAAACTGTAATACAGAGTCATTCTTTTCCTCGATTCGGGATTAAATTGGTGACTTGGGACACCCTAAATCTCCCAAGTGGCGACTCTGAAATAAATAAACAAATCCCGTTTCGATTGTCCTTTAATTGGAAAAACTCCTTCACCCCTCGCTGGGGCGGAAAAAGGAGGTGTGACAGCTCTAGCGACTCTGCTGGGGAACTGGACCCAGAACTACTGGTTCAGGGTTACGAATTCGAGCTTAGAATAATTGTTATTATTTGGATTTATTTATTATATGATTTTATTACATGTTTTAGCCTAAATGTGAAAAATGTTGCTCTTACCGCTTTGATATTACTTGGACTATACATATAAACTTTGCTAAAACCCCTATCTTCTCTCTCTTGAGGAGTGCACGCTGGTCGTGTCTTCTTTCTGTTAGTGTCATATACCAAAAATAGAACGAGGATTCGGAGGAGTTGCAAAACCGGATGGCCCTTTGGTTACCGGTACACAGCTCCCATCCTCGGCTCGAGTTGTCCGCTCGGGTAAGCCAGGTCTAGAACAAACACCTAGGTTTTAAAACTTAGTATAACGAAGCCTCATGCTGGATCCCTAGTAGGAACGCTTATTTGCATCATGTGCATTTGACTTAGGGGACTCAACACAAGGGTTGAGTCCGTCTAGGACTAACAACCTGAAATGAAATAACCATCCTGTTACATCCTGTTTGCTTTATGCATTTATTTGTTCAGACTTGCATGCCGACCGGTTTCGAAAATTTGGAATATTGGAAAATTGTGAAAAAAAGAGTGAAGTAACAATGTAAAGAGTTAATTGCCTATTTTAGAAAAACCAACGTCGAAATTCTGTCGAAATTTTTTTAAAAAAATAATATAAAAGAAAATATTCTTTTTATATAGTTTGTCTCACTCAAAAAAAACGAAAAAAAATAGAAAAAGAGTCCTTTATTTTTGGTTTGGAAAATAGGTTGGTCCTTGTTTGTTACAAAAAAAAAGTCTCTGCCCGAACTACACGGGTTTGATTCTCACCGGATGTGAGATACGTAGGCAACCCTCATCGGGTCCAACCTCCCCTTTTGCTACAATAGCCAAAAAAAAACATGTTAAAATTTTAATTTTGTCATAAATAAGTCGGGTGATGTCCAACGTCCCCTTTTGCAAAAAATAGCAAAAAAGTATATATATGTCAAATTTTAATTTCATTATAAAGAAATCGGGTGACGCTGTTTTGTCAAGACATAGCCGAATGTTCCCGAAAGGGACGCCGGAGGGCTGACTTTACATAAACAGCCACCTTTGGGTCATTGTTTAAGATTTGGTCCAGTTGACCTACACAGCCTTAAAAATCTTCGTCCATGAGGCGTTGAAAGGCAGTGTTTGCAATATTGAGTTTTCTATTTTGAAAAATGATAAAAAGAGTCATAAATAAGTCGGGTGATGCTGTTTTTGTAAAAAATAGCCGAATGTTCCCGAAAGGGACGCCGGAGGGCTGACTTTGCATAAACAGCCACTTTTGGGTCATTGTTTTAGATTTGGTCCAGTTGACCCACACAACCTTAAAAATCTTCGTCTCCGAGGCGCTGAAGGACCGTGTTTGCAACACTAGGTTTTATTGTAATTTGAAAAAAAAACAAAGAGTCAGCGGTCAGGTGAATACCGTTTGGGCTTTTGGTCAAAATAAGCCGAGCCAGCTTTGGCAGTGTCTTAAACCGAACTTGCCGAAATAGCCTTATAGTATCTTTTAGTTGTCGAAAGGCTATTTTCATAAAAGAACGGACACGTTTGTAAAGTGTCATAAAATAATCCTCCCCGGCTTCAAAATTCATGTGAAATTTGGAAAGGGCCACATTTGCAAAAAATAACCATTCGGTTGCATTTGTCAAACGGAGAAAGGAAGCGGGCCATTTGTTTTTGGAGTTTGTAAATCTTTTGATTAGAATATGTGGGTTGTTTGATTTTCGAGTTTGTAGGTTATCTTCAAACCTTTGAAACCCAGTTTGTTTTAATATGAAAATTGAAAATAAATGTTTATTATTGTTTATCTTTTATTGGTCTGAACTACGCAAGGTCTGATTCATGCGGGGTCATGATACGTAGGCAATCTCCATAAGATTCGACCACAAAAAAAAAGAAGAGAAAAAATGAAAAAAAAATCGAAAAAAGAAAGAAAAATAAAAAGAAGAGAAAAAAGGGGGAAAAAAGATGTTGTTAATAATGAAGACCGACTGAGTCCATTCTAACCTGTTTTGTTTTGAATCGCAAGAAAGTTAAGGTGGTTGGTTTGTGGTAAGCCGGAAACACAAGGTCCATGAAAACCTGATTGTAATCCAAGACAATGAAACCTAGAATATCGCGTAGAATCCTTTACCTGCACATCATGATACACACTTTGCGGGGATGAGGCCTGATGTCAGAAGCACTCGAATCCTATTGGGAACTTGTTGACTAAGGTTGATGATATTGAAGTTGGCAATGGTCTGGGCGATACTGATGCGAAGCTCAGTGGCTAAGAGGCTAGTTTTGATAAAGTGGGAGGACGCTCCGTTCCTTGGTTAGCAAGAGAGAAGCTTTTGGTGGCTTATTTTGTTGTCATTTCTGTTGTCTGGATTATTCTTAGGGTTGTAATCCGGATATTGTCTTGTGTCAAACTTTCTTATCTTTCCATTTTTGTCATAGCGGTTTGTGTAGCTTTGTCCAAGTTTGTTCTAGGATTTTATTCTGGTTTGTTTTTAATTTTGTTATTCAAACCATTTCACCGGTAGTCTAATGCAAAATCCGGTCTTTTATTATTTCCAGTCATCTTTTTGTTTAGTCCTTTTATCATTTTGTTCAGCTCCGATTCTAGTGACATGACATGCGCACATAGTTTTGGCCTAATCTTAAAAGTTAATCATAAAACTCCGGAAAGGTGATCAGAACATTTAAAGGAAATAAGGACGGTTTGAGATTATTCGGAGCTCGAGTCATATGGAACTGGGGCAAGTAAGACATAAAGAAAACCGTTAAAGGCAGGATTCGCCAAATTGACATGAGGGTCGAGAGTGAGAGTGTTGCCCAAATAGTGCTTTAGAGGTGACAAATGAAAAAGCAAATGTGTGAATATAATTGTCAAGTCCAGCACCATCAGAAGAGACTACAAATCTTTGTTTAATTGTGTTGTTTACACTTGACATGTTTTGAAGACTGGAATGACGAAGGCATTTTATTCTGCTATCTAAACACTTTATCCTTCATTAACCCTTTGAGCCTTATTTGTTTTCTCTCATAACCCTCTTTCGGAATCAGTAGAAAAGAGTAGAAACACAAACATAAAAATATAAGAAAAGAAAATAAAAGAAAAAGAAAGAAAAAAAATAGATAGTAACAAAAATAACAAAAAAAAGTCAGAAGTAAACGGAGGAATTGGGAACTACGTTTGACCTGATTCCTCAAAGAGGATACGTAAGCGCCTCACGGCTCGGTCATAGGGTGCATAGTATGCATGATGTGCATAGTGTAAAAAAAATAAATAATAATCCCCAAGCAAGAAACTAGGGCAAGGGTTGCGCTTGTTGTAAACAAATATGGTTCCGAAGGTTGTAATTTTGAACCCCAAATTGATTTGTTTTTGAGCCTTTAAAACCCTTTCTTTCTAGCCTATCCAAAATCCCACATTACGGTCCAAAGAAAGACATTCTAATCAGTCTTCAAAGGATGTCAAGTCAGACAAATGAGAGTCTTACCGGTGAACATAACACTCTGATCCACAGCAGAAAGAACTATAATCCCCAACAGAAAAGAAATAAAAAGAGAGTCTTATGTGTAACACCACAATCCCCAGCTGGAAAGTAATACAAATGAGAGAGTCTTATCGGTGAAGATCTTCGCGGGCACCATAGGGCGAGGAAAACTAAGAGAAAAACAAAAATGAGAGAGGCTTGATAGTGAAAACCCTTCTGGCACTACAAGTCGAATAAGATTTAGAATCAGATGGGGAATCGCCAAATGAATATCTTGAAAGACGATTGACGGCGGAGGATAGGCCACATGTGAATGTCATGACCATTAGAGTCGGTATCTGCGTTTGATAGGTTTTTTTATAGGTTCTTTTGTTAAAGAGTCATCTTTTTCCTTTGTCTTTTATTCTGTTCCCTTTTATCTTTCTCCTTTCATAGAAAAATTTCCCAGTAGAGTCTATTTGGTCAGAACAAGTGAGAAATGACTTCAAAATATGCCATCAGCTTTCCAATTATGCAAGATGAGATCTGACTAGTACATCCAAGTGGTATAGTCAGCAAGGAACAAGCGCGAGGCTAGTGTCAAGAAAGATATTCCCAGCAAAAGGGAATTGACAAAAGGATAGACGAGTGTCAAGAGGGATATCCTTGCCGAAATCAAAGGTTATAAACCTCAAGGACAAGGCCCGTGGACAAATCAAAGAGAGCAATGAGCATGATTTGGGAAATTCATACGAGACTAAAAGTCGGGGAAATGCCAGTTTCCGAGCTATGCCATAAAAGAAGAGGGATATCCCCAGCAGAAAGGGATCATCCCCAGCAGGAACATCAACCCCAACAAATAATATCATCCCACGCAAGTTTTGATAGTGTAATGGAACGCAAAGCAGGGAAAGAGAAAAGGAAAAGCCATCCCCAGTAGGATTATCACAACCAACCACCACGTTTTAAACTAACAAATTTTTGTTTGATTTGGAACAGGTAAAACAAATGGCATTGATGACGGAAATGCATGCCACAAGGGAGATTATCAAACTGGGGCAGAAAATTTTCCTTTCATTTAGAAAATTTTCTGGAAGTCAGGTACCCATTTGGGGAAGAATAAAGATAGTACCAGTTTCAAGGGAAGTGGTCTTTGAATTAGTGTTACCCCCAGCATAACAAGTTTTAATGAAGGAAGTTGTTCCCCAGCGGACAGAACAAAAGGATGAAACTTGTGCTCGGAAAAAGCAAAAGGGCAGTATCATTCCCAGCAGCCTTCCGAAGAGTGAAGCACTAGTTTTGAAGGAATCAAAATCCCCCAGCAGTGTTATCCTCGACAGCGTTATCCCCAGCTGATAACATTTTATCCCCCAATAGGTAAGTAAATAATTCCCCAGCAGTGTTATCCCCAGCAGTTTCGAGGGAAGACAACACAAGTTTTAAAGGAAAGCAGTTCTGTAAGAAGGTAATTCAGGAAGAAGGAAATGGTTCACGCATATGAGACGCACTTCCTAAAGTAAGTTTTCATTAATAGGAGACGCACTTCCTAGTTTAAAATCATTAAAGTTTCACTTATAGGAGACGCACTTCCTAAGTTTATTTTTACCCCAGGAGATGCACTTCCTATGTTTATTTTACCCATAGGAGACGCACTTCCTAAGTTTATTTTCATGCATAGGAGACGCACTTCCTAAATTATTTTCATTCATAGGAGACGCACTTCCTAGTTCAAAATCATTAAAGTTTCACCCATAGGAGACGCACTTCCTAAGTTTATTTTACCCATAGGAGACGCACTTCCTAAGTTTAATTTCATGCATAGGAGACGCACTTCCTAAATTATTTTCATTCATAGGAGACGCACTTCCTAGTTTAAAATCATTAAAGTTTCACCCATAGGAGATGCACTTCCTAAGTTTATTTTTACCCCTAGGAGACGCACTTCCTATGTTTAATTTCATGCATAGGAGACGCACTTCCTAAATTATTTTCATTCATAGGAGACGCACTTCCTAGTTCAAAATCATTAAAGTTTCACACATAGGAGACGCACTTCCTAAGTTTATTTTACCCATAGGAGACGCACTTCCTAAGTTTAGTTTCATGCATAGGAGACGCACTTCTTAAATTATTTTCATTCATAGGAGACGCACTTCCTAGTTTAAAATCATTAAAGTTTTACCCCTTGGAGACGCACTTCCTAAGTTATTTTTACCCCTAGGAAACGCACTTCCTAAGTTTAAATTTCATGCATAGGAGACGCACTTCCTAAATTAAGATTTCATGCATAGGAGACGCACTTCCAAAATTAAGATTTCATTAATAGGAGACACACTTCCTAAATTAAGATTTCATGCATAGGAGACGCACTTCCTAAATCAACATTTCATTAATAGTAGACGCACTACCTAGTTTAAAATCATCAAAGTTTTACCCCTAGGAGACGCACTTCCTAAGTTTGTTTTTACCCCTAGGAGACGCACTTCCTAAGTTTAATTTCATGAATAGGATACGCACTTCCTAGTCTGGTTCATTTCAATTCATTCGTAGGAGACACACTTCCTAGGTTAAATCATTGAAGTTTCACCCCTAGGAGACGTACTTCCTAGGCTGGGTCTTTCGGGTTATATTTTTGCTTTAGGAGACGCACTTCCTAAAAATGAGAGTTTACCACTAGGAGACACACTTCCTGATTTTGGTTCACATAAGTTTTACTCGTAGGAGACGCACTTCCTAGTTGGGTTCATCCGCCCTCAAAATAGGATATGTTGTGTTCATCCGCCCTAAAATAGGATATTTTGGGTTCATCCGCCCTCAAATAGGATATATTGGGTTCATCCGCCCACAAATAAGATATTTTTGGTTCATCCGCCCTCAAATAGGATATGTTGGGTTTATCCGCCCTCAAATAGGATATGTTGGGTTCATCCGCCCTCAAATAGGATACGTTGGGTTCATCCTCAGTCAAATAGGATACGTTGGGTTCATACGCCCACAAATAGGATACGTTGGTTCATCCGCCCTCAAATAGGATAGGTTGGTTTCATCCGCCCTCAAATAGGATATGTTGGGTTCATCCGCCATCAAATAGGATATGTTGGGTTCATCCGCCCTCAAATAGGATATGTTGGGTTCATCCGCCCTCAAATAGGATATGTTGGGTTCATCCGCCCTCAAATAGGATATGTTGGGTTCATCCGCCCTCAAATAGGATATGTTGGGTTCATCCGCCCTCAAATAGGATATGTTGGGTTCATCCGCCCTCAAATAGGATATGTTGGGTTCATCCGCCCTCAAATAGGATATTTTGGGTTCATCCGCCCTCAAATAGGATATTTTGGGTTCATCCGCCCTCAAATAGGATATGTTGGGTTCATCCGCCCTCAAATAGGATACGTTAAGTTCATACGCCCACAAATAGGATACGTTGGGTTCATCCTCCCTCAAATAGGATAGGTTGGGTTCATCCGCCCTCAAATAGGATATGTTTGGTTCATCCGCCCTCAAATAGGATATGTTGGGTTCATCCGCCCTCAAATAGGATATGTTAGGTTCATTCGCCTACAAATAGGATATGTTGGGTTCATCCGCCCTCAAATAGGATATTATGGGTTCACCCGCCCTCAAATAGGATATTATGGGTTCACCCGCCCTCAAATAGGATATGTTGGGTTCATCCGCCCTCAAATAGGATACGTTGGGTTCATCCGCCCTCAAATAGGATACGTTGGGTTCATCCGCCCTCAAATAGGATATGTTGGGTTCATCCGCCCTCAAATAGGATATGTTGGGTTCATCCGCCCTCAAATAGGATATGTTGGGTTCATCCGCCTTCAAATAGGATATGTTGGGTTCATCCGCCCTCAAATAGGATATGTTGGGTTCATCCGCCCTCAAATAGGATATGTTGGGTTCATCCGCCCTCAAATAGGATATGTTGGGTTCATCCGCCCTCAAATAGGATATGTTGGGTTCATCCGCCCTCAAATAGGATATGTTGGGTTCATCCGCCCTCAAATAGGATATTTTGGGTTCATCCGCCCTCAAACAAGATATTGAATTTAATCCTTTCTCAAAAGGACATTTTGATTTATTTCGACCCAAGTGGTCCTGCTTGTATGAACATTGCCAAAATATATGTTACATAAATCATTGCCAAAGGCATTTTATTTTCAAGGTTGTTATTGAAGTCAGGATCCCGCCTGAAGAGGGGAAAGGCGTTTTATTTTTCAAAGTTGTTGTTGAGTTCAGGAGCCCTCCTGAAGAGAGGAAAGGCGTTTTATTTTTAAATTTGCTTAAATCTCGCCTACCTAAAGAAAGGAGTGGAATTTTATTTTTAAAGTTGTTGTTGAAGTCAGGAGTCCGCCTGAAGAGAGGAAAGGCGTTTTATTTTCAAAGTTGTTGATGAAGTCAGGAGCCCGCCTGAAGAGAGGAATGGAAAATTTATTTTCGAAGTTGTTGGTTGAAGATGGGAGCCCGCCCATATAATAGAGGAATACATTGCAAGTCAGTAAAGCAGAAGAATCCAACAGGAATCCCCAGCAGGAAACAATAAAAATCCCCAGCACCGGAAAGCAGAAGGTTGCAACAAGAGATCCCAGCGCAAATTCAAGCGCATGAGTCAAAAGTAAGAAAAGACGCATCTTGAAAGAAGCGGCTTGTGAGCATTGAATTATGCCCAGCATAATAAATATGATGAAGAAAGCTGTATCCCCAGAGGAACCACCGAAAAGCTTAATGAAGGAAGCCATATCCCCAGTAGACCGAGCAAAATGATGAAAACTGGTATTCAGAAAAGCAAAAGGCCAGTGTCATCCCCAAGTTCTCGGAAGAAAAGCACCGGAAGAAACACAAGCCGACAAGAAAGCAAGGCAACAAGAACAAGTTGAAGATAGATGAGATCTTATGATTCGTAGTCTAGCCTAGCTTCTTGTTTTCTTTTTAGCACGGTGTAATAAAGAGATCGGTAAAGAAGTGGTAACAACATACAGCAGCAGTAACAACAAAATCACAGTCCCATGGTAGTCCCAGCTACCAAAACTTCCCGAACTACATTAACCTGATTCCATTTTAGCCAGGGATATGTAGGAAACCTTTGAAGCAAAGGTTCGGTTAAATCTTTTTCAACAAAAAAAATGCTTCACACGGAGTACTCGGATGGGCAAAAATCGCTCACTTTGTCTTTGCATAGGAGACACACTTCCTAAGTTTATTTTACCCATAGGAGACGCACTTCCTAAGTTTAATTTCATGCATAGGAGACACACTTCCTAAATTATTTTCATTCATAGGAGACGCACTTCCTACTTTAAAATCATTAAAGTTTTACCTCTAGGAGACGCACTTCCTAAGTTATTTTTACCCCTAGGAGACGCACTTCCTAAGTTTAAATTTCATGCATAGGAGACGCACTTCCTAAATTAAGATTTCATGCATAGGAGACGCACTTCCTAAATTAAGATTTCATTAATAGGAGACGCACATCCTAAATTAAGATTTCATGCATAGGAGATGCACTTCCTAAATCAACATTTCATTAATAGTAGACGCACTTCCTAGATTAAAATCATCAAAGTTTTACCCCTAGGAGACGTACTTCCTAAGTTTATTTTTACCCCTAGGAGACGCACTTCCTAAGTTTAATTTCATGCATAGGAGACGAACTTCCTAGTCTGGTTCATTTCAGTTCATTCGTAGGAGACACACTTCCTAGGTTAAATCATTTCAGTTCATTCGTAGGAGACACACTTCCTAGGTTAAATCACTGAAGTTTCACCCCTAGGAGACGCACTTCCTAGGCTGGGTCTTTCGGGTTATATTTTTGCTTTAGGAGACGCACTTCCTAAAAATGAGAGTTTACCACTAGGAGACACACTTCCTGATTTTGGTTCACATAAGTTTTACTCGTAAGAGACGCACTTCCTAGTTGGGTTCATCCGCCCTGAAAATAGGATATGTTGGGTTCATCCGCCCTCAAATAAGATATGTTGGGTTCATCCGCCCTCAAATAGGATACGTTGGGTTCATCCGCCCTCAAATAGGATACATTGGGTTCATGCGCCCTCAAACAGGATACGTTGGGTTCATACGCCCACAAATAGGATACGTTGGGTTCATCCTCAGTCAAATAGGATACGTTGGGTTCATACGCCCACAAATAGGATACGTTGGTTCATCCGCCCTCAAATAGGATATGTTGGGTTCATCCGCCCTCAAATAGGATATGTTGGGTTCATCCGCCTTCAAATAGGATATGTTGGGTTCATCCGCCCTCAAATAGGATATGTTGGGTTTATCCGCCCTCAAATAGGATATGTTGGCTTCATCCGCCCTCAAATAGGATATGTTGGATTCATCCGCCCTCAAATAGGATATGTTGGGTTCATCCGCCCTCAAATAGGATACGTTGGGTTCATCCGCCCTCAAATAGGATACATTGGGTTCATGCGCCCTCAAACAGGATACGTTGGGTTCATACGCCCACAAATAGGATACGTTGGGTTCATACGCCCTCAAATAGGATAGGTTGGGTTCATACGCCCACAAATAGGATACGTTGGGTTCATACGCCCTCAAATAGGATAGGTTGGGTTCATCCGCCCTCAAATAGGATATGTTGGGTTCATCCGCCCTCAAATAGGATATGTTGGGTTCATCCGCCCTCAAATAGGATATGTTGGGTTCATCCACCCTCAAATAGGATATGTTGGGTTCATCCGCCCTCAAATAGGATATGTTGGGTTCATCCGCCCTCAAATAGGATATTTTGGATACATCCGCCCTCAAATAGGATATGTTTGGTACATCCGCCCTCAAATAGGATATGTTGGGTACATCCGCCCTCAAATAGGATATGTTGGGTTCATCCGCCCTCAAATAGGATATGTTGGGTTCATCCGCCCTCAAATAGGATATGTTGGGTTCATCCGCCCTCAAATAGGATATGTTGGGTTCATCCGCCCTCAAATAGGATATGTTGGGTTCATCCGCCCTCAAATAGGATATGTTGGGTTCATCCGCCCTCAAATAGGATATGTTGGGTTCATCCGCCCTCAAATAGGATACGTTGGGTTCATCCTCAGTCAAATAGGATACGTTGGGTTCATACGCCCACAAATAGGATACGTTGGTTCATCCGCCCTCAAATAGGATATGTTGGGTTCATCCGCCCTCAAATAGGATATGTTGGGTTCATCCGCCTTCAAATAGGATATGTTGGGTTCATCCGCCCTCAAATAGGATATGTTGGGTTTATCCGCCCTCAAATAGGATATGTTGGCTTCATCCGCCCTCAAATAGGATATGTTGGATTCATCCGCCCTCAAATAGGATATGTTGGGTTCATCCGCCCTCAAATAGGATATTTTGGGTTCATCCGCCCTCAAATAATATATTGAATTTAATCCTTTCTCCAAAGGACGTTTTGATATATTTCGACCCGAGTGGTCCTGCTTGTATGAACATTGCCAAAATATATGTTTCATAAATCATTGCCAAAGGCATTTTATTTTCAAAGTTATTATTGAAGTCAGGAGCCCGCCTGAAGAGGGGAAAGACATTTTATTTTTCAAAGTTGTTGTTGAGGTCAGGAGCCTGCCTGAAGAGAGGAAAGACGTTTTATTTTTAAAGTTGTTTAAATCTCGCCAACCTAAAGAAATGAATGTCATTTTATATTCAAAGTTGTTGTTGAAGTCAGGAGCCCGCCTGAAGAGAGGAAAGACGTTTTATTTTCAAAGTTATTGATGAAGTCAGGAGCCCGCCTGAAGAGAGGAATGACAAATTTATTTTCGAAGTTGTTGGTTGAAGATGGGAGCCCGCCCATAAAATAGAGGAATATATTGCAAGTCAGTAAAGCAGAAGAATCCAACAGGAATCCCCAGCAGGAAACAATAAAAATCCCCAGCACCGGAAAGCAGAAGGTTGCAACAAGACATCCCAGCGCAAATTCAAGCGCATGAGTCAAAAGGAAGAAAATACGCATCTTGAAAGAAGCGGCCTGTGACCATTGAATTATGCCCAGCATAACAAATATGATGAAGAAAGTCGTATCCCCAGAGGAACCACCGAAAAGCTTAATGAAGGAAGCCATATCCCCAGCGTATCAAACTAGACAATGAAAACTGGTATTCAGAAAAGCAAAAGGCCAGTGTCATCCCCATGTTCTCGAAAGAAAAGCATCGGAAGAAACACAAGCCGACAAGAAAGCAAGGCAACAAGAACAAGTTGAAGATAGATGAGATCTTATGATCGGTAGTCTAGCCGAGCTTCTTGTTTTCTTTTTAGCACGGTGTAATAAAGAGATCGGTAAAGAAGTGGTAACAGCATACAGCAGCAGTAACAGCAAAATCACAGTCCCATGGTAGTCCCAGCTACCAAAACTTCCCGAACTACATTAACTTGATTCCCTTCTAGCCAGGGATATGTAGGAAACCTTTGAAACAAAGGTTCGGTTAAATCTTTTTTTTAAAAAAAAAAATGCTTCACACGGAGTACTCGGATGAGAAAAAATCGCTCACTTTGTCTTTGCACGAAAACCCTTCGTGTCTTTGGGCAAAGAGGGGCAGCTGTAAGCACGTGATTTTTGCCATATGAAAGAATTACTCCCAAAAAATCAAAATAAAATGATTTTCCTTGGTGTGCAATTTTGAGAATTTTTGTGACATTTTGGATAATTATTTGTATTTATCTGTGCATGTTAATTTGTTAAATTAATAAAAAATATAAAAATATGTCGCATTTGCATTTAGGATTTAATTCTACAATTAGGAATAATTAGGTTTGTTTTACAAGAATGAAAATTACAAAAATATGCATCGTTTGCATTTTTAGCATTTAATGTCCAATTGTACAATTTTATGCTTAATTATTACTTAATTGTGTGTTAATTGTTATTGGAGTTAATTTGCGCTTTTATGAATTAATTTAGTTCTATATGATAATTTAAGGATTTTAGAATTTATTTTCAGTTTAAGAAAAATAAAGAAGAAAAGAGAGCAAAAATATAAAGAAAATCGGAACTGGGCTCTTCTTCAAATTCAAGCCACAGGCCCAAAAATACCCAACCTTCCCCATGACCCGGTCCATCTCAACACGGGTCGACCCGGTCTGCCCCATAACCCCAAATGACCTAACCCCTCTTCATTTTTCATTTTTTTCAAAAAAAAACAAAACAAAACAAAAAAAAAAACCCAAACCCTAAAAACAAACCCATCCCCCCCTCTCTTTCATCTTCTTCGTCCAAACAAACCAGTGCAAAAAACCTGCTGCTCCTTCTTTCTTCTTCGCAACGTCCTCCACCTCAAGCGCTCATGGCTGCCCTTTCTATGGTTCGCTTTCGTCTTCGTCGGAGCAACCATCTCCTCCACGTCCAGACGAGTTCCAGCCATGTCCGCCTAGCTCCACCGATGTTGCCTCTTCTGTTTCACCATCCAAACACGTTGCTGCTTCATCTTCTTCGTCAAGCTTGAGCTTGACACCCATGGCTGTTGCTGCGTCTTCGTCGTCAACCCATCGCCATGATTGCCAGGGCTAGCTCCCTGCTGCTTCATCTCCTCCACACGACTAGCAGCTCTGCTAACAAACCTTCCCAGCTCGTTGTTGCTACCTCCAGCTACCTCGACGAGCTTCTACTTCACCTCCAACTGCCTCGTCAAGCCCCCAGGTCCAGCAGTAGTAGTGGCTGCTGTTTCACTGCTATCTCCGAGCTCCAGCCCGTCTCCAAACGACCAGCAGCACCGTCATCGTCACGACCATCGTCACCCATAGCCCCGCTGTTTCGATATTTCGTTTTCTTCGTCGCCTGCAACGTCCATCCATGTCCCTCATCACCATGACTGATCAGAAAACACACACAAACACACACACGTTGAAACCCAACTGAAAACGTTCAAAAATCGCACAGAAGTTCTGTCCGGGGTGAGGTCCGTTCGAGTTCGTCATTGGTCAGTCGTTGTTTGTGGTTCCGATCCGGTACACAAACTAATACACTGGTTCATCTTGTAAGCTACTCGAAGCATGAATGCAAAAATGAGAAAGATTTGAAGTTGTAGTTTAATGCAGTCTTTGCTTTCTTTTACTGTCTGTATGTAGAACATTCTATGCGCTGCCCATGTAAACTCTTTAAACGACTCACTTTCGAAACTTAACTATAATAACTCGAAAGCATGTAATTAAAGTAGGACATTTTCTTCATTTATTTTAGAGAAAAACGAAAAATAAAAATGTAGTCATTCTAAGATTATCCTTTTTAAAAAAAATAATAATGAGACGAACCTCGCCAAATAAAAATGCAAATTGCGGGGCCCTCAATAATTGGTCATAATAAATACTTAGAATTTGGGATGGACTGTTTAGTGAATTTCACTGCCTTCCCCAAAGATAATAACGGGTTAGACTCTTTAGGCGCGATTTTAATAAATCTTACCTTCTTAAACTCGGGTGCACATTTATGTGACCCAAATCCAAATCTCAACGGAGTCGAAATGTGTCTCTAATCACGGGTACATTGATTGTGACGTGGTCCGAGATGCATGTCCATGACGTTGCAAATTCCTTTAAAAAATAAGAATGAGATGAGCCTCACCGAATAAAAATACAAAATTGTGGGGCCCTCGGTAAATATTTGCTTTAAAATTGCTTAGACTTCGGGATGGACCGTTTAGCAAAATTTCACGGCCCTACCCAAAGTAAATGATACGCTAGTCGCTTTAGGCACGCCTTTTAATAATTTAATTTTCTTAAAACTCGGGTGCACATTTATGTGACCCAAATCCAAATCTCAACAGAGTTGAAATGTGCCAACAACCACGGGTGCATTGATGTGACGCAATCCAAAGACATATTTCTAGACGATGTTCACATTCCTTTAAAAATATAATAAAAGCGGTAAAGAGTTAAAATTTGCACATGAGCTCATAATTGTATAAAATCAGATAAACAAGACGAATATGACAGTTGAGCGACCGTGCTAGAACCACGGAACTCGGGAATGCCTAACACCTTCTCCCCGGTTAACAGAATTCCTTATCCGGATTTCTGGTTCGCAGACTGTAATACAGAGTCATTCTTTTCCTCGATTCGGGATTAAATTGGTGACTTGGGACACCCTAAATCTCCCAAGTGGAGACTCTGAAATAAATAAACAAATCCCGTTTCGATTGTCCTTTAATTGGAAAAACTCCTTCACCCCTCGCGGGGGCGGAAAAAAGAGGTGTGACAACTCTCACTACATCGTGTTATCTATAAGGGTTTAAACTACATCCTTTTATCCAGGAAGATTTTGTCAACTCCAAACAATTATGAACCTAAGGTGTTACTTCTCACTATACCATGTTATCTTATTCGGGTATTTGAATTATGTCCTATTATCCAGGAAGGTCCTGACAACTTGCATTTTATCCTAAACATGCAAACTTTGCAACCAAATTATATTCCCCTACGTTATTCATGATTATCTCGTATTTAATCAAACCGCACTTTGCGGTCAAACTTGATTACTGCTTGATTTCCCTTTATGGAGAATTCCTCCTAAACAACCAACTTTCTGCCCCTGTTCCAATCAAAGAAAATTCTGTTAGTTTAAAATGGTGGTTATTGATGGCATTCTTGCTAAAAATCCTTCCCCTGCATTGCTTTGTGTTAACTGACTTCCACGCACTGACCCTGAACCGTTTTATTTTCTGACCAACTTTTAAATTCCCCAACCTCTGGCGACCTAAATGTTTTAACACCCATGCTGTTACTTCGTTTTTCTGACTCTTTTGTTTGAACCTTTGCATTTCTCGCGACATTTCCCAATCATTTTTCCCACTTGACATCATGTTGTTTTTGACATGCTCTGACCATGTTGTGCTTCACAATTTCGGAAGCTGGTAGCGAGCCTTGAAATCCTTTCCCACTTGCTTTTGAACATAACTGACATTAGAACCTTTAGACAAACAAACCCCCCCCCCCCCAAAAGAGAATGAAATGCAATGGTTTTGCGGGTTAGGGATGAGAAAAATCCAAAATCGGATGACTACTAAAAATGAAGTGAAGAAAAGAAACTTATCTGACCGGAACAACTGGCACCAATGGTCATGACATTCATTTCGGACTAATCGGCCCAACCGATCCAACTAAACAACTCTCAATTGCCATACCTCATTGCCCAGGACTTCCATCAATTGTTTGAGTTACCCAGACCTTAACCTTGTTCATCCTGCGGTGCCTCAAAACAGTTTTCCACCCACAGCCCTCTTGACAAATAACCATTTTCAACTCACTTGCGCCTCAAGGTGCCTGCGAGGGTTTTCACCAATAAGACTCTCTCATTTATTTTTCTCTCAACTCTCGTCGCCTTAGGGTGCCTGTGAAGGTTTTCACCGATAAGACTCTCTCATTATTACTTTGTTTTTTCTTGCTTGAACCAGAGTGTTGCCCCTATCGTGAGTTATTCCTACCTGTTCAACTTGGCATTTCTCAAAACTGATCAGAAGGTCTTTCTTTGGACCGTAATGTAGGCTTTTGGATTGGGTTAGAAAGAAAGGTATAAAAAGTCTCAAAACATTTCAAATGGGTTCAAATTACAACGTTTGGAATCCAACTGTTCACAACAATCACAACTTCTGCCCCAGTTTCTTGCTTGGGGATTTTTGGATTTTTATTTTGGTATGACTGAACCTCGGAGTAAGCCTGCCTACGTACCCTTTTGGGATCAAGTCAAACGTAGTTCACTGTATCATATTTACCTTTGTTGTTGTGTGTGTGTTTTTTTCCTTTCCCTTTCTTTCTTTTCTTCTTCTTTTCCTTCTCTTTCTCTTTTCCTTCACTTTTCATTTTTTTTTCTTCTTTTTCCTTCTTCTTTCTTTTTTTTCTTTTGTTTTCTTTTTCCTTTGTTTTTCTTTTCTTTCTTTTATGTTCGACACCTATGTTCCTTGATACTTTCATTGATTCCGAAAGAGAGGTATGAAAAATAAGTAAGGCTCAAAGGGGATGACAAGGATAAAGTGTTTGGATAACAGGACAAAACGCCTTCGTCATTTCAATCTTTAAGATATGCCAAATACAAACAAATACATTCAGAAATAAAGAAATCATACATAATATCTCTTGACCGCATCGGAATTGATGGCCATTTCTATACATTTTCCTTCTACATCTGTCAAATACAATGCCCCGTTAGACAACACTCTAGTTACTACAAATGGTCCCTGCCAGTTTGGGGCAAATTTTCCTTTTGCTTCAGCCCAATGAGGCAAAATCCGCCTCAGTACTAACTGCCCGACTTTGAATTTCCTTGTTGTATTCTAACGCACAACACTCTAGTTACTAACGCACTTTCTTGTTGTATGCTCTTTCCATTCTTTGTTGGTACAGTTGACCACGACACACTGATGCCAATCTCTTCTTGTCAATCAAACTCAACTGCTCAAGGCAACTTTTCACCCATTCATCATCATTGATCTTAGCCTCCGCAACGATTCGTAGAGACAAGATTTCCACCTCTACAGGTATTACTGCCTCGGTGCCATACACCAATGAATAAGGAGTCGCCCCCGCCGAGGTACGAACGGTGGTGCAGTACTCTAACAATGCAAAAGGTAACTTCTCATGCCACTGTCTAGACCCTTCAACAATCTTTCGGAGTATTTTCTTTATATTCTTATTGGCTTCTTCTACCGCACCATTTGCCTTGGGACAGTATGGAGTAGAATGCCTATGGGTAATCTTAAACTGCTCACATGTCTCCTTCATCAAATGACTATTAAGATTAGCCCTATTACCGTGATGATTACCTTCAGAATCCTAAACCGACATATGATATTTTAATGCACAAAGTCGACCACAGCTTTCTTAGTCACAGACATGAACGTCTTAGTTTCCACCTATTTGGTAAAATAGTCTATAGCTACCAGAATAAACCTGTGCCCATTTGACACTGCTGGATCAATTGGCCCAATAACATCCATGCCCCATGCAACAAAAAGCCATGGTGCGGACATCGTATGTAGTTCTGATGGTGGAGAATGAATCAAATCTCCATGCACTTGGCACTGATGACATTTACGAACAAAACTGATACAATCCCGCTCCATAGTGAGCCAATAATAACCTGCTCGGAGAATCTATTTTGCTAGAACGTATCCACTCATATGCGGTCCACAAACTCCGGAATGTATCTCAGTCATGATAGATGTGGTCTGTCTTGCGTCCATACATCTCAATAAACCCGAGGTCTGGAGTTCTTTTGTACAACACTCCTCCACTAAACAAAAACCCGCTTGCCAATCGCCGAATCGTTCTTTTCTGATCATCGGTGGCCTATACCAGATATACTCCCATCTTGATGTATTCTCTGATATCATGGAACCACGGCTCGCCGTTGATTTCCTATTCTATCATATTACAATAAGCATGCTGATCGTGGACCTGAATCTATAATGGATCAACATAAGCCTTGTCTGGATGATGCAACATAGACACCAAAGTAGCCAAAGCATCGGCAACCTTATTATGAATCCTTGGAATGTGCTTGAACTCTATAGCCTAAAACCGCTGGCAAAGCTCATGCAGACATTGTCGGTACGGTATAAGCTTTAAATCTCGTGTTTCCCATTCTCCTTGAATTTGCTGTATCAGTAGGTCCGAGTCACCCATGACCAAGACTTCCCGTACACCCATATCTACAGCTAATCTCAGTCCCAATATACACGCCTCATATTCTTCCATGTTGTTCGTACAGTAGAAACGAAGCCGAGCTATAACAGGGTAATGCTGACCTGTTTCAGAAATAAGCACCGCTCCTATTCCCACGCCTTTCATATTTGCAGCCCCATCAAAGAAAAGTTTCCATCCCGACTTCTCAGCTTGTTCCAATTCATCAATATGTATCACCTCTTCATCAGGGAAATAAGTTTTCAAAGGTTCGTAATCTTCATCAACGGGGTTCTCAGCCAAATGATCAGCTAGTGCATGTGCTTTCATCGCAGTCCATGTCACATAGATAATGTCGAACTCTGTTAGCAGGATCTGCCACTGCAAGCCTCCCTGTAGGCATAGGCTTCTGAAAAATATACTTCAACGGGTCCAAGCGAGATATGAGGTAAGTAGTGTAGGATGACAAATAATGTTTCAACTTCTGTGCCACCCAAGTTAGGGCGCAACATGTCCTCTCCAGATGAGTATACTTAACCTCGTAAGATGTGAACTTCTTGCTGAGATAGTAGATAGCCTGCTCATTTCTACCCGTAACATCGTGATGCCCTAGTACACAGCCGAATGAATTATCCAAAACCGTCAGATATAAAATCAAAGGCCTCGCTGGTTCTGGCGGGACCAACACGGGTGGGTTCGATAAATACCCCTTTATCTTATCAAAAGCCTCCTGACATTCATCAGTCCATTTGACCGCAGCGTCTTTCTTCAACAATTTGAAAATCGGCTCACAAGTTGTCGTGAGCTGAGCAATGAACCTACTGATATAGTTCAATCTTCCTAACAAACTCATCACCTTAGTTTTGTTTCTTGGAGATGGCAATTCCTGAATAGCTTTGATCTTCAACGGGTCTAATTCAATACCCCGTCGGCTGACTATAAACCCCAACAACTTCCCAGATGGCACCCCGAAAGCACATTTTGCAGGATTGAGCTTAAGATTGTACCTGCGAAGCCTTTGAAAGAACTTTCTCAAATCTTTGACATGGTCGGACTGCTGTCTAGACTTCACAATCTCATCATCCACGTACACCTCGATTTCTTTGTGTATCATATCATGGAATATTGTTGTCATGGCCCTCATATAAGTTGTTCCAGCGTTTTTCAAACCGAACGACATGACCCGATAAAAATACGTTCCCCACGGCATGATGAATGCCGTCTTTTCTGCATCTTCCTCGTCCATTAGAATTTGATGATAACCTGCATAACAATCCACAAAATAACCAATATCATGTTTGGCACAATTGTCAATCAGTATATGGATGTTGGGCAGTGGTAAATTGTCTTTTGGACTTGCCTTGTTAAGATCCCGATAATCGACACACACCCTGGTCTTGCCATCTTTCTTCGGCACAGGCACAACATTAGCTAACCAAGTGGGATACCGTGTAACCCGAATGACCTTTGCATCAAATTGCTTGGTAATTTCTTCTTTAATATTCACACTTATGTCCGTTTTGAACTTTCTCAACTTTTGCTTGACATGAGGGAGTGCCGGATCAGTGGGTAATTTATGAACCACTAAATCGGTGCTTAGTCCCGACATATCATCATATGACCATGCAAAAACATCCTTGTATTCGAACAAAACTTTAATTATCTCCTTCTTGAGTTGTGGCTCCAGATGAACACTTACTTTAGTTTCCCGCACACTGTCTTGGTCCCCTAGATTAACTGTTTTTGTGTCATTTAGGTTAGGTTTGGGTTTTTCTTCGAAGTGACTTAATTCTTTACTAATTTCCTCATAAGCCTCATCGTCGTTACAATCCACCCCATCATCATGTCATATCATTGATATCATCATAAAAAGAACTGTACAAAAGAAAAGAACAAATGGAAACAAAATTAGGAATGAAGAAAATTGCATTTCATTGAATGTAAAGATAGCAGGGTTTTAACTCATCCAAACGGACAGAACATAGCAACTGAATTACAAACCTTGGAATAATCCAGGTGACAAAAGGAAAACAAAACCCACTACCACGACTCCCTCCGAATTGGAAGAGGAGTAGCTTCCCAATTGTTGATGTTAGCATGCGGTCCGATGTACTGTATATCTGCTCTGCTTGACCCTTCCCCGGCCTCAACCATGTTCACCTCATCAAATACCCTCTCGAACACCTTATCCAAGTTCCCCTCTGCACCAATCAGTGGACCTGATACCTTTGCCAATGACTGCTTCTTGATGCTCGGCCTGACGAAAGACCTGGACAAGCGTGGAATCGATTTGGGATGAACCCAAGCTTTCTTTTTCAATTTACGAGCCCTTCTAACATCTGCCGTTGTTGGTTTGAATCCTAGTCCGAAGTTGTCTAGATTTTTGGGCAGAAAAACAGGTTGGACAATGCCCTAAAGCTCAGCCCCCAGACCTTTTCCCGACACGAACCCATTACTCAGCATTTCTGATACTACCATAACGGTCGCAGCTGCCACCCTGGGACATGGAATGCTTTTACCCTCGGGCACTCTGTTCACCGGGACCGTGTCGAAGACCTGATAAACCCATGGTCCCTTATCATCTTCAGTTTCTATAAAGGGCACAATGGCATCATTCATGGCGCATGTGGGATCTTCCCCATATAACACGATTTCTTGTCTGTCCCACTCGGACTTGACCATTTGGTGCAGTGTGGAAGGCACTGCTTTGGCTGCGTGGATCCATGGTCGACCCAACAAAAGATTGTAGGACATTGCAGCATCCAACACCTGAAATTCCATAGTGAACTCGATTGGGCCAATAGTCAATTCGAGTATAATATCCCCCACTGTGTTTGTTCCCCCTCCGTCGAACCCTCGAACACAAATACTATTTTTGCGGATTATATCATCATCAATCTTCAACTTGTTCAATGTGGACAACGTATAAATATTAGCACTTGACCCGTTATCGATCAATGCCCGAGTAACCATTGAATCTTCACACTTGACCGTCAAGTAGAGAGCTTTATTGTGTTATATGCCTTCCACAGGCAATTCATCATCAGAAAATGTTACCCTGTTTACCTCAAAGATTTTGTTGGCAATTGTCTCCAGATGGTTCACTGAAATTTTGTCGGGAACATGAGCTTAATTCAATATCTTCATCAAAGCTCGGCAATGCTCGTCAGAATGGATCAATAATGACAACAACGAGATTTGGGCTGGTGTTTTTCTCAATTGTTCAATAATGGAATAATCTTGCACTATCATCTTTTTCAGAAATTCTTCTGCCTCTTCTTCTGTCACGGCCTTTTTAACTAACACTGGATTATCCTTAGCTCCCCTAGCCCTTCTCAACTCTTCGGGCGCAAAACAACGTCCAGACCAAGTTAGTCCTTGTTCTTCACAACTCTCTTCCTCAATTTTGTTTCCTTTTTATGTCAACACTACCTTGTCATATTTCCACGGTACGGCTTTGCTATCAACCACGGGTAATTGGACTACCGGCTTTATGACAACTGGTTCTATGTAGGCCCCTTTCACAACAACCACGGGTGCAGATGATGACCCCGGTACTACTAACTTGACTAGCTTTGGCTTTTTTGCAGCAACAAATGGTCTTTTTCCCATTACCAACACTGGCTTATCTTTCATCGCTTTTAGTTGAACTGCTGGCCTCGCGCTAACTGTCTTTTCTTTGACCTTGGCTTCCGTAGAACGGATCACTATGACCGTCTGCGAGGGTTTTTTAGGCTCTGTCCCCTTATGTATCAGTTCGATCATATTGGCTTCATAATGCGCTGGTAACGGGTTTTTATTGTTGTTTGGAGCTTCTGGAGCCTATACTTCAATACGGTGATTATCAATGAGTTCTTGTACCACGTTTTTCAATTTACAACATTTTTCAGTATCGTGCCTCGGCATCCCTGAGCAATACTCGCAGCTAACAGAATGGTCCAGGTTTATGGGAAGGGGGTTTGGTGCTTTGGACTCAATTGGGGTCAACATTCCCAACTGTTTCAATCTGTGGAAGAGAGTGGTGTAAGATTCTCCTAGCGGAGTAAATGTTTTTCTGTTTGGGGCATTCTCACTTCTAAAAGCTTGGTTTGGGCGGAAGCCGGTTCCTGGTCTGTTTGCCCTGGGGGTGGATAGGTGTTTTGTGAGGGTGGATGTGTGTTTTGGGGAGTCGGTGCACGCCATTGCGAGTGCACCGGAGGCTGAGTGTATGTCTGGGCGTGGTGGATAGAAAAGTGTGGTTCTGGTGGTGGATAGTAATGTTGTGGTGGGCCATATGGGGTATACTGGTAATTTGGGTGGTGGGGTCTGGGTTGGTTATAGTAGGGTGGAGGGTTATTGGGCCTGGACCAAGTACTAGTTTCAACCGTGGCAACTTCTTCCTTCTTCTTCTTTCCAAGCACACCACCAGTACCGCTTTGGATGGCCTGGGTGGTTGCTTTCAATGCCGAGTAGCTCAAAATCTTGTTAGATTTCAATCCCTCTTCAATCATGGCTCCCATCTTTACCACTTCATTAAACAACTTTCCGACAGATGTCACTAGATGACCAAAATAGGTAGGCTCCAATGTTTGCAAGAAGTAATCTACCATCTCACTCTCCCTCATCGGAGGATCAACCCTTACTGCTTGTTCCCTCCAGCGGAAAGCAAACTCTCTAAAACTTTCCCCAGGCTTCTTTTCCAGCTTCAACAATGACAGACGATCAGGGACTATCTCAAGGTTATACTGAAAATGGCCAATGAATGCTTGTCCCAAATCATCCCATGTATACCAGCAGCCGGGGTCCTGTCTCGTGTACTATTCCAGCGCGGACCCACTCAAGCTCTGACCGAAATAGGCTATCAACAATTCGTCCTTCCCCCCAACACCTCTCATCTTGCTACAAAAGCCACGTAGATGGTCTACGGGGTCACCGTGCCCCTCATACAAGTCAAACTTCGGCATTTTAAACCCCGCAGGCAACTAAACATTAGGGTAAGGGCACAAATCTTTGTATGCAACGCTGACTTGGTTGCCTAAACCATGCATGTTCCTGAAGGATTGCTCCAGGATTTTGACTTTATGAATCACTTCCTCCTGCTGCATTCTTAACAGGTTTCTCAACTTCTCCTGGGATTTCAAAATAGGGAGTATAGGTATATGGCTCAGGCGTTTTAAAAGTGGGTTAGGGAGGGTAATATTGGATGTCGTGAGCTTGGAATAGCGGCTCACTGGACGATCTATGTAATGGGGTTGGGGGAGGTGCCACAAAGACTAGAACGATGGGTGGGGGAGGGTTCTGTTTGAGTGGTGGAGCTAGATGAGCATATGAAGTAGTACCATATCCCTGGGTGTGATAGGGGAAAGCTGAAGATGTGTGGGGAGTGGTGGGCTCCTGAGCCAGAGCCAAAGGTGGGATGTAAGATGGATTAGCGAGGTATAGTGGTGCCGGGTGTCCCTGAAACCATGCCCGATGCATTTCGGCCATTTGCGCTTTTAGTTTCCTCATCTCTTCTTTCATAGCACCCACATCTGTTACCTCAACTTCATTTGAAGGGTCCACGAGACTGATATCCGAGTCCTGTCCTGTCATGTTTACTTTATCTTTCGACCGGGTGTTGTACGGGTGAGTTGCCAGAACTGCCAATCAACTAACCACCTGCCTGAACTCACACATTTAGACAACCACTTTGTTAGCGATTAAGTCTTAACAGATTTGACAACCACACGTTGGCATGAATGCACCTATACAGTTAATCATTTCTATTATGCGTTTGCTCGATTGCATGCATCATCCCGACATTTCGTTACTGGTTTCTTTCTACCTTTCTTTCAAATTTCATCACCTTATCCCTCTCTTGTGCTCTTTTCTTTCTTCTATTTCTTTCTCTTTTGTGTTCCTGCTCATTTCTTGCTTTCTCTTTCCCTTTTTTCGCCCTTTTCTTTGTTTTTTCTCTCTCTCTTTTTTTACCTTTTCTTACGATTACGGTCGAATCCTATGGAGATTGCCTACGTATCGTGACCCCGCACGAATCAGACCAAGCATAGTTCGTAAAAAAATAAATGCAAAAATAAAGGGTGGAAATAAGAATGTTTTTCGAAATTTTCAATTTTCATTACTAAAACGAACGATTACAGATATAACATTTTTCAGAATAAAACTAACAGAAGCAAATTAAAAGCAAACACAGACTCTAAGATTGCAAACATACTTGACCTGAAAAGATAACGGACAGACGGAAGATGGACTAAAAAGGTAGAAAACTACAGATATGGCCTATGCATACTCTAGTTCTTCAAACTTAGGTGTCCGTGGGGCATCGTTCGGCCTCGCCACAGGCCTAGGATCCAAATCCCTTTCAAGCTGCTCTAATTCATTCATGGTTCGTTTCACATAGATCATTACTGTGGTGACAAAGTAGTATGGGTCATGTCTTCACAAACCCGGCATCTCCTGAAAATGTCATGAGCAATGGCTCTAATCCTGTCTTTTGTTTGCTTCTTTTCTATAAGCAAGCGTCTTATCTGATCGCTGCATGTTTTTAAAGCTCGAGAGAAGATCTTGCAACTGCTGCACTTCTACCTCCATTTGGGCCATCAAGTCGTAACAATGTCCACTTTCAATTCCAAAATTTCTAGCCTATCTAACCGCTTTGCCCGCAAGGGCAACCACTTTTCTCTTTAAATCGGCAACAATTTTCTCATGGTCCCTTTTCAACTGATTCAAGTACTGGCGACGCTCCTCTGTTCTTGTAGCCCACTGCGCTTTAAGCTCTGCCATGATATTCTCAGATTTTTCTAATTCATCCCGCCATTCCCTAACTTCATTTTCCAGCCTTTTTACCAATTGTTCATCTGATCGGCTCCTTGGTTGCTTATCGACGGTTATCCTCAATTGCCGGATTTGGGCCCTAAACGCTTCATTTTATCGAGCCAGTCTGTTCTTCTCACCTTGATCCGCAGCAACCTGTACACGATTCTCGAATTTGAGACTCTCAACTTGCTGCTTCAGTTTACCAATCTCAACTCGATATCCTTCTTCCTTTGCTAACCAGTCCCACTACTTTTAGGATGACTTAGCGAAATCTTCGAGATGAGGACTTTTAGCCGTTCTCTCGCACGCCACGTCACCTCTAAACCAATCATGATACCCCGGGGCAACTTCCCCTTTAGCCCTATCTGACACACAAGTGTTCACCATCAAATGTTGACACTCACTCCAGATTTGGCGAACTTCTTCTTCGGGGAACCGACCGTCCGGACTAATTTCGACCACTTGGGTACTCAGATCTTCATCTCTCGGTACTACTTGATACCTTCCGAGCTGCCTCAGAACCCGATATGGTGCATAGGGCTGGATACTTTTGAGTCCCATCAATAGAAAATGCGGCCTGGATGCTGGCATGTATATGACTTCTTCGACAGGCAACCATCCGAGCACCCATTGTATCTGGCTGGCAGTGAGAGTCCTAAATAATGATGTCCAAGCCGTGACTCCTTCAGGTAGACTAGCCCCTTTGATTCTTGTGTAAAATTCTCCTATACAAGTTTTCTCAAATGAACCATAACTCAAGAGCTGAGAGCGGGGGCACAAATGCTCAGTCATCCACATTTGTAACAACAAGTTACATCCCTCAAAAAATTTGCCCCCAGCTTTGCAAGCCGTGAGAGCCCGGAAGATGTCAGCCACGATCAAAGGTGCTAAAGTGCTTTTCCCCATGGTTTGCAAGGTACTGACGACCCCAGCTACTTTCAAATCAATATCTCCATCTTTCCTTGGAAATACTATGAGGCCCAAAAAGGCTATCATAAAAGCCACCCGTCTGTGTTCCTCCCATTTTTGTCGGTTACTTCTACTGCATAGCTTAAAGTCTGGATTATTGAACCCGCCCATGTGGCCATATCTATCATATATGAAGCGAAAACTGCAGAAACCCTTTGCAAAATCTGGATGATGAACTGTTTAGGGTATTTTCAAGGAATCTAAAAACCGGTGTACGGTAATGGCCCTGGGAGCAATTAAGTATTTGAACCTCAACGGAGCTTGATCACTTCCGATGTACCCCGCTATTTCCTCCTATGTCGGGGTGAGCTCAAAGTCCGAGAAATGAAATACATTATGTGCCGAATCCCAATAAGCGACCAATGCCCTGATAATATCACCCCGAGGATGAATGTCTAATAAATCCGGGAGATATTTCAAATACTTTTTCACTTCGTCTTGCCCTTCTTTGCCTAAATCATTCCACCATAATCGCAACTCAAAAGGGATTTTGGTCATTATTGAAAAGGGCTCATTTAGCATCGTGCTCATCCTGCACATTTATTAAGGCGATTAAGCAAAAGAAAAGCTCTTATTCGACTCAAAAAACTATCTATATTCGACTCAAAATTACCTATATATTTTCAAATTTTAAGAACTCCACTCTCAAACGCGGCCTTTCAGCACTTCGGGAACAAAGATTTTAAGGCTGCAAAAGTCAATCGGTCAAAAATCAAAAATTGAACAAGATGGCCATTTTGCAATGCCAGCCTTCCAGCGTTTCTTTTGGGGACATTCAGCTATTTATGACAAGAGAGCCTTACTTGACTTATTTACAACTCTTTACTCTTTTTTTTTAAGATAAAAGACCCGGTATTGCAATACGGCCTTTCAACGCCTTGAGGACGAAAACTTAAGGCTGTGAGGGTAAAAAACTGAAAACATGACCAAAGGTGGCTATTTATGCAAGGGAAGCCTTCCGGCGTTCCGTTTGGGAACATTTGGCTACTTTTGACAAAACGGCATCACCCAACTTATTTACGACGAAAATAAAAATTTTGACATTTTTGGCTATTTTTGCAAAGGAAAGGTTGGACCCGATGAGGGTTGCCTACGTATCCCACACCCTGTGAAAATCAAACCGGCGTAGTTCGGGAAAATTAACCGAACTATTTTAAAACAATACTCTTTTTCATTTTCAATTTTTCTTTTCAACAAACAATAAACAACCTATTTTCCAAACTAAGAATAAAAAACTTTTTTTTTCAACAAACACTTTCCAAAAATAAAAGACTCCTTTTTTCTATTTTTCTTTTGCTTTTAGTAAAACAGACTATTAAAAATCAAGCATTTTCCTTTTTCATTTTCTCAAAATTTCGGCAGAGTTTCGACAGTGTTTGGGCATTGGGTTTTTAACTACCTAACTGTTATTTCTCTCTCTTTTTTTTCTTCTCAATTTTCCAACATGTTCGAGATTCAGAAACCAGTCAACATATAGGTTCGGAACAAATAAATGCACAGCACAAGAGAATGCATCAGGATGGTCTTTTCATTTCATGTTGCTAGTCCTGGACGGACCCAACCCCTGTGTTAAGTCCCCTAAGTCAAATGTAACGTGATGCAAATAAGCGTTCCTACTAGGGATCCGGCATGAAGTCACGTTATTCTATGTTTAAAACCTGGATAGGTGTTCTAGACTGTGTACCCGAGCGGACAACTCGAGTCGAGGAGGGGGCAACTTACCGGGAACCAAAAGGCCATCCGGCTTCGTAACTTGTCCGGCCTCTTTCTTATTTCAAGGTATGACACTAACAGAATAGGGAGTCTCAACCAGTAAGCACATACCCGAAGGTGAAGAGAGAAGGGTGTCGGCACAGTTTATATACAGTTCAGATAATATCAAAGCGGTAACATTTAGCACATTCAGCACAAAACATGTAGGAAAATCAGATACAATTAAATACAACAATATATCT
This sequence comes from Nicotiana sylvestris, assembly GCF_000393655.2. Taxonomy (NCBI): domain Eukaryota; kingdom Viridiplantae; phylum Streptophyta; class Magnoliopsida; order Solanales; family Solanaceae; genus Nicotiana; species Nicotiana sylvestris. Next base: position 21,672,961 of record NC_091060.1, read on the forward strand.
AAGATCGAATTCTGAACCCTGAACCAGAGATTCTGGGTTCGATCCCTAGCAGAGTCGCCAGAGCTGTCACACCTCCTTTTTCACTACACCCGCAAGGGCTCGATCCCCAGCAGAGTCGCCAGAGCTGTCACACCTCCTTTTTCACTACACCCGTAAGGGCGTAAAGGAGTTTTTCCATTTAAAGGACAATCGGAACGGGATTTAATTATTAATTATTCAGAGTCGACATTTGAGAGATTAATGGTGTCCCAAGACACCGGTTGTATCCCGAACCAAGGAAACATATGACTCTGTTAACAGTCTACGAACCAGAAATCCAAGGAATTTTGTTAACCCGAGAGAAGGTGTTAGGCATTCCCGGGTTCTGTGGTTCTAGCACGGTCGCTCAACAGTTGTATTTTATCTTATTTTAATATATGCTAGCTTATGTGCCTTTTATTCGTAAACCACTTTTTATCATTATTTATTTTAAAAGAATTGTGACGTCGTGAAAACGCGTTTCGAACCACGTCGCAATCAATGCACCCGTGATTGTCAACCCATTTTGACTTCGTCGAGATTTAGATTTGGGTCGCATCAATGCGCACCTGAGTTTAAGGAAGTAATTTTATTAAAATCACGCCTAAAGATTCTAACGTAATATTATTTTGGGGAAGGCCGTGAAGTTTGCTAAATGGCCCTCCCAAATTCTAAGGATAAACATGATTAATTAAACGAGGGCCATGCATGTTGAGGTTTTATTTGGCATGGCACGCCTCAATTATTCTATGACTCCTAGGCTTAATTACGAAGGCCATGTAAATTAGCTTATTGGGCTCGGGGACAAAGAAGAAATCTAAACTAGGCTGATTCAGATGAGAGGCCTTGGAACGCCAATGGGCCAAAGACATCAGCCCAACTGTGGGATTTACGACAACTACTTGAAACAAATTAGCTATTCATAAGAACCCCCTAAGGCCGATCAAGTGCTGACTATTTTTATAATCTGAAACAGACGTGAAATGCATTCCTTGATACCAAATCATATTCTATAGCAGAGATGCCATACATGATGTTATAAAACTCATATACAGTTTGTGTTACCATTTCAAGCTATAATAGCATTTAAAACCTTTAACCAAAACAACAACGTGACTTCAAAATTGAAAGTGCCAATGTAGATTCAAAGTCAGAAACGCAAAAGCCGCTCAACTAAGCTTAACATGATCATCATTTGAATGCTTAAAAGCAATCCATTCCTACACTTGAGTTCGAACGGTATTAAAACACCCAGTATTCTGAAATTATACAATAGATCCAAGCAACGAAATCAACCTAAGCCCTTATCATGCACTAGTACTCGATACAAACCAAAAACAGAAATATACAGAATTGAAGAACTTAATCATGTATACTAAAAGTATTAAACAACATCAAACTTGAGATAGTTAATTGAATTTCAACTTGAATTTCCAACAGCTTCGTGCAAGCCAATCAATATTCAATTTCATGTCAGGTTAAAGTATTGTACCTGGAGATTTGAAGAATAGTGAAGGAGAAGAGTGAGTCAGCAGCAGTTCAAACAATAGTAGACCAAGAGATGATCAAACAGCAACAATACACAGCCCGGGAAATTGAGACACAGCCCAGAATAATTTTCAGAGAATAAACAACACTAATAGTAGACCAAATTCACTTGCAAAAACCCAAAGAGACTCAAAACTACTCCCAACACAACTTCTGAAGCTAACAATCATCCAAATAGCTCAAAATAGACTCAGCCAGCCAACTACAACTCAAAATCACCCAAATAAACTCGAAGATGAACCCAAAATATCTCAAAGACAATGACTCCACCCAAACCAGTTCAGTTATGCCCAAAATCACTTGAATAAAGCAACAGTTTGCTCCAGAAACTTTAATAACTCAAATTTAGCACAGAAATGAAGACATTCAAATAGGAATTCAGAAAGGATCTACACAAAAAAAGCAATGGAACAGTGATTTTTTAAATTTTTTTTTGAAAGTTACTACTGTTTTATTTTTTGATTTTCTCTTAAGGAAAGTTAAGATCTAAAAGTAGTTTTGAGCTGCCATTTGAATTCTCAGATCTGCAGGCTGGAGAAGAGTTTTTGGGGGAAGTTTTTTTGGAGCTCCCCAAAACTTCTGAATGAAGTGAAGGGCATGCCCTTTTATAGGCACAAATGAGGGCAGCCCTCAGATTTTCAGTTTTTCCCAACAGTCCCTCTTCTTATTTTCATTTAAACCCCTATTTCTTGACTTGTTACCCAAACTAGTGTCCTAAATTGATTAAAATCTACACTAAATTACTATTCTAGAAGGCCCTAGGGTATTCTTCTACCCATACAATACCTATACTACCCTTGCTCTTGTTTCGAAATTACCATTCTTAAAGAAACTACCCTTTCCTTATGCCCAAACTACCCCTATTTCCTCTTAAAATTACTGACCCCAGTTGACTACACCAAACCCATTTACCCTTAGCAAAAACTAACTGAAGTTAACTAACGAATGAATTATCCAGCTATACCCAAATAAACTATCTTAAACACTATCTCAATTAACACTAAAATTGAACAATCAATTAATACTAGCTGAAATCAGTCTTAAACAAATTCCAAATCAAACCTCATATGAACAAAACAAAAGAGAACCTAATTAAACTAACGATTAATTGACGACTTATTTAAACGATTAACAGAAATTCAGCAAAAGAGAAGAAATTAGAATCTAACAAAAAGAGGCAAGCATGAATACTTCTAACTAACAAAGAAAACAAAGCTCACAACTACAGGGGGCGAACAAAAGAAACATATAGAAATTAGAAAAGAAACTCACTCAGACTCCACGTGGATTAACCCATCAAAATTGAATTCTGGTTAACGTTACTTGTCTATTTTAACCAAAATTGGCAGGTAACGTTAACAGAAATCCATTGACTTTGAAGCTCTTTAAAACAGGCCCGAGCTTACCAACCCTAGATCCAATATTTGCTGAGCTTCAGAGATATTTGAGGGATTTTGCCCAGGGATTCAAGATGAGGAAGGTCAGGGGATTATCAGGTATCGATTTGAGGCTGTTTGGACAAAAATAGGATTTTGGGTCTGATTTTAAAGTCAAGATTCGAGAGGCTAGGCATTGATTCGAAGGATGATTTTTGGTGTTTTTGAAAGAGGATATGAAGGCGAGGGGAGGTGTGAATTTGGGCGCCATTGGACGACGGCGCCGCCACCGGCGTTCTAGGAATTACAGGGCAGCGCGGCTAGGGTTTGAGAGGGGTGAGGAAGACGATGGGAAATGGGGTAGGGGGGACGTTTCGGAAAGTCTTATAGTACGCCTACCCTGCCTCTAAGCCGTTGATCATGTTATCCTCGACGGTTTGGATTGATCGACGCCAAACGACGTCGTTTTGATTTTAGTGTATTGGACCGGGTGGGGAAGGGGTTCTGGGATGGCCTGGTTTGGAAGGTCTGGGTTGTGGTTTAATTGGCCCAAATCATGGGCAGCCCTTTTTAATGTTTTCATTTCTTTTCTTTTGACTTATTTTATTTAATTTTTGTATTTCAATTTGTATATTCTTTTTTTTCTAATTTTATAAAATTGCAAAATTTAAAATAAATTCCCAATATATTTCAAAATTAAACCAATTAATTCCTAAAACTATTCCAGTACGAATTCACAATTAAACAATTAAAAATGCAAAAATGGACTCTTTTTGTTATTTTCCATATATTCTATTATAAAATAAATTAATCGCTGATTAATATCAACATATGAAATTAGATCCTAAATGCAAATGCATATTGTTGTATTTTATATGAATTGATCATGCATAAATAAAATGTAACAACTATTAGAAAAGGACGCCAAACTGTACAAAAATTGTAAAAATAAAGAAAAAGAATCATTTTGTTTGAATTTTGGGAATAATTTGCTTAGGGCAAAAATCATGTGCTCACAGCGAGGTGCAGCAGATTATGTTCTATTAGAATGGTTTATATTTCAAAGACCCAACAAACGACTGGGAATGATTGCCTTTCTTAATTGAGCCTTCGTGATGGATGTCAGTGCAGAGGTTTCTATCACTGATTCAGTTCCAGTGTTGAGGGACTCTCCGGATGTGTTTCTTGTGGCTGGGCATGTCGCCGGGCAGGATTGTTGATTTCGGTATTGATTTGGTGTCGAGCACCGTATCTTATGGCTCCGGTAGAAGTTATAGTAGTGGAAGGAGCAGCTTCACGCATCCTTGATAAGGAGTTCGTTGGCAGGCCAATGTGGATGCGTGTTCTAGCTGAGTCGGCTTAGTTGGCCCCAAACTGTATTGTTGAGGGACAGGTTGATTCGACCGTTATTGAGCTTACTAGTGATCTGGGAGATCTATGAGTTGCCTTTCTGTGTTGCGAGACGTTATGATTTGTTGGTTATGGGCACATATGGTGCGGTTCTATTGGGATTCATAATGGAAGTCGAGCGGGAAGAGTAATTGGGTGTTGCTCGATGAACAGCGTATCGGTTATGTCCTATCGGGTTTGCGTGGTATATGTTACTTGTTTCACTATGAGTGTAATGATTTGCTTTGGTTCCAGACATCAAATTGTGTGTGGTTGTCAATTTCGAGCATAATGACTTGAGGTGTCTCATGTGGAGCAGTGCTTGGATAGGATCGCATATTGCAGCGAAGCTATGTGGAGATATGACCTTGCGGGTTAGATTCGGGTGTTCTATTTCTATTATGTGAGACGGGTCCTCAGTCTTGTGTTGTGGTGGTACAGATGAGCTTGAGGTACATCTCTTTCATAGAGTCATTTTCATGATTTGAGTATGTTAGGACCGTTTCTTATTGGTGCGCGTATTATACTAGTTGTGGCTTAGGTCTCTATTGATGTGTCATGTCACCAGAGTGGTGCGTTGGATTAGAGGAGATCGTTGGGATCATCAATGATTACGAACGGATTCGATTTCAGCATGTTGGAAGGTTAATATTGAGGTTCGGCTCGGAAATTTGCTATGCTAGTTGTCAGAGTATAAGTGGAGTCATCAATGGGTGATCTGAGAGAATGGTTATAGTTTACTGCGTATTTCATTTATTGTTGGCAGTATATGACAGTGTTGGAATGAGACTTTGGCTAATAAGAGGTTTTCTACCAGTATTCGATTGTTATGGACAGCTGTTGTGAAAAGAAGTTATTGCTACGAGTGTTTAATTTATGTGGTATATCATGGGATTGCTCCCAAGGTTGTAGGCATGGGTTATTACAGCTGGTTCGGGTCTATTCAGAGTATAGGTGTGAGGTTTTGATCGTATTGATAGTTTCGAAAGTGGAAATGAGGTTCTATGGCTTATGGGCCAGACTGGATTGTGTAATTTCAGTTGCAATGTGCTATCAGACCTATATGAGATAGGGTGACGTAGGATCACCCCCGGGTATATGCATGGTAAAGTTATTCAGCTACGTATTGGCTTTTAGAACAACTCTGGGTACGTTCGAGGACGAACGTGTGTTTAAGTGGGGGAAGATGTAACGACTAGACCTGTTGTTTTGAGCTTTTGCACTTTGATCGCCAGTTCTCGGTCATGACTTGCCTCGTATGATGTATTATGACTGATGTAAATCATTGATTTTAGTTTTCAAGGAAATCAGTATGAATTTGAAAGAACAGTCTCAGTTGAAAGCTTTGAATTTGAAAAGTTTGACCAAGAGTTGACTTATTTGTATATGAGTTCGGAATGGATTTTTAATGATTTGGTTAGCTTCGTTGGGTGATTTATGACTTAGGAGTGTGATCGGAATTGGTTGGCGAAGTTAGTATTTTGGCGATTTTCGGTTGATAGACAAGATTTTGATCCGAGGGTCGGAATGGAATTCCGAGAGTTATTCTATCTTCGTTATGTCATTTGTGATGTGTTTGCAAAATTTCAGGTCATTCGTAGGTGGTTTGGTTAGGTTTTTGATCGAAAGCGTATTTCGGAAGTTTTATAAAAAACTTAGACTTGAATTCGATGTGAATTGGTTGATTTGGTGTTGTTTGAGGTGTTTTGATGATTGGAACAAGTTTGAACGAGGTTTTAGGATGTGTTGGTGACTTTGGTTGAGGTCCCGAGGGCCTCGGGTGAGTTTCGGGTGGTCAATCGGACCATTTTGGTGTTTGGGAAATTGCAGAAAATGCAGGTTCAGTGTTGAAGAGATTTATCTCTTCGCGTTCGCGAGGGGGTCATCGCGTTCGTGAAGAAGGAATTCTGGAAGGCCAAGGTTAAGCCTTCGCGTTCGCGGAGGGTTGGCAGGTTGGGCATCGCTTTCACGAGAGGGTACTCGCGATCACGTAGTGTAATTTGAGATCAAGGCCTTTTTGTTCATCGCGTTCGAGTAAGGGGATCACGTTCGCGAAGGTATAGGAGGAAGAAGCATCGCGTTCGCAATGGGTGAGTCGCGTTTGCGAAGAGGAAAAGTTGGTCAAAGCGAAGTTGTGCTTTGCGAACGCGAGAGGTTTACCGCGTTTGCGAAGAAGGGGGAACAGACCTGGGAAGAAAGTTTTTAAGTTATTTCATCTGCGATCTTGGGGCTCATTTACCCCATTGTTGATCATTTTGAGAGCTTCTTGGTGGAGATTAAAGAGGGATTCAAAGGGAATCGATTGGATGTGAGATTTTTGAACTTAAAACTCGTTTCAATTGTGAAATCTACCTAGAAATTCATAGAAACTTAAGTTAAAAGTGGAAGAACTAGGGCTTGGGATTTTGAATCTTATTGGGGTTTGGAGGACCATTTGGTGTCGGATTTGAGAACTTTTTATATGTATGAACTCGTGGGAGGATAAAGAACCCGTTGATGTGAAAATATCTGAGTTTCGAGAAGTGGGCCCGGGGCTCTAGTTTTGCTAATTTCGGGATTTTCAATATTTTTCGATTGTTTTCGCTTGGGCTTTGCTCCCTTAGCATATTGTGATGTATTCATTCTGATTTTGGATAGATTCGACGCGCGTGGAGGCCGATTTGAGGGGCAAAGGCATCGCGAGCTAGATATTTCGCTGGTTCGAGGTCAGTAATGATTATAAATGATACAATGAGGGTTTGAAACCCCAGATTTGCATATCGTAGTGCTATATTGAGGTGAGACACGCGCTTGATGATGAGCGTGGGGTCGTTTACTATTGGGGATTGTGACTTGGTCCGTCCCGATTGATGCTTTTAAGGAGTATTTTATTGAAACTTTTTTGTTATCATCATTATTTGGACTGATTGTAATATTTTGGCTTTGAGCCAACTATTTGAACCCTCCATGAATTTTTATCACTATTTCCTCACTGTTTTGATCTACTACTTGAACTCAGTCGTACTATTTTACAACTCAGCCATTTTTACTCGGTTTTGAAACTAAAATGATATAGTAAATGATGTTTTGGGCTGAGCACTACTGTTTTTACTAATGCCTGAGGGGCTTATGTGATTTCTGGACTGAGTATGACCGAGGACCAGATGTGAGGATACTAAGGGATCGGGCTGCGCGCCGCAGCAGTGTTATACTGATACTGATATGAGGCCGAGGGCCTAGATTTTGATGCCACAATATGGCTTGATATTGCGTTTGGGACGTAAGGGGCCCCTCCCGGAGTCTGCACACCCCCAGTGAGCGCTGTCAACGAGATATATGGATCGGACTACACGCCGCAGTGATATATGGATCGGGCTGCACGCCGCAGCGGTGCTGGTACTGTTCTATGTGTTTACTTTATTTCATTTTCCTGCCATTATCTGTTGTTTGTGCTACTTCATGTAACATTTATTTGATTGTCTGACATTACCTGTTAATTGAGTATTGTGCCCGAGAGGCGGATTTCCGTGCTTATCTGCACTAGTATTTTGCACTCATTTGGTAGCCGTTGAAAACGTCATTTTTAAAAGAGGTTTGAAGTGAGCTAAGATGTTTTTTTCCAAGGATTTCACAGTTTCACTACTTTTACTCAAAAGGTTTTAGACTGCTCTATACAACATGATGGTTTGTTTTACGTGATTTCTTACCGCTCAGTTATTATTTACCTTTATTACTCACTAAGTTGGATTACTCACTTTACTCCATGCACCCCGTGTGTAGATGCAGGTATTTGTTCACCCGGTAGCGGGTTTTGAGGTGGTCAGAGGCTAAGTTATCGGAGTTTAGTGAGGTGACTGCCAGCGTTCGCAGCACCACATTTCTTCCTTTTGTTTATCAGTCCTATTTTATATGTTTCAGGCCTTGCAGTTGTATTTATTCCCTAATAGATACTCGTGACTTGTGACACCTCGGTTGGGCTGTGTTTGGGTGGTTTTCCGCACATTATAAAAATCTTTTGCTTAGTTTGTAGTTATCTATTCATACTTAAACTGTTTATTAATATTTAACTATTTTGAAAAGGCGAAATGGGTCAGTTGGTTGGCCTTGTCTTCACGATAGGCGTCATCACGACCGGATCTAGGTTTGGGTCGTGACACACATAGAATAGTACCAGCCGCTCAGGATCACTCTTAGAACACTCTCATCCCCTCGGTCTCACTCTGTGATCACAATGGGTATCCGCGCTCACTAGGGGTGTGCAGAGTCCGGAAGGGGCCCCTTACGGCCCAAGCGCAATATCAAGCCATCTCGTGGCATCAAATATAGGCCCTCGGCCTCATATCACTCAAGCCACTTCGTGGCGTATAAAAGTTGTTGCACCCCATATTTTTGTACATGAAAATAGGCCATAAATAAATTAATGAGAGCCCGGAAGTGAGATGTCATATCCTGCAGTATTACATTACAGTGATGTCATGTTTCGCAGTATTAAATTACAACGATGTTGCACCCTAAAGTATTGTACGTTAAAATTTTCGTTTTTAGTTAACCGATGTAAGACTCGGGGATGAGATCATCTTTACGTTAACGTACTTAAGCTATTTATAGCAAGCAATAAATAAGCGTTATGAAGAATAAGAGGGTACACAGATTAAAGAAAACGAGTTTCGTTGAAAGTAGTCAATTTGGAACAAAATACGGGTCGAGTGATAATACCCGATAATTATGAACTATTACCATGCAAGGTACCATATGACAACGGTAGTATAATATATAAAGTATATATGAAGTATTTTAAAAATAAATAAATTTTTGGTAATTTGTGATAATTTCTAAATTATACAGGTAATTGATTAATTACCGGGTAATAGAACATTACCGAGTTAACTAATAAGCGGATAAAATATAATTAAGAAACCCCAAAGCCACCTGGCTTAAAGCCATAATGGCTAAGAATGACTCTTAGTCATTCAAGCCATGTGGCCACTTATAGGGATTTCATTTGGTCTTATCAAGCAAAGACTTAGATATAAAGTTTTATCCAAAGTAAGACTTGTTGTCTTACATGTAAGACATGGTATTAAGTCTCCTTATTAAAAATTAAAAGCTTTTTGATCATTATCAAACAACAAAAACATTGGGCAGAAGCAAATTTCAAAGATCAACAACTAAATCCATTTTGTATTTGGTTTTCAAACCAAGGAGGTTAGAAGCAGAATAAATTCGTTCAACTAATTCCAGGAACAGGTATGTTAAGGCTATCCCTTCTTTCTTTTGGCATGATCCATACGATACGAACGGAACGTGCAAATGCACAAATTCCACGAATGACTCTATTCATAAAAGTATTAGCGATATCTGTGTTCTTGAATTTCCGTGTGTTATAATGTCTTATCATCTGTTCATGGATCTCAGAAAAATACGAAAGTTAAAAAGAGTTTACTTTATGATATTACTCAGAGGCAAAATGGTCTTATGACATTCCGAATACTTTTATTGACGTACTTTTTATGCACTGCATTCATGTGCACTGACCCATGACTAGATGGCGTTATATATGCGTATATATGTAAATATATGTATATGGGATATGGGAAAAGGTTATGGCATTTTATACGCATCACCACCTGATCAGCTGGTATATGATGATGATGTTGCCCACAGTGGCTGAAATATGATTCAAACGGCATTATATACGCATATATATGTATGTACTTAAACAGAGTTATATACGCGTGTATATGTAAATATATGTATATGGGATATGGGAAAGGTTATGGCGTTATATATGCATCACCACCTGATCAGCTGGTATACGATGATGATTTTGCCCACAGTGGCTGGTATGATATAATGGAATTCCCTCAGAGGCTGATGATGTTATGAAACATGTACCTATGCACGACATGACGTTCACACGCACATGCATGATGCTAAAAGTAATCTATGATCTACAAAGTTATTCATACTTACAGGTTGAGTCATGTACTCTATATGTCTTTCATGTCTCTTATGTATTTATTTATGTGCCTTACATACTCGGTACATTATTCGTACTAACGTCCCTTTTTCCTAGAGACGCTGCGCTTCATGTCCGCAGGTCCCGATAGATAGGTCGAGAGCCCTCCAAGTAGGCTATCAGCTCAGCAGAAGATGTTGGTGCGCTTCATTTGCTTTGGAGTTGCTCGTTTGGTTAGTATGATTTAGATGTGTATTGTTTGGTATGGTGGGACTCTGTCCCGACCTTTATGACATTTATGTATTCTTAAAGGCTTGTAGACATATGTCTTGTACGTGAAAGATTGTACGGCCTTGTCGGCCTATGTTTTGAGTTTATAAATGATTATGCTGGCCTGTCAGGCCCGTATGTCATGTGTATATGATGATGTAATAAGAAAGATACGTTACATTGGTACTCGGTTGAGTAAGGTACCTGGTGCCCGTCGTGGCCCATCAGTTTGGGTTGTGACAAAAGTGGTATCAGAGCAGTTCTGTCCTAGGGAGTCTACAAGCCATGTCTAGTAGAGTCTTTTTATGGGTGTGTCGTGCACCACACTTATAAGCAGGAGGCTACAGGGCATTTAAGATTGTCACTCTTTCTTCTTACTCTAGATCGTGTGGTAGAGGTCAGTCATAGAAATTCAAATTCCTAAATCCTATTCAGACGATACCTATATCTGGAAAGAAAGTTGGAAAGAGAGATTGTTTTTGAAGATTTGAGTCAGAGGAACTCCATTTTTGCATCATGCTTATGATGAATGAATATGAGGTATTCGGCAAATCATATGTATACTAAGATGTGTAAGTTTCTTGATAAAGATTCCAAAGGCAAGAATGCCTATCCATTCTTACGGTAAAATTGAACAAGAGAATCAGAAGGTAGATACAAGTTTCAGCAAGTAAAAAAAAGCAAGGTGAAGAATGGTATGAGGCGCCCAGTTAATGAAGATTAACAACGTTTATAATTGAGCCAGAGGAACATAAGCTTTTTGAATAATATTCAATAGTAACAGAGGTATATACAATTGGTCGCACCCACTCCATATATGCCCTATGGGGGTTAATAGAAGTAGTATGAGAAGATAGGATGGATGAATTATTTGTTTCAGTTGACATTTCCGAAGGATATTGCAAATGTGCTAATATATCTCCTTGTGATACACCCAGATGGTTCACTTTAAAATAGTGTAGCCAGATATGAGTACTACAAAGACATGCACTATAAGACTTGAACGGATAAATATTACCTTAGTGTGGCTCGTGTCCCTAGTAAAGCGAGAACGTTAAGCAACTTGCAGAGCCACTGGATGGAGCAAAGAAATTAAATCTAAAAGCGAAAGAATGTCGTATTGAAGTTTTCACAAGAAAAGGGATATGCAAATATTAGCAGAGTAATGAGAAGATAGATAAGGACGCATTATGAATAAGGTGTGACACGTGGATGAAAATGGTAGAGTGTTACTAAATCTATGGTCAAATAAAGGAAGAGACGAAAGATGATGGGCCTTAAGACAACAAAAGAGTATAGGCCATAAGGTTATATCCTCATTTCGAGAAATAAGTTCGTGACTCCAACACGACTACCAGAGGGGAAAGTTAATCCCTATAGTAATAAAAATCAGTATGGGCTGGTAAACAAGATAAATTAATATGAATTAGGGACTGAATGATTGGAGAGTACTCGACAACATGGTAATTTTAGATTTTGTTCCGGCGGTAATAGAATGGACCACAAAAGAAGATTCATGAGGAATTCACAGAATGGTCATTCAGGAAGACGCTTCCCTAAAGCAAGCAATGTTAGCAAAGTTAAGCTTAAGGGACTATATGTACCAGTTATATTAAGTGTCACCCTCGCGAGTAAGGGAATTTGTCATCCTTGGTACAGAAGGAATGCCGCAAGGCGAGTAAGGGTCGTTGATGATGTGAAATGATATCAAAGATGAAAAGGGAAAAAACATCTATAGGCAGGGCGTCATAGCTCCAAGTCTTAGTACTCCCCTAAGGGGGGAAATATGGAGTAATAAATTAAGAATGCGGTAAAAACGAAAAAGGAATGAGATTACACTTATTCTGCTCCTACGTATATGCTACAATTCCAGTACATTATGCAAACACGATGTCAATGAGAGGAAATAAGGGTCCCTGCTCTTGATGTTATTGATAGAAAAGGAGTCAGTGCAAGACATAAGATAAGACACAAGAAATAACCCAAGAAATATTTCGTGGAATATTGACATGAGAATGGGCCAACGAGTAGTTAGTAGTTGATTCGGGAAGAGCCTAGTCACGACTAGGCAAGAAGTTATAGACAAATCAGTAGATTATGCAAGATAAATGTAGTAAACCCCAACATGGAGAATTCAGCCCCGCAGTTATGACATTGTAATACTTGAGATATATTCATATAGGAGTTGGAGAAGTTAAAAAGGTACTATATGAGTGTTACGGAAATAAAAGAGAGTGTCACTAGGAAGACGGTCAAAATATCTGTCCCAAAGAAACCCCACAAGAACAAAGGCGTGTAGATAAGTAACTATGGATAAGTATAGGCAAGGAAGGATAGTAGAAGGTCCATCAAGTACACAATATAATAAGCTCGCATCTTTACAAGAGTCAGAGGATCCTCCGTAAGTACTATAGTGAAGGACTAGCTTAGGAAATGAGGAAGAAGGCTTCAACCTAAGCACAATATCTTAATGAAGAAAAGGTCATGTAAAAGCAGTCTCACTACAAAAATTGTATGCCCTCCAAAAGAAAGTGGCACCTACCGTGGTTAATGAACGGGGAGAAAGATCAAAGGTAATATTTGAGACTATATGAGTTGCACAAAAATTCTAGCATGTGTGGGAACTAGGATGAGTTAAGTATGCACGCAACAAGGGTCAGAAAGACCAGAAAAAGTAATTGCATACTTTTTAAGAGAGCTGAGATGGAACGAAAGGAATTATTCGATCAATGATCCAGAGTTAGTACGTTATGGACACACTCAAGATTTTGGAGAATTATATTTGTTGGCAATCATACAGCCATAGAAGACTCCGGTATAAGTTAAAAAAAAAAAGAATTGAGCCTAGGGCATAGACAAATGATTGAATTGTTAAAAGATTGTATCATGGATAATCCATAAAGCCCATGAAAGGCTAAGGTAATAACTGATACCATGAGCCACAAATTGGAAGGTATCTTAAACCTACACAAAGGCTGATCGGAAGGAAGAGGAAGCTAAAGAATCACATCACCCAAGTAAATCAAGAGTCTGATTATTGGACCTAGAAAAATTATAGAAGTTATGCTTGAGAACATGACAGAATCACTCTTAATATGAGACGTTCAAGAGAAATAACATAACAACCATAACCTATAATGACTCTATAAGAAAGCCAATTAGAAGAAGTACCAGCCTTATAAGAAGTCAGTATGAAGGTCACATCGGATAGTGTATGTAGCAGAGGTGCGAGTATTATAATAGATCTTTAAGTTATGGACATGAATTATACCTATGTGGAGGGAAGGTCATGAAAGAGATAGAAGATACGATGCGAAATTTTAAGGTAAGTACGGTAAAGGTGAACAACGTATGAGATACTCAAAGGCAGAAGATCATGAATAATCCATACTTCGGATAGAAGTCTATAAGTGCGGGGATTCCATATCCAGGAATGATAGCAGCGGCGTCAGTAGCAGATCTTCCAGCTTATGGTCTAGGTATCGAAAAGCCTGATTATGAGAGTAAAGGATAGTTAGAGACGATGCGATGTCTCGCTTGATGTTCCAGAATAACATAAGGAAATCTATGGTGCAAGCAAGTTGAAGGAAGGTCGCGATAGAATAAATAGACATGTATAAATCCCAAGCTAAAGTATAGTAGAGCGACAAAGTTTTAACGAAACATGAGTAAGGATGAGGAAAGGCAAGTGAAAGGGTGACGAGAACGGATAAGTCCTCGGGATTGAAACCCATGAAAACAAGAAAGCTAATGGTTTCTCTAAATTATAGAAAGTTCAGTATAGCCTGAATGAACTCAAAGGAGTCTAAGACTAATAACATTCAGAAGAGATGGAATGTTTCCTTGTTAATAGAATGAAGGTGTAATTATTATAGAAACAAAATGAATGACGTTTGGGCCTTCGATTGAGTAATGATCTGACAAATAAAAGAAAGGGATCTCATGAATTGGACAGGATTAAAATACCCACGCAAGGTAAATCACATTGGGATGCTGTGAGATATGATTATGAAAGTAGGGCATCGCCCCGGGTGGATCAATCTAATTATTTCAGATGTTCCCCAATAAAACGTGAATCCTAGCAGCAATATTACACAGTTATAAAGTTATCAGAGGTGGATTATGGATCAAAATTGAGGTGAATCAATAATGGATGGATAAAAGCTATAAAGGATGAGATGAGATTAGGCCGTCATTCTTAAGATGAACAGTAATGTGGAAGCATTAGAGGGCATAGATTTATACGTATGGGATAAACAATGAAATAAACCTCGGATTTGGTAGCAGACCTCAGTAACGAGAAGTCGAGGTAAGAGTTATGGTATAGTATGAGTTATATAGATGCAGTAAAGTCATACGAATGGATAACCACATCTATAAAATAAGATATAGCAATATTCGTAGGTTCGACAAAAAGTGAAGAACTTCAGGATTGGCTAAAATCTAGAGGAAAAAGGAGAGGAGAGTCACATAAGCACACTTACAAGGTCAGTATCGTAGAAGCTCCATGATAGGAGGTAGCAACAGTTATGAGATTGGAAGGAATTTGATCACAAGTCATGGTATGGTAAAAGGGCCTAAAGGGGGGGGATACCCTGGCCTAGATGCCAAGAGGACTACTAAAGTATTCACAAGAGCGATGGGTTATGAGAACGATAAGCGCATCAGTCAACATTCGAGGATGAATGTTCCAAAGGGAGGAATGATGTTACACCCCATATTTTTGTACATGAAAATACTCCATAAATAAATTAATGAGAGCCCGAAAGTGAGATGTCACATCCCGCAGTATTACATTACAGTGACGTCTCGTTTTGCAGTATTAAGTTACAACGATGTTGCACCCTAAAGTATTGTACGTTAAAAGTTTCGTTTTTAGTTAATCGATGTAAGACTCGGGGATGAGATCATCTTGACGTTAACATACTTAAGCTATTTATAGCAAGCAATAAATAAGTATTATGAAGAATAAGAGGGTACACATATTAAAGAAAATGAGTTTCGTTGAAAGTAGTCAATTTGGAATAAAATACGGGTCGAGTGATAATACCCGATAATTATGAACTAGTACCATGCAAGGTACCATATGATGACGGTAGTATAACATATAAAGTATATATGAAGTATTTT
Source organism: Nicotiana sylvestris (assembly GCF_000393655.2). Lineage (NCBI taxonomy): Eukaryota > Viridiplantae > Streptophyta > Magnoliopsida > Solanales > Solanaceae > Nicotiana > Nicotiana sylvestris. Next base: position 21,688,630 of record NC_091060.1, read on the forward strand.
AAAAATAAATAAAATTTTGGTTATTTGTGATAATTTTTAAATTATACGGGTAATTAATTAATTACCGGGTAACAGAACATTACCGAGTTAACTAATAAGCGGATAAAATATAATTAAGAAACCCCAAAGCCACATGGCTTAAAGCCACAATGGCTAAGAACGACTCTTAGTCATTCAAGCCATGTGGCCACTTATAGGGATTTCATTAGGTCTTATCAAGTAAAGACTTAGATATAAAGTTTTATCCAAAGTAAGACATGTTGTCTTACATGTAAAACATGGTATTAAGTCTCCTTATTAAAAATTAAAAGCTTTTTGATCATTATCAAACAACAAAAACGTTGGGCAGAAGCAAATTTCAAAGTTCAACAACTAAATCCATTTTGTAGTTGGTTTTCAAACCAAGGAGGTTAGAAGCAGAATAAATTCGTCCGAGATTTCAAGTTCGTCCGAGTGTGAATTTCGTCCATATTTCGCAGAAGCAAATTCGTTCAAATAATTCCAGGAATAGGTATGTTAAGGCTATCCCTTCTTTCTTTTGGCATGATCCATACGATACGAACGGAACGTGCAAATGCACAAATTCCACGAATGACTCTATTCATAGAAGTATTAGCGATATCTGTGTTCTTGAATTTCCGTGTGTTATAATGTCTTATCATCTGTTCATGGGTCTCAGAAAAATACGAAAGTTAAAAAGAGTTTACTTTATGATATTACTCAGAGCCAAAATGGTCTTATGACATTCCGAATACTTTTATTGACGTACTTTTTATGCACTGCATTCATGTGCACTGACCCATGACCAGATGGCGTTATATACGCGTATATATGTAAATATATGTATATGGGATATGGGAAAAGGTTATGGCATTTTATACGCATCACCACCTGATCAGCTGGTATATGATGATGATGTTGCCCACAGTGGCTGAAATATGATTCAAACGGCGTTATATACGCATATATATATGTATGTACTCAAACGGAGTTATATACGCGTGTATATGTAAATATATATATATGGAATATGGGAAAGGTTATGGCGTTATATAAGCACCACCACCTGATCAGCTGGTATACGATGATGATTTTGCCCACAGTGGTCGGTATGATATAATGGAATGCCCTCAGAGGCTGATGAAGTTATGAAACATGTATCTATGCACGACATGATGTTCATACGCACATACATGACGCTAAAAGTAATCTTTGATCTACAAAGTTATTCATACTTACAGGTTGAGTCATGTACTCTATATGTCATCCATGTCTCTTATGTATTTATTTATGTGCCTTACATACTCGGTAAATTATTCGTACTGACGTCCCTTTTGCCTGGGGACGCTGCGTTTCATGCCCGCAGGTCCCGATAGATAGGTCGAGAGCCCTCCAAGTAGGCTATCAGCTCAGCGAAAGATGTTGGTGTGCTCCATTTGCTTTGGAGTTGCTCGTTTGGTTAGTATGATTTAGATGTGTATTGTTTGGTATGGCGGGACTCTGTCCCGACCTTTATGACATTTATGTATTCTTAGAGGCTTGTAGACATATGTCTTGTACATGAAATATTGTACGGCCTTGTCGGCCTATGTTTTGAGTTTATAAATGATTATGCTAGCCTATTAGGCTCGTATGTCACGTGTATATGATAATATAATAAGAAAGATACGTTACATTGGTACTCGGTTGAGTAAGGTACCGGGTGCCCGTCGCGGCCCATCGGTTTGGGTTATGACAAAAGTATCTCAGGCCCTCGGCCTCATATCACCCAGTATATCCTCACATATGGCCCTCAGCCTCTTAGTCTGAAAATCATCACAAGCCCCTCGGGCATTAGTAAAACAGTAGTTCTCATCCCAAAACATCATTTAAGTTTCAAATTTGAGTAAAAGTGGTAGAGTTTGTAAAACAGTATATTTCAACAGGACTGAGTTCAAGTAATAATTAAAAAACATTGAGGAAATAGTGATAAAAATCCACAAAGAGTTCAGATAGTTGGCACGAAGCCCAAATATGGCGATCAGTCCAAATCATGATGATAACAAAAAAGTTTTAGTCAAATATAGGGTAAAATCATCAATCGGTACGGACCAAGTCACAATCCCCAACAGTAAATGACCCACGCTCATCATCAAGCGTGTGTCTCACCTCAATATAGCACTAAGATGTGCAATCCAGTGTTTCAAACCCTCAGAGTATCATTTACAATCATTACTCACCTCAAACCGGCGAAATACCTAGCTCGTGACGCCTTTGCCCCTCAAATCGGCCTCCACGCGTGTCGAATCTATCCATAATTAGAACGAATACATCACAATATGCTATGGAAATAAAGCCCAAGCGAAAACAATCAATATCGGGCACAAATCCCGAAATTACCAAAACCCGAGCCCCAGGCCCACTTCTCGAAACTCAAAAATTTTCACATCATTAGATTCCTTATCTCCTCACGAGTTCATACATATCAAAGGTTCTCAAATCTGACCCCAAATGGTCCTTCAAATTCCAAATCAAAAGTCCAATTTCTCAAGCTCTAGTTCTTCAATTTTAGGCTTGGTTTTCCTTGAATTTCTAGGTGGATTTCACAAGATAATCGAGTTTTATGACCAAGATTCTTACCTCAAGTCGATTCCTCTATAATTTCCTTCAAAAATCTCCAAAAATGAGCAGCCATGGGTGAAAATAGACCAAAAATCGCGGACAAGACGACTTAAAAACATTCTGCCCAGGCCTGACTTACCTACTTCGCGAATGCGGTCAACCACCCGCGAACGCGTAGCACAAAAATTGCGTTGATCAACTTTAACCTACGCGAACGCGACATGCCCGTCGCGAACGTAGTGCTTCCATAGCCTTGACCTTCGCGAACGTGTTTGCTCTATCGCGAATGCGATGACTAACTGACCATCAGATCCAATTCCTCCTACGCGATCACGTATACACCCTCGCAAACACGATGCAGTCCTCTCACAAACCTTTGCGAATGCGATGCTTACAAACCCCGACCCTTCGCGAACGCGAAGGCCAACATGCCTGCAACTGAAACCGGCAATTTCTAAAGTTCTTAAAACATGAAATTGATCCGTTTGACCTCCCGAAACACACCCGAGGCCCTCGGGACCTCAACCAAACCTACCAACATAACCCATAACATCATTCGAACTTGTTCCAATCATCAAAACAACTCAAACAATATCAAGTTACCCGAAACTCATCGAATTCAAGCCTAAGTTTTCTAAAAACTTCCGAAATAAGTTTTCGATAAAAAACCCAACCAAACCACGTCCGAATGACCTGAAATTTTGCACACACATCCCAAATGTCATAACGAAGCTACTGCAACTCTCGGAATTCCATTCTGACTCCCGGATCAAAATCTCACCTACCAACTGGAAATTGCCAAAATCTCAACTTCGTCAATTCAAACCTAGTTCTACTACGAACCTCCAAAACCAATTCCGATCACGCTCCTAAGTCATAAATCACCCAACGAAGCTAACCAAATCATAAAAATTCCGTTCCGAGCTCATATACAAATAAGTCAACTCTTGGTCAAACCTTTCAAATTCAAAGCTTTTATCTGAGACTATTCTTTCAAATTCATTCCGATTTTCCTGAAAACCAAAACCAACTATCTACATCAGTCATAATACATTACACGAGGAAAGTCATGCCCAAGAACTGGCGATCAAGTGCAAAAGCTCAAAACGACCGATCGGGTCATTACATCCTCCCCCACTTAAACACACGTTCATCCTCGAACGTACCCAGAGTTGTTCTAGAAGCCAACCAATAACTGAATAACTTTACCATGCATATACCCGGGGGTGATACCACGTCACCCTATCTCATATAGGTTCGATAACACATTGTAACTGAAATTACACAATCCAGTCTGGCCCCTAAGCCATAGAACCACATTTTTACTTCTGAAACCATCAATACGATCAAAACCTCACACCTATACTCTGAATAGACCCGAACCAGGTGTAATAACCCATGCCTGCAACCTCGGGAGCAATCCTATGATATACCACATAACTCAAACACTCGTAGCGATAACTTCTATTCACAACAGTTGTCCACAACAACCGAATACTGGTAGAGAACCTCTTATTAGGCAAAATCTCATTCCAACACTGTCATATACTGCCAACGATAAATGAAATACGCAATAAACCATAACCATTTTCTCAGATCACCCATTCATGAAGCCACTTCTCCTCTGAAAAATACCATAGCAAATTTCTGAGCCAAACCTCGATATTAACCTTCTAACATGCTGAAATCGAATATGTTCGTATTCATTGATGATCCTAACGATCTCCTCTAATCCAACACTCCACTCTGGTGACATGACACATCAATAGAGGCCTAAGCCACAACTCAAGCTCACCAGTGCCACTACAACACAAGGCTGAGAACCCGTCTCACATCACAGAATAGAACACACGAATCTAACTCGCGAGGTCATATCCCACATAGCTTCGCTGCAATGTGCGATCCTATCCAAACATTTCTCCACATGACACACCTCAAGTCACTAAGCTCGAAATTGACAACCACGCACAATATGATGTCTGGAACCAAAGCAGATCATTACACCCACGGTGAAACAAGTAACATATACCACGCAAACCCGATAGGACATAACCAATACGCCGTTCACCGAGCAATACCCAATTACTTTTCCCGCTTGACTTCCACTATGAACCCAATAGAACCGCACTATATGTGCCCATAACCAACAAATCATAACGTCTCGCAACACAAAAAGGAAACTAATAGATCTCCCCATATCACTAATAAACTCAATAACGGTCGAATCAACCTATCCCTCAACAATACAATTCGGGGCCAACCAAGCCGACTCAAGCTAGAACACGCATCCACATTGGCCTGCCCACAAACTCCTTACCAAGGAAGCCTGAAGCTGTTCTTTCCACTACTATAACTCTTGCTGAAGCTATACGATACGCTGCCCGGCACCAAATCAATACCGAAATCTGCAACCTCGCCCGGCGACATGCCCGACCACAAGAAACACATCGAAAAGTTCCTCAATATCGAAACTGAATCAATGGTAGAAACCTTTGCTGTAACATTCATCACGAAGGCCCAATTACGAAAGGCAATCCTTCCCAGCCATCTGTTGGGTCCTTGAAATATAAACCACTCTACTAGAACATAATATGACGCACCTCGCAACTCAACCCGTGGCATTTTTGGCATAGCCCAAAGCGAAATAGTCCGGAATAACCCAACACGGAGACAACCAGTCTAAAACCCAACATCACATCCAAAATCTAATATACCAATCAAAGAAAGATCCACTCGGGCCTCCAAATCCCGGTAGTTGCTAAATAGTACCGATACATACGATCTACAACCACATCATAGCTTGAATATGAGAACTTTCGTCTTCGCATCCACATGGCACATGAATCACCATATCTGATCCCAATTTCGCCGTCCGAACACATGCCACACCTTTAATACCCAATCATCCCAGGATAGATACTCTAAAATTTCCCTGTGCCACCAAGCAATCCCGAATATCACCAGTTGATCTAACAAGAAAGTGTCGTAATACTACCGAAGTGCCATTAGCTTAATCACATTACCCTTATATTTAAATATATACTCTCGTCAAATCACTTCCAATTAGCAGTACCATTTCCTTAATCATCTGAGGCTACCTGCTGCTTAAGGGTTTCATGAACTTCCTTTTAGAAATTACCCGTAACTTTACACATGCGAATCTCAATCCTCACAACATACCGCATATACCATACCGTCCTATGATAACATGATAACTTCATCTCCCTTCCGAGCCACAGACAACTACGCACTCCACTAGTCAAAACTTTCCATTGGCCCCGTCTAGAAGAAACATCACTATACATCACTTGTCCATAGAAGATATATATCTCCAAACCTCGGTAAAAACCATCAAGAACTCTCCGAGGACCCTTTGCACAAATCAGACATGTCAGGACTGAATCCTTCTAACTCGATCAAGCTAAGCAAGCCATCAAAACCTAAGAGCATCGCCGCAAAATACCTAAAAGAACTTATTACCTCTAACACACACAAGGAATTAATCATATCCTTACCATATCGATTCGGTCTACTATCAAGCTACTCCATCTATTTAAATTTCCTTTTGATTCATCTTCAACTTGATATTCTCTCTTGTTGTAGCACTAAAATTCCTCAAACCAGGATTACCACACGAGACCGAAGTATAAAACCACACTATTTAAGACTCATAAGCCGCTGAATACTCTCTTACATATTCCCAAAAGTACCACATTCGAAATACTTTGCTCGGAAAAACTTTCTGCAAATCTAAATCTGTTACCTCCTAATACTGATACATAGAATCTCACAATTAATATAGAAAACATCACAAGTCTTAACATCTTCCAATGAAAAGTCAATCTCTAACCACATATACAACTTTAACTTACCCTATTGTTACATGTAGAATCTTGAACACATTAGAACCACTCCCATGAGTTATTCACTCTACTCAAACTGCAATTAGTCTGATCAAACGAACCGATCAAACTGTTCCTCATTAGCACTCCAACACCGCAGAATGTGACATCATTCCATTACAACCAAGAAACTTCCTACTTTACGCACCGAGCATTCTTTACCAATAACAACTCAAGACATTCCATGATTCTTACACACTTATGAAGCATACTATATACCTTGTTAAGAATTTTTCCTTTACTCGAGCCATCCTCGGTCTCAATCCCCGTAGGCCATAACTGATTCGCCTGAACGCCTCGAACTGTGACCAACATAGCACCTAAACGTGCAATCAACTAATCAATAGCAGACTCCCCCACTTGGCCCAAAGCCATATATCAAAACACACTCAATAACTCATAATGCATATACTCTATTACTACCATAATACCATAGTGAATTAAACTCAATCCTTCATAAGCTCGTGGAACACAGACCATCTGGTACTTAATATCTTTTACAGATCTTGCATTTACTCTCGTAACAATTAAACCCACTCTCTTAAGCACATATGTTTCACTTGTAAATGGGATCTTCTAACAGACAACATAAAGATCACACAACTCCAGAACACTTCGCAGGAGATAACCCACCTGCTTCGCCTTAAACTAACTTTTATGTATACCTTTCACCGTCATAACCATTACGCAGTCACTTACTCTTCCTGAGACTGAACTCATACCGCAACATGAAATCTACTCCACTCCCAACTAGGAGACATGAAAAGATTCTTCACACACCCATGACTCGGGCTATAACTCGAATCAAGACGGAAATCAAGCACCTAATAGTTCTTCTATCCTCCAGCAGACCTTTCTCATCACTTCTAAATCATACGAATACATCTCACAGCACTAACATTCTCATTACATAGCCATACAGCCATCACTTCCACTAATAGGGAAAAATTACCGAACATATAAATTCAAAAGCACATGCTCACACAATCAACACCTCGGTGCTCAAGCTATAGGCAAAAAATCTGGCCTCAAGTCCTCCAGACTGGCCCAACATCAACACATAGAGATTGGATCTCGCCCTTTGATCGGGGAATTACAAGCCATCGAAGCATATCTGATACTCAGCGCTCATGCGCGCATACGAACATGTGGAAGGAATTTCAAAAGTTACTTTTCAAGCTGAATCAAGGACGCACGATAAGAATTCAAGAATATAAAGTTTTCCTAAAGGTTCTGCAGCCTCTTAAGGATAAATACAAATGTCTCTGTACCGATCCGCGAGACTTTACTAAACCTGCTCATGACTCGTGATACCTATGTAACCTAGACTCTGATACCAACTTGTCACAACCCTAACCCTGAACCCGGTCATGATGGCGCCTCCCGTGAAGATAAGGCTAGCCAGACCAAAACAGACCACCTCTTTTAAATAGTTAAATACCATAAATAGTTCTAAAACATGATATAATAACCATAATTTGTTGAAATAACGATAACAACAGTAGAAACCATCCCGACACAGCCCAAACCGTGATGTCACAATTCATGAGCATCTATTAGAGTATAAATACGACTACAAGGTCTAAATGTACAAAACAGGACTAATGAAAGAGAAGGGAGAAGAGCGGTGCTGCGAACGCTGGCAGCCACCTTGATAAACTCCGATGACTCAGCCTCCGATCAGCTCAACACCCGCTATCGGGTAAATAAATACCTGCATCTGCACACGAGGTGCAGGGAGTAAAGTGAGTACTCCAACTCAATGAGTAATAAAGGTAAATAACAACTGAGAAGTAAGAAATCACGTAAAACAAACATGTTTTATAGAAGCAGTGTAAAACCCTTGAGAAAAACAATGATGCTGTGAAATCTTTAGAAATATCTTAGCTCAGTTTAAACCTCTTTTGAAAATGGCTTTCTCAACAGTTATGCAAATGAATGCAAAATAATTAGTGCAGATAAGCACAGAAATCCGCCCCTCAGGCTCAACACTCAATTTAACAGGTAATTCCTGGCAATCAGGAAGATAACACATAAAGTAACACAATCAACAGGTAATGGAAAACAAATAGAAATAAAGTAAACACATAGAACAGTATCAGCCCCTCGGGCTCACACATATAACACTCTCAGCCCCTCGGGCTCACTCATATAACACTTTCAGCTCCTCGGGCTCACTCTATGATCACAATGGGTACCCGCGCTCACTGGGGGTGTGCAGACTCCGAGAGGGGCCCCTTACGGCCCAAGCGCAATATCAAGCCATCTCGTGGCATCAAATTTAGGCGCTCGGCCTCATATCACTCAAGCCACCTCGTGGCGTATAAAAGTATCTCAGGCCCTCGCTCTCATATCACTCAGTATATCCTCACATATGGCCCTCGGCCTCACTCAGTCCGAAAATCATCACAAGCCCCTCGGGCATGTAAAACAGTAGTTCTCATCCCAAAACATCATTTAGAAATATTATTTAAGTTTCAAATCTGAGTAAAAGAGGCTGAGTTTGTAAAACACTAGATATCAACAGGATTGAGTTCAAGTAATAATTCAAAAACAGTGAGCAAATAGTGATAAAAATCCCCGAATAGTTCAGATAGTTGACACGAAGCCTAAATATGGCGATCAACCCTAATCATGAGGATAACAAATAAGTTTCAGTCAAATACGCAGTAAAATCATCAATCGAGACGGACCAAGTCACAATACCCAATAGTAAACGACCCCACGCTCATCATCAAGCGCGTGTCTCACCTTAATATAGCACTACGATGTGCAATCCATGGTTTCAAACCCTCAGAGTATCATTTACAATCATTACTCATCTCGAACCGGCGAAATCCCTAGCTTGCGATGCCTTTGCCCCTCAAATCGGCCTCGACGTGCGTCTAATCTATCCAAAATCAGAACGAATACATCATAATATGCTAGGAAAATAAAGCCCAACCGAAAACAATCAATATCTGGCACAAATCCCGAAATTACCAAAACCCGAGCAGTGGGCCCACTTCTCGAAACTCAGAAATTTTTACATCATTAGATTCCTTATCTCCTCACGAGTTCATACATATCAAAGGTTCTCAAATCTGACCCCAAATGGTCCTTCAAATCCCAAATCAAAAGTCCAATTTCTCAAGCCCTAGTTCTTCAATTTTAGGCTTATTTTTCCATGAATTTCTAGGCGGATTTCATAATATAATCGAGTTTTAAGACCAAGATTCTTACCTCAAGTCGATTCCTCTTTAATTTCCTTCAAAAATCTCCAAAAACGAGCAGCCATGGGTGCTAATAGACCCAAAATCGCTGACAAGATGACTTAAAAACAATTTGCCCAGGCCTGACTTACCTTCTTGGCGAAAGCGGTCAACCACCCGCGAACGCGCAGAACAAAAATTGTGTTAACCAACTTTACCATAAGCGAATGCGACATGCTAGTCGCGAACGCAGTGCTTCTATATCCTTGACCTTCGCGAACGCGTTTTCTCTATCGCGAACGCGATGACTAACTGACCATCAGATCCAATTCCTCCTGCGCGATCGTGTATACACCCTCGTGAACGCGATGCAATCCTCTCACAAACCTTCGCAAACACGGCATGGACGCTCGCAAATGCGATGCGTACGAACCCCGGCCCTTCGCGAACGCAAGATCCCCTTTGCGAACGCAAAGGCCAACATGCCTGCAACTGAAACCTACAAGTTCTGAAGTTCTCAAAACATGAAATTGATCCGTTTAACCTTCCGAAACACACCTGAGGCCCTCAAGACCTCAACCAAACCTATCAACATAACCCATAACATCATTCGAACTTGTTCCAATCATCAAAACACCTCAAACAACATCAAATTACCCGAAACTCATCGAATTCAAGCCTACAAAAACAACAACAACAACGACCCAGTATAATCCAACAACGAGAGTTGCAGTAGCTTTGTCATCGAATTCAAGCCTAAGTTTTCTAAAAACTTCTGAAATACGTTTTAGATCAAAAACCTAACCAAACCACGTCTGATTGACCTAAAATTTTGCACACACATCCCAAATGACATTGTCACACCTCCTTTTTCCGTTCCCGCGAGGGGTGAAGGAGTTTTTTCCAATTAAAGGACAATCGAAATGGGATTTGTTTATTTATTTCAGAGTCGCCACTTGGGAGATTTAAGGTGTCCCAAGTCACCAATTTAATCCCGAATCGAGGAAAAGAATGACTCTATATTACAGTCCGCGAACCAGAAATCCGGATAAGGAATTCTGTTAACCCGGGAGAAGGAGTTAGGCATTCCCGAGTTCCGTGGTTCTAGCACGGTCGCTCAACTGTCATATTCAGCTTGTTTATCTGATTTTATACAATTATGATCTCATGTACAAATTTTAACTTTTTACCACTTTCATTATTATTATTATTATTATTATTTTACAGGGAATTGCAACGTTGTGAAAATGTATATCGAACTGCGTCACAATCAATGTACCCGTGGTTGTCGACATACTTTTACTCCGTCGAGATTTGGATTTGTGTCACATAATGTGCACCCGAGTTTAAGAAAATTAAATTATTAAAGATGCGCCTAAAACGACTAACGTATCAATTACTTTGGGTAGGGCCGTGGAATTTTGCTAAATAGTCCATCCCAAAGTCTAAGCAATTTTAAAGCGAATATTTACTGAGGGTCCTGCAATTTTGTATTTTATTCGGCGAGGCACATCTCATTTATTTTAGAAGGACAATCCTAAAATGCCTACATTTTTGTTTATTAAATTTGTCTCTACAAAATGAAAGAGAAAAAAAAGTCTTAATTTATTTGCATGTTACTACCTAGTTACATTATATTAGGCATGTTCTCAGTTTGTCAAATTAAAAAAAACTTGGCTTATTCTAACTATTTAACTAATGATGATTCCTAATAGGGATTTGAATTTTGACTAAACGATCTGACTATTTGATTTTAATAATATCTGCGAGCAAAATTCAAAGCCATCTTATAATACATCATGTTTCATTTGATTAACTACGCCCATGAATTATTAACCCAGTATTAATTCTTATTTCATAACACTGAATCCCAGACCATAAAACTTAAAATGGATATCATGCTGATTTCAAAATCAATTATATCCTAGAAAAATGATTTAAGGGAATATACATATGAAAGCAAATTGAGATTCCATTAACCAATACCCATTAAATCATTTTGTTAGTTATAGAACTATCGTGCTTCCATGAATCACACATCTAATTAACTTAACAAAATCTTGGTTCCGGAATCTTAATATAATATGTCCAATGTTATCCCTTAAGTTTAAATAAACAGCTCATCAGTTTATCGGAGCTCAGAACACATGAATTTCATAGTATAAATACATACTTCATAAGCAAATTTATTTTTACATGTGTAGCAGAAATTTCTACTATAACTATGCAGCAGAAAATTTGCTTCATTTCATCCCAATAACCGAGAATTATACAGAATGTGTACCAGGTATAGTCAGTACAAGAAGAAGAAAATCAGCAGAGTAAACCAGTAACAGACTTAAAAGGACCAACAGAATTCCAGCAATACCCAATAACAATATAAACACCCAATAATAATCTCGGATAAGGTCAGAAGCAGAACCAATGGACTGCTAAATAGATTCAGCAATCAAAAGGGGCAAAACCAGTGTTTGGATTTATGTTCTGCATAAAACTCCAACGGACTAGTATCCTTTTCTCTTAAACTCTCTCTTTTTCAGTATATGTTTTTTCTGATCCCTGTCTGATTTTTTCTAAAATCTGTCCTACTTTTTTTTCAGATCCCCTTCTCTTCCAGTCTGCCCCCCTCTTTATACAATCTACCCGACCCTTCTTCTTTTTAAAAAATCAGAATTCCCCACTCAAAATCTGCTCTTTTTACTTTTAAATCCCACTAAGGTCAATTTTTCCTTATTATCAGCCCCCATTCCCCTTTGTTCTCCATTAATGCATTAATTAATTCCCCCATTAACAAAGCACTAACAATAAAGTATAAACCTAACTGTTTCATTCCTAAACCAACCATGAAAACCCCTTAATATTACTGTCTTCCTAAATGCAACTATTCAAATGTATTAAAACTTAATTCTGAAATCTGTTTAACTAACAATTAACCAAAACTGATTTGATTACAGCTATAACCAATTCAGCTAGTACTTTAAAGAAGAAAATACATCAAACATAAAAGTTCCAAGGATTCAGAATAATGCTCATAATCAAAACAGAATCCGAATTAATCGTGTCACACCTCCTTTTTGCGCGCCCGCCCCGAAGGGTTAATGCGCGAGGGAGTTTTTCCAATTTAAGTGACAATATTCGAAATGGGATTATTTATTTAATTCAGAGTCGCCACTTGGGAAAGGTTTGGCTTTTGGTGTCCCAAGTCACCGGTTTATCTTGAATCCCAAATCGAGGAAATTTTCGACTTTCCAAATGAAGTCTGCGAACCAGAAATTCTAAGTAAGGAATTCTGTTGACCCGAGGGAAGGTGTTAGGCACCCTCGAATCCCGTGGTTCTAGCACGGTCGCTTAAATTGTTATAATGGCTAAATATCTGATTTAAATACATGTTATGACTTCAAATCTTTCTCATTTGTTTGCATTCATGCCTCGAGTGGCTTACAAAATGAACCAGTGTATCAGTTTGTGTACCTGGTATTTGGGAAAGCAAGGAAAGAAGATGAAGATCAGTAGAAGCAGCAGTAGTGTAAATACACAGCAACAACAGCAACCCAACAACAACAAATTCGAATCAGATTCAAGGCCCAGAAAACTTTGAGGAAAAACCGAACAACTCAATAGAATAAACCCAAAAGTTTGTAAGCAAACTAAACAACAACAAACCATGCGTGTATTAAACCCGAAACTAAACTCGCTTCTCCCTTTGTTTTTGTTTTCTTTTTTTATACTCTCTAACACTCTTGAGATTTTCGGAATGTCTTCCTCTCTCAAAATAATCCTCAAAAAAAAATCTTTCAAGTTCGGTCTAAGTTTTTTCTCTCAAGTCTTAGTCTTCTTTTAATGTTCAAGTCCTCTTAAGAATGTGTCAAAATGACTCTATTTATAACAAGACCCTAGCCTTGAATCCCCAACCACAATTATTCCCCTCAAAGCATGCTTTGTTTCCCACTTTCTTAAACAAATGAATTATTCCCCACTATATTGTGTTTTGTCCCCCATTATATTAAACAATTATATCAACCCAACCCATTATATCTTGTTCCCCATGCCTAATATAAACAATTACAATATTCCCCCCACTACATTATGTCTTGTCCCCCACTATATTAAACAATTATATCAACCCCACCCCATTACATTTTGTCCCCCATGCTTAACATAAAGAATTATTCAAAATGTCCAATTCCAAAACTACCCCTCCGACCTTATTGCAGTTACCATTTTACCCCTGAACGTACTGCAATTTACCAAACTACCCCATCAGCTATAACCAATTCACCTAATCAATCTCAACCAAAATATAGCCAATATGACCAATTTCTAAACAAATTCAACAACAAATCATATGAATACAGATGAATCATACAACTTCAAATTAATGGAAATAAATTAACCATATTGGGAACCAATCCTGGTTAACTTAGACCAAAAATGGATGAGCAAGGAAACAAACATTAACAACACAAATACATGATTCAAACTAAATCAACAAATCAAAAACCAAAACAAACTCAAATTAAATTACTGGATGAACTTCAAATAAAGAATAAACAGGCATTAAATCCATATTTAATAACAAACATGACGGATTCAATAACGCATGATTAAACCAACATATTTCCCCATTACAAACTAAATTCTTTTTTAGAAAAATAAAAACAAAACCGAAGAAGAAACAATTATGAATTTAAACTTGAATCTAACAACATTAACAATTTCTGAAAAATACATAAAACACATGAAACAAACTGAAGAAATAATTAATTAAATTTCAATTTGAATCTAACAAACATTAAACTAACAATTTCACATGAACAAACTGAAAAATTAACAAAACAATGAACACGAACAAAACAAACATTTCCCGATTTTAGATTTGAGAATATCAAAACAAAATACGGACAAAGTGAAACTCAAAATCCACTAACCGGATCGAAACGACGAACAACGACTGACCAACGACGAACTCAAACTATGTATGGACTGTTTTGACGACCCCCAACCAAAACCCGAACAAACGATGACGCCACTGTGGATACAGCACCAACGACGCTACTGGACGAGGGCAGCCATGGTCATTTTGGACGTGACGGCGAAAAAGGTGAAGTAGCGGGGTCATTGGTTGCTGTTGGAGCAACAGGCGTTGGACGGTAGGCTGCTGTAGGATGGTTGACTACGAAGACAAAGAAGAAGATGAAGCAGAAGGCAGAAGCAGCTGGGAGTTTGGAGAAGATCGACGATGGGTGTCGAGTTCAAACTTGAGCTTGACGAAGAAGATGAAGGCAGACGCGGCGGGGTCTACTTGGACGCAGCAGAAGCAACCATGTACGTTTGTTGTTTCTGCCATGGATGTCAAGACGAAGCTCGAAAGTGGTCGTTTGGTTTTAATGGCGGAAAGGGGGGGGGGTCGACTTGGGTGTTGTCGACTGGTATGGCATTGACAGTGGAGCTGGAGCTTGGAGACGAGCTGGAGACGGATCGACGAGGATGAAGAAGGAAGTGACGCAGTGGGGGGGAAGGGGAAGCCATGAGAGGGTCGTTATTTGGAGCAAAAGTGAAGAAGAAGAGAGGGGAGGGGGGCGGGTAGTTTAGGTTTTTTAGGGTTTGGGCTTTTGTTTTGTTTTGAATTGGGAAAAAATGAAAAATGAAGAGGGGTTAGGTATTGGGGTTATGGGGCGGACCGGGTCGACCCATGTGGAGATGGACCGGGTCATGAGGAAGGTTGGGTATTTTTGGGCTTGTAGCTTGAATTAGAAGAAGAGCCCAATTCCGATTTTTTATATTTTTGCTCTCTTTTCTTCTTTTATTTTTCTAAAACTAAATTCTAAAAAATTCTTAAATTATTATTAAGAACTAAATTAAGTTATAAAAGTGCAAATTAACTCCGAATAATAATTAATGCACAATTAAGTAATAATTAAGCATAAAATTGTATATTTGGACATTAAATGCTAAAAATGCAAAAGATGCCTATTTTGTAATTTTTAATTTTTGTAAAACAAACTTAATTACTAACAATTGTAGAATTAAATCTTACATGCAAAATGCGACATATTTTGTTTTTTATTTTAAAAAATAAACATGCACAGACAAATACAATTAATTATCCAAAAATATCACAAAAATTCTCAAAATTGCACACCAAGAAAAATCATTTTATTTTGAATTTTTTTGGGAGTAATTCTTTCATAGGGCAAAAATCACGTGCTTACAGCTGCCCCTCTTTGCCCGAAGACACGAAGGGTTTTCGTGCAAAGATAAAGTGAGCGATTTTTGCCCATCCGAGTACTCCGTGTGAAGCATTTTTTTGAAAAAGATTTAACCGAACCTTTGCTTCAAAGGTTTCCTACATATCCCTGGCTAAAGGGGAATCAGGTTAATGTAGTTCGGGAAACTTTGGTAGCTGGGACTACCCTGGGATTGCGATGCTTGTTGTTACTGTTGTTGCTGTTGCCACTGCTGCTTTACTGACCGCCTTATTACAACCAAAGGAAAATTGAAACTGAACTAACTACTTATGCCTGTCAAACGCTAGTTACAAGATTCCTATCTATAGTTCTTTTGCAACTTGATCTTGGGTCTTAGCTGATTCTGCTTGGAGACTTCGATCCGAATCTTGATGCTCGCAAGTTGTAGGCGCTTGTTTATTTCTGCAGTATTGAGTGAAAAGGGATTGCCGGAGTTCGGGAATTTGATCCAATTTTTGAGCGACCTGCCCTTTGTTTGTTCCAATATGTGGGAACATTTTTTTTTGTTCTTTTCTTCTTCTCTTTATTCTGGATTGAGACTCATCCCGTAGGTCGTCTCGATCCATGCACCTCAGGGTCAGACCTGCTGAGACAACAAAACAAACGAACGAAATTATTTACCCCAGTTTCACTAGGAAAATTTCGTGAGTTAATTGCCATGAAAACTTAAAAGATTGATGAGGGGATTGGAAAACTCTAGTCTACAAAGCGCAACTCAGGGGTTGGAGCCCTAATGTCGCAAAAGGAAATGCACAACTCAGGGATTGGAGCCCTAATGTCGGCTAAAGGAAGGTTGCTCAACTCAGGGATTGGAACCCTAATGCCGGCTAACAGAAAAAATGCTCAGTTCAGGGATTGCAGCCCTAATGCTGGCTAAATGGAAAAGCACTCAACTCAGGGATTGGAGCCCTAATGCTGGCTAAATGGAAAACTGCTCAACTCAGGGATTGGAGCCCTAATGTCGGCTAACAGAAAAACGCTTAGTTCAGGGATTGGAGCCCTAATGCTGGCTAAATGGAAAAGTGCTCAACTCAGGGATTGGAGCCCTAATGTCGGCTAAAGGAAAAAACTCTCAGTTCAGGGATTGGAGCCCTAATGTTGGCTAATAGAAAAAACGCTCAGTTCAGGGATTGGAACCCTAATGCTGGCTAAATGGAAAAGTGCTCAACTCAGGGATTGGAGCCCTAATGTCGGCTAAAGGAAAAACGCCCAGTTCAGGGATTGGACCCCTAATGCTGCCTAACAGAAGAAAAAAAACGCTCAACTCAGGGATTGGAGCCCTAATGTTGGGAGGATTGCCAGGTTATGCTGGAAAACTGACCGGGTTATGCCAGGAGAAAAGGAAAAAGGGATTCTGGGTTATTCCAGGGAGGTTCACGGGTTATGCCATGAAGAAAAGAGGTCCTCGGGTTATGCCGGAAAAGGGAAAAAGTCCTCGGGTTATGCCGGAAAAGGGAAAGAGTCATCGGGTTATGCCGGGGAAGTCATCGGGTTATGCCGAAAAAGAGTCCTCGGGTTATGCCGGGGGAGTCATCAGGTTATGCCGGAAAGGGGAAAGAGTCCTCGGATTATGCCGGGGAAGTCATCAGGTTATGCCGGAAAGGGGAAAGAGTCCTCGGGTTATGCCGGGGATTTGGATAGATAAAGCTCCTTGGGTTATGCCAGGGAGATCCATGGTTTATACCGGGATAGTTGTGGAATGAGGTCCTATGCTACCATAATTTATTTTTCTTTTGGGATTTTCATTTTTATTTCTTGTCTTTTTTTTTTTGGTTTTCCTTTTATATTTCCTTTTATTTATCAAAATACATGAAAGAATTCTGGGGAAACTTCCGTTTGGTCGTTTTCCTGCTGCAAAGCTGTTTCAATGCTCGCGCACTTCATTTCTTTTGGGCTACACCTGCTTCTTGCACGGTTGCTTTGGATCGCACCTGTCTCAATTTTCCTAAACAAAGAAAAATTGTCAGTTTGAAAACGGTGGTTGGTTCGGTGGCCTTGATCGTTCCAATTGCTTGGTCTCGGCCTAATTCCTGTCGAGAAACTCTACCATTGATTGGATTCACAGGCGACCCATTTTAGACTAATCAGACTCGCATTTCCGGATTTTGTGATGATTTGCCCGTGTAAGGCTTTGGTTCTTTCATCCCATTCTGCTTGGGGGTTTTTACCAAGGCAGAGTCAGTGGGGATTTTTATTGGGAGACTCTGTGGGGATTTGTGCAAGGCAGACTCGTTGGGGATTAGCTGGGGCAGACTCTTTGGGTGATTTTTACAAGGAGAGACTCTGTGGGGATTTTTACAAGGGGAGACTCTATGGGGATTTTTACAAGGGGAGACCTTTGTGGGGATTTGCCGGATTTTATTTTTTTTACTTTGAAAACAATCATCATCATGATCAGTCGGGATCGAACTGACGTACCGCTGAAGCGGGGTATTTTCTTCACTTCTTACTAAACGGAGCTCCGTGAAACCGGTCCTGCCACCTTTCTTTCCAACACATTCGGAATTTAGGGTCAAAACGAAAAGGATTTAAGGAAAGGGTAAACAAAGAGCGGAGAAAACGAATTTTTAAAAAGAAGTGTCCCTTTCGTGACAAGAAAAACTTATCTGAGGCAAACACGCTGATTTTAAATTGACATGACATACTTTTTGGACTGGATGTCCGACCTTCATGAACTTGCATTTCCCCATGAACCAAAACGGATTTATGTTCCCAAACCAGGGAACCTTGCCAAAATTTCTGAGGTGGAATCATCTTTTCGGCCGACAGCGCCCTTTGCGGGTTTTCGCTAGTCGACCTCTCTCATTTCTCTCCTTGTTGTCGCTTCATAGCACTCTTTGCGAGTTTTTTACTAAACAAGCTCTCTCATTTTCGATTTCTCTACTCCCGTCGCCTCATGCTGCCCGAAGGTTTTCACCGACAAGACTCTCTCATTTTATTTCTCTCAATTTCAGAATGTATCGGCTTCCAACCATGATATCTCTTGGTTTCTCACGCCTTCGGCAATTGATCCGAAGGACTTGTACTTGGTTCTTTTTTTTTGTAAAAAGAATTGTGGATGAAATTAAAACTTCGGAACCATTTGGTGGGCCCCAGTTTCAACTTCACGAAAATTTGGATTTTATTTTTGGTGTGACTGAACCCCAGAGAGGGGCTGCGTATGTATCCTTTCGGAATCAAGTCTGACGTAGTTCGGGCTCAATCAATTGTTGGTTTTTTTCTTTTTTTTTTCGGAGCATCTGGGATTTTTTTATCCGAACCTAACTGCAATTTCTAGTCGCGTGGGACTTAACCTTTTCAACTTTATTTTGCCTTTGTAGGCCTTTATTTTCTGTCTTCTTTCTTCCAACTTCAATTTTAGAGCATTTGGGGGTACCTTGGTTTCTTTGACTTTGCTGAGGCGATTAGCCATGTGAAACTCAACCCTTTCAACTTCAATTGCCTTTATAGGCGCTTTAATTTGATTTTTCTCCTTCCAAGAGTTTTGATTCCTGAGCATCGGCCGCCATGGCCAGTCGAGGTCGACTCGATGCACCTACTGAGGCTGGGTGCGTTTTGCACATTAGTGTGTATCAAACGAAAGCCCTGTAAATCAGGCTTGCCAATCTTTCTTTGTCTTGGTTTTGGAACAGTGTTAGACCAAAAGGGATTCAAAGAGAAACAAATAATTGAATGGAGAATGAGTTTAAAAACTAGAAGTGTCCCTTTCGGGCAAAGGAGAGAAGGACTTATCTGGAGTACATGCGGACTTCAATGAACATGACATGCCTTTTGGACTGGATGCCTGATCTGTGTAAACCGTCCGACTTTCAAAAATTCATCACAACTTTGCCTTGAATACCGACGAACCTTGCCAAGACTCTGTTAATGCCGATGGCTGTGAGGATCTTATTTTCGATCATGGGCGCCCTTTGTGGGTTTTCACGAGCTGGCATTTTTCATTTCATTTCTTACCATCTCCTTATAGTGTCTGTGTGGGTTTTCACTAAGAAAGACTCTCATTTGATTTCCTCTACTTACCGTCGCCTTACGGTGCCCGTGTGGGTTTTCACTAATAAGGCTCTCTCATTTTATTCCTCTCATTTTGTTGTATCAGACCCAAATAACTCCATCCTCCCATTTTGAACCTCTTTGCCGATTGATCAGAAGGACTTGAACAAGCTTTGGGGTGAAAAGAATTTGGATTGAACTACAACTTTGGAACCTTTTGGGTGGGATCATCGCCGAACCATTATAACTTCTGCCCCAGTTTCACTTTTGGGGGACTTCTTGGATTTTTGTTTTTTTGGATTTTTTTGTTTTTCTGATTTGCTTTGTTTTTCACTTCCCTTCCTTTTTTTCATTTTCATTGTCTTTTCCTTTTTTTGTATGTATATTTTCTCATTTTTCCAATTCTTTCTTCTTCTTTTTTCTTTCTTTTTCATTTCAATTTCTTTCTTTCTTTTTTTTTCATTTTATTTTCAATAATACTTTCAGGTTCCAAAGAGGGTAATCAAAGAAGAGTAACCAGCTCAAATGGGTTTGCAAAGGGTTGATAGTGTTTGGGTAGCGAGAATGAAAGCCTTCGTCATCTCAACCGGAAAATATTAGAACTATATGTAGGATCCAACATAGTACCTTTTGACTGCATTTGCATTGACAGTTATTTCAAGGGAATTTCCTTCGATGTGTCCCAAGTACAACGCACTCTTTTGGCAGTACTTTTGTTGCAATGTATGTACCTTTCCAATCTGGACCCAATTTTCTTTCAGCTTTTCCAAATCTTTGTCTTGTTTCCTTAAGCTATTCTTCATTGCGACCCAATTCTTGATTCATTATTTAGAGTTTTAAGATCCGGGCATGAAGTCCGCAAGCATGTCATATTATTGAAATCTGCATTTAATAGAACTAAAAGAGAATGAGAAAATTGACAAGATTTAAGAAAAGAGACATTCCGGGAAAATGAAATATCAATTTCATTTGATTTTTTTGATTTTTTTTTTGATTTTTTTTTTAATTTTTGAAGATAGAAGGGTTTACATCGGAAAGTAAGACAATAAAGTAAAACATTTGGATCATACCCTGAGACAATCCAGATGCAGAAAAGATAGCAAGACTGGCTACCGAGACTCCCATCTGATGGGGAACTTTCAAGCTTGGCAATCTTTTTTTTGCTTTTATTCTATCTCGACAATGGCTGAAATAGCCTTCAGTGCCGGATCAAATTCCTCAGCTTCACAGATCATTCTGTCTATTGGCCCGTTTGTGAGAGTTGGCAGGGGAATGTTCATCATTTTAGGAACCTTTTCGTCCCGGAGAACGATTCTTTCAGCTTCAATCAAGTCTTCAACTGCCATTTTGAGGGTCCAAATGACCAACAGTCCTTTGTACCGTGTCCCACTTCTCCAAAGTGGTATTCACATCTAGTATCAGCTCGATGCGGGGGGGGGGGGGGGACTCGGTGTTTGGCCGATTTGGGGCCGCTTGCTGCAGCAGACTTCGCCTGACTAGCTTTTGGAATAAGCCTGAGTATGATTCGTCAATAGGGGTGAACTAATTCCTTTTGAAAGACTCCCTTGGGTGAGGATTGTACTGAGGAACATTTGATTGGGGACTATATGGAGCTTGGTTAGGATGGGCATTTCTGGGAGGTGGAGCTCAGTTTTGTGTATAATGTTGTGGCCGCGTGCAAGGCTGCATGTTCATCACCGCATACCAACAAAACCAATCACCTGAACAGAACCTGGCTGGTTTACTTTCACACACAACTTTGTTAGTTTTGAGGCATTTAACATATAGGAAATCGCACGTTGGGATGCAATGCACCTGAACAGTTAAACGCTTCTACCATGTGTTTGAACGGGTTGCATGTTTCATCCCGGCCTTAAACTAGCCATCTTCACTATGTACCTCTTTTCTTTTATTCATGCCTCTCTTTAACCACTCTTGATCTTGTTTTTGCCGCTCTTTTATTTTTTTGCACTCTTTTTTTTCACTCTTTTTCCCTTTTTTTTACTATTTTTCTTTTCTCTTTTTCACTCAATTTTCTTTCTCCTTTTCTTTCAGTTTATTTTTTCACTCAATTTATTTTATAGCTATGATCGAATCCGATGGAGATTGCCTACGTATCATGACCCCGCATTAATCAGATCTTGCATAGTTTGGGACTAACAAGTGCAAAAATAAAGAAACAAGTGTTTATTTTGCATTGTGCTCATCCTGCACATTTATTAGGGTGATTTAAGCAAAAATGATTTGACTCAAAAATGATTTGACTATATTTTAGAAAGAAAGATCTGATTTTCGAACACGGCCTTTCAGCACTTCGGGGATGAAGATTTTAAGGCTGTGAGGATCAACCGATCAAAACTCTAAAAGATGATCGAAAGTGGTCGTTTATGCAAAGTCAGCCTTCCGCAGTCCCTTTCGGAAAAATTTGGCTGTTTTTGACAAAAATAGCATCACTTGATTTATTTATGACTCTTTTTTCATAATGGTGACCCGACATTGGGAACATGGCCTCGCAGAGCCTCGGGGACGAGGATCCTAAGGCCATTGGGCAATTTGGTCAGAATTTTTTAAAAAAATGACCAAAAATGGTTGTTTATGCAAAGTCAGCCTTCCAGCGTCCCTTTCGGGAACATTCGGCTATTCTTGACAAAACGGCATCACCTGACTCATAAATTAAAATTCTGACATTTTGGCTATTTTAGGAAAAGGGGAGGTTGGACCCGATGAGGGTTGCCTACGTATCTCATACCCTGTGAGAATCAAACCGGCGTAGTTCGGGCGATCGTGAATAGAGTAAGTAAACTAACTTTTTTCTTTTTTTTTTTTTAAATTTTTGTTTCTTTTGGATTTTACTAAAAAAATGCTTTAAAAAAAAAAAGAAAAGGATATATTTATTTATTTTTGATTTTTGAACTTGACTCTATTTTTTATTTTGAAAGAAAGACTTCTAAAAAAACAATTCCTTTTCTTTTGATTGGAACTTTGAGAATTTTAAAAGTAAAAAAAAAAATTTTGTTTGAATTATATTTTCTTCGTATTTTGGTTGTCGTCTCTTAATTTTCGAAAGAGGCACTTTTAAGAAAATATTTTGGATTTTCGAGTTTTTTTTTTGTTTTTTTAAAATTTACAAAAGTACTTCTAAAGAAAAATGAAAATATTTTTGGACTTTAATTTTTTAATTCTATGACATTTACGAAAGAAAGACTTTTAAAGAAGGAAAGTCTTTAAAAGAACGAATATATATATATATATATATATATATATATTCTCTTTTTTCTGATTCTTTTTTTGATTTTTTGGAAAAATACTTCAAAATAAAGGAAATCCGTATTTTGGATTTTGATTTTTTTATTTCTTTTATTATTTTTTTTTCTTTTATTTCTTTTTCCATATGAAATACTTCAGAAAAAGGAAACTACCCCTTTTTTTGAGTTTTACAAACTTCTTCTTTCTTTTTTTTTGAATTTTCTAAGGAAAGATTTCTAAAGAAGGAACCAATGAAAAATATTTTTTTGGATTTTTTGAAAATTGGGGTCGGAACCGATGAGGTTTGCCTACGTATCTCACATCCGGTGAGAATCAGACCCGCGTAGTTCGGTCTGATCAGAAATAGGGGAAACAAACTAAATCTTTTTTTTTTTAATAAAATCTTCTAAATAAAAGGAGGAAAACTATTTTTTGGATTTTATATATATATATTTTTTTATATTTTTTTTTTTTTGAAAAAAGACGAAGACTAAGGAAATACTTTGAATTTTAAACTTCTTTTCACTTTTTTTTTGAAATTTCGAAAATCTTTTAAAAAGATACTACAAAATGAAACAATATATTTCTTTTTGAATTTTGAATTTCCCCCTTCTTTACTTTTAAATAAATACTCTTTTTTGATTTTGAAAGTGATTAAAATAATTTTTTTTATATGTTTTTTTTTATATATAAATCAAACTAAAAGACAAATTTTGTTTTTTTTTAAGAAAATTCCGGCGAGGTATTGACACTACTTGGACATTGGTTTTATTTTTTCCAAAAATAAGTAATTATCTCCCTACGCTGTTATATTTTTTTTAAGAGTTTCTTTTTAGAAGCCGGTCAGCATGCAGAACTGAAGCAAATAAATGCGCAAAACAAACGGGATGCAGCAGGATGGTCTTTTCATTTCAGGTTGCCTCTCCTAGACGGACCTAACCCCTGTGTTGAGTCCCCTATGTCAAATGCAACATGATGCAAATAAGTGTTCCTACAAGGGATCCGACATGAGGTTTTGTTATACTAGGTTTATAACCTGGGTATATGTTCTAGACTGTGTACCCGAGCGGACAACTCGAGTCGAGGAGGGGGCTACGTACCGGGGACCCGCGAGATCGTCCGGCTTTGTAACTTGTCCGGCCTCTTTCTTATTTCAGGTATTGACACTAACAGAATAGGGAGTCTCGACCAGCGAGCTTCTCCCCGGAGGTAAGAAGAGAAGGGTTTCGGCACAGTTTATATACAGTTCAGATAATATCAAAGCGGTAAAAGACAACATTTAGCACGTTATGCCAAAACATGTAATAAAGATCAGATAATAAAGCCAAATATAACAATTATTCTAAGCTTGAATTCTTGAACCCTGAACCAGAGGTTCTGGGTTAAGTCCCCAGCAGAGTCGCCAGAGCTGTCACACCTCCTTTTTGCGCGCCCGCCCCGAAGGGTTAATGCGCGAGGGAGTTTTTCCAATTTAAGTGACAATATTCGACATGGGATTATTTATTTAATTCAGAGTCGCCACTTGGGAAAGGTTTGGCTTTTGGTGTCCCAAGTCACCGGTTTATCTTGAATCCTAAATTGAGGAAATTTTCGACTTTCCAAATGAAGTCCGCGAACCAGAAATTCTAAGTAAGGAATTCTGTTGACCCGAGGGAAGGTGTTAGGCACCCTCGAATCCCGTGGTTCTAGCACGGTTGCTTAAATTGTTATAATGGCTAAATATCTGATTTAAATACATGTTATGACTTATGTGATTTTATTAAGTTTAAACCGCTTTTATTATTATCATTTATTTTTTATAGAATTGCAACGTCGTGAAAATGCATCTCGAACCACGTCACAATCAATGCACCCGTAGTTGTTAACACATTTCGACTCCGTTGAGATTTGAATTTGGGTCACATAAATGCGCACCCGAATTTAAGAATGTAATTTAATTAAGTCGCGCCTAAAAAGTCTAACGCGTTATTATCTTTGGGGAAGGCAGTGGAATTCACTAAACAGTCCATCCCAAATTCTAAGTATTTATTATGACCAATTATTGAGGGCCCCGCAATTTGCATTTTTATTTGGCGAGGCTCGTCTCATTATTTTTAAAAGGATAATCTTAGCATAACTACATTTTCTATTTTTTATTTTCTAAAATAAATGAAGATAAGGTCCTACTTTATTTACATACTTTCGAGTTATTATGGTTAAGTTTCAAAAGTGAGTTGTTTAAGGAGTTTGCATGGCAACGCATAAACATTCTACATACAGACGGTAAAAGAAAGAAAAGACTACATTAAATTACAACTTCAAATCTTTCTCATTTGTTTTCATTCATGCCTCGAGTGGCTTACAAGATGAACCAGTGTATCAGTTTGTGTACCTGGTATTTGGGAAAGCAAGGAAAGAAGATGAAGATCAGTAGAAGCAGCAGTAGTGTAAATACACAGCAACAACAGCAACCCAACAGCAACAAATTCGAATCAGATTCAAGGCCCAGAAAACTTTGAGGAAAAACCGAACAACTCAATAGAATAAACCCAAAAGTTTGTAAGCAAACTAAACAGCAATAAACCACGCGTGTATTAAACCCGAAACTAAACTCGCTTCTCCCTTTGTTTTTGTTTTCTTTTTTTAAACTCTCTAACACTCTTGAGATTTTCGGAATGTCTTCCTCTCTCAAAATAATCCTCAAAAAATAAATCTTTCAAGTTCAGTCTAAGTTTTTTCTCTCAAGTCTTAGTCTTCTTTTAATGTTCAAGTCCTCTTAAGAATGTGTCAAAATGACTCTATTTATAACAAGACCCTAGTCTTGAATCCCCAACCCCAAATATTCCCCTCAAAGCATGCTTTGTTTCCCACTTTCTTAAACAAATGAATTATTCCCCACTATTTTGTGTTTTGTCCCCCATTATATTAAACAATTATATCAACCCAACCCATTACATCTTGTTCCTCATGCCTAACATAAACAATTACAATATTCCCCCCACTACATTATGTCTTGTCCCCCACTATATTAAACAATTATATCAATCCCACCCCATTACATTTTGTCCCCCATGCTTAACATAAAGAATTATTCAAAATGTTCAATTCCAAAACTACCCCTCCGACCTTATTGCAGTTACCATTTTACCCCTGAACGTACTGCAATTTACCAAACTACCCCATCAGCTATAACCAATTCACCTAATCAATCTCAACCAAAATATAGCCAATATGACCAATTTCTAAACAAATTCAACAACAAATCATATGAACACAGATGAATCATACAACTTCAAATTAATGGAAATAAATTAACCATATTGGGAACCAATCCTGGTTAACTTAGACTAAAAATAGATGAGGAATGAAACAAACATTAATAACACAAATACATGATTCAAACTAAATCAACAAATCAAAAACCAAAACAAACTCAAATTAAATTACTGGATGAACTTCAAACAAAGAATAAACATGCATTAAATCCATATTAAATAACAAACATGACGGATTCAAATGATTAAACCAATATATTTCCCTATTACAAACTATATTCTTTTTTAGAAAAATAAAAACAAAACCGAAGAAGAAACAATTATGAATTTAAACTTGAATCTAACAACATTAACAATTTCTGAAAAATACATAAAACACATGAAACAAACTGAAGAAATAATTAATTAAATTTCAATTTGAATCTAACAAACATTAAACTAACAATTTCATATGAACAAACTGAAAAATTAACAAAACAATGAACACGAACAAAACAAACATTTCCCGATTTTAGATTTGAGAATATCAAAACAAAATACGGACAAAGTGAAACTCAAAATCCACTAACCGGATCGAAACGATGAACAACGACTGACCAACGACGAACTCGAACTATGTATGGACTGTTTTGACGACCCCCAACCAAAACTCGAACAAACGATGACGCCACTGTGGATACAGCACCAACGACGCTACTGGACGAGGGCAACCATGGTCGTTTTGGACGTGACGGCGAAAAAGGTGAAGTAGCGGGGTCATTGGTTGCTGCTGGAGCAACAGGCGTTGGACGGTAGGCTGCTGTAGGATGGTTGACGACGAAGACAAAGAAGAAGATGAAGCAGAAGGTAGAAGCAGCTGGGAGTTTGGAGAAGGTCGACGATGGGTGTCGAGCTCAAACTTGAGCTTGACGAAGAAGATGAAGGCAGACGCGGCGGGGTCTATTTGGACGCAGCAGAAGCAACCATGTACATTGGTTGTTTCTGCCATGGATGTCAAGACGAAGCTCGAAGGTGGTCGTTTGGTTTTAATGGCGGACGGGGGGTCGACTTGGGTGTTGTCGACTGGTATGGCATTGACAGTGGAGCTGGAGCTTGGAGACGAGCTGGAGATGGATCGACGAGGACGGAGAAGGAAGTGACGCAGCGGGGGGGAAGGGGAAGCCATGAGAGGGTCGTTATTTGGAGCAAAAGTGAAGAAGAAGAGAGGGGAGGGGGGCAGGTAGTTTAGGTTTTTTAGGGTTTAGGTTTTTGTTTTGTTTTGTGTTGGGAAAAAATGAAAAATGAAGAGGGGTTAGGTATTGGGGTTATGGGGCGGACTGGGTCGACCCGTGTGGAGATGGATCGGGTCATGGGGAAGGTTGGGTATTTTTGGGCTTGTAGCTTGAATTAGAAAAAGAGCCCAATTCCGATTTTTTGTATTTTTGCTCTCTTTTCTTCTTTTATTTTTCTAAAACTAAATTCTAAAAAATTCTTAAATTATTATTAAGAACTAAATTAAGTTATAAAAGCGCAAATTAACTCCGAATAACAATTAACGCATAATTAAGTAATAATTAAGCATAAAATTGTATATTTGGACATTAAATGCTAAAAATGCAAAAGATGCCTATTTTGTAATTTTTAATTTTTGTAAAACAAACTTAATTACTAACAATTGTAGAATTAAATCTTACATGCAAAATGCGACATATTTGTTTTTATTAATTTAACAAATAAACATGCACAGACAAATACAAATAATTATCCAAAAATATCACAAAAATTCTCAAAATTGCACACCAAGAAAAATTATTTTATTTTGAATTTTTTTGGGAGTAATTCTTTCATAGGGCAAAAATCACGTGCTTACAAATCGGATAACTAACAATTTGAAAACTATAACCAACTGAATGCCAACTGATTTAAACTATACGAATGACCTAATCGACGAAGCTTAATTAACCGATTACATATTACAATTGACACTGAACAAATCATCAACAAAGCAATAGGCAATCAATGCTATTGACAGAATCATGGACTAACAGGAAGCTAATTAATCGACACAGCTTATTAATCGATTACACAATTTATAACACATAATAATTAATGCAAATGCAAACAAATGATAGAATGGACCAAATAAAAGGTCCATTGGAGATGAACAAAGTCAATTGACCAAAAGAATTTTAAAAACGATACAACAAATAAACAGATACACAAAGGTTTTTAAAAAAAATGAACATATACAAAGGAAAGAAGAAGAAATACCTCATAATACCAGAACTATACGGACCCAGGCTCGAAACTCGGATTCGGACACTTAGAGATCGAACAGACCTTAGTCGAAGTGTTCTCAACTGAGAACACTTCGATTAGGTCAATTAGACCCCAACCCTTTCTTTAATTTTTGATAGATTCCATGACTTGGAAATTAGGGTTCCGTTTTTCTCATATTTAGGGTTCGATCATTTCTAGGCATATTCGAAGGGAATCAAGGGTGTTTAGGGGTGAAGAAGGCCTGGGGGTCACCTGGTATGAATTTGAAACAGATCTGGTAAGTTCATGTTTGACTCGAACCTTCAAATGAAGATTCGAGAAGTTCCAGGAAGATTCGAGCTGAACTATTACCAGATTCATGACGAGGGTGGTCAGGAGAAGCTGTGGTGTTAATTTGGTAATCATCAGAGTAAGTGAAGTTTCAGACGAACTCTTCGACTGCAGATTTGAGAAGATCGGTGATGATTCGAAGGAAACTAGCATCAGATCTGGAAAGAGGATGTTGTGGGGAAGCTATGGTGTTAAGGTGGTGGCTGGCGGCGTAGCTGTCGCCGGGTTTCAGGCGAAGGGGAGCTAAGGCGGCTAGGGTTTGGGTCTGTCTCCAAAGGAGACGATGAACAAGAAGCGGGGGGGGGGGGGAGAGGGGGTTTGGTTTGGGGTGTGGGGTAAGGATTTGGGGCTTATATAGTGAAGGGTTGTTTTGATCTTACCCCTTAGATCTTTTATGATCGATGGTCAGGATGAAAGGGGTTAAAATTATACGGTATCATTTGGTTTAAACAGGGGTATAGGTTGGCACGGGGAGGGCAAATTGGATCGGGTTATGGGGAAGCCTTGAAGCCGTTGGATCAAAGAAAATGGGCGGCTCAGATTGAGCACTTGAAACGGTGTCGTTTCAAACCAAGCCAGGGCTATACTGAACCGTTTGATTTGTTCGATCAACGGCTCAGATTGAAGGATGACGAAACGGGGTAGTTTCATCATCCTACTACGTCGTTTTGTTTGTTTTTGAGACCAGCTGGTTTGGATTGGGTCAAGGATGAGTTTTGGGCCTGAATTTCTCCTGGCCCAGTCCGAATTTCCTTTATATTTACCCATTTTCCATTTTTCTTTAATTACAAAAATTAAACAAAAATCCTAAATAAATTGTAAAAATCAAAAATAAAATTACACACATATTATTTAACACCTATAATAATTAATACTCAAATTAAACATTTAAATAAAATCAACACAATGGCAAGAAACACATATGCATATTTTTGTGATTTTCTTTTAATCAAATTATGGTTAATTAATTCATAAATATATTACTTTTTATTATTTTATCCTTTTATATAAAGCAATGATTAATTAATTATGAAAATGCAACATTAATTCCTAAATGCACATATACCTATATTACTATTTTTCTGTATTTTTCTTTAAATAAAATAAACATGTATAGATAAAATGCCACGAAAAATTCAAAATCGTATACAAAGAAAAATTATTTATGATTTATTTTGGAGTAATTCTTGTGACGCAAAAATCACGTGCTCACAGCTGCCCCTCTTTGTCCGAAAACATGAAGAGTTTTCGTACAAAGATAAAGTGAGCGGATACGAGCGATTTTTGCCCGTTGGAATACTCCGTGTGAAGCATTTTTTTTTTGAAAAGGATTTAACCGAACCTTTGCTTCAATGGTTTCCTACATATCCCTGGATAAAAGGGAATCAGGTTAATGTAGTTCGGGAAGTTTTGGTAGCTGGGACTACCACGGGAGTGCTATTACTGTTGTTGCTATTGCTGGCCGATCTCCTGATTACATCATGCCAAAAGAAAATAAGAAGCTAGAATAAACCTAGGAAGTATAAAATCTTATCTATTTTCTTGCTCTGGTTGCCTTGCTTTCGAAAACTGCTAGGGAGGACATTGGCCTTTGGACTTTCTGAGCACAAGTTTTATTATTCCGCTCTGTCTGCTGTGGACATTGCTTCCTAAATTAAAGCTTGTTATGCTGGGGATTTATGTTGGACTCCTCCTCATTACTGACTTCTGTTTGATCTTGAAATGTACTCCACTGTTTTGCACGCAGGCTCCTGTCTTCAACAACTTCCTAAATTTTAACACCTCCATTCTCCAGACGGGCTCCTGACTTCAACAACTTCTTAAATTTTAACACCTCCATTTTCCAGGCGGGCTCCTGACTTCAACAACTTCTTAAATTTTAACACCTCCATTTTCCAGGCATGCTCCTGACTTCAACAACTTCTTAAATTTTAACACCTCCATTCTCCAGGCGGGCTCCTAACTTCTTCAACTTCTTAAATTTTATCACCTCCATTCTCCAGGCGGGATCCTGACTTCAACAACTTCTTAAATTTTAACACCTCCATTTTCCAGGCGGGCTCCTGACTTCAACAACTTCTTAAATTTTAACACCCCCATTCTCCAGGCGGGCTCCTGACTTCTTCAACTTCTTAAATTTTATCACCTCCATTCTCCAGGCGGGCTCCTGACTTCAGCAACTTCTTAAATTTTAACACCTCCATTCTCCAGGCGGGCTCCTGACTTCAACAACTTCTTAAAAATTTTGTCACCTCTATTCTCTAGGCGGGCTCCTGACTTCAACAACTCCTTATATTTTAACACCTCCATTCTCCAGGCGGGCTCCTGACTTCAACAACTTCTTAAATTTTAACACCTCCATTCTCCAGGCGGGCTCCTGACTTCAACAACTTTTATCACCTCCATTCTCCAGGCGGGCTCCTGACTTCAACTTCTTAAAAATTTTGTCACCTCTATTCTCCAGGCGGGCTCCTGACTTCAATAACTTCTCAAATTTTATCACCTCTATTCTCCAGGCGGGCTCCTGACTTCTTCAACTGCTTCCTTCAAAATTGGTGTTTTATTCCTCTGAAAATTGCTGGGGATAACACCGATATTTTATTTCATCAATGTGTCATTTTCCTTCTTTAAAGACTATTTCCTTTAAAGCTGGTGCTTTCACTTCCCTGATACCTGCCGGGAATATCATTGGTGGGGAATTATCCTTCTCCTTTTAACAATGGTGGGGATGATATTGATCATCTTGCTTCTTCCAAGATTGCTTTTCTCTTAAAACTTGTATCTCCTTTCTCGTATACTGCTGGGGATTTTTCTTCCTTCAACACTTGTGTTATCTTCTCTCTTTCCCAAATGACTATCTGATTTTAAGAAAATTTTCGTAATGAGATAAAAGTTTCTGCCCCAGTTTGATAATCTTCTTTGTGACCCTATCTTCCTGCGGTCAATAATATTTCCTTTCCCTGTTTCAAATCAAAGAAAAATTTATTAGTTTAAAATGGGGCGAGTGGTCATGCCACTTCTGTTGAGGATGGTTTTTCCCTTTTCCTTTCCTTGCATTGCTATAAAACTTGCTGGGGAGAATATTGATTGCTGGTGCTGATATTCCTGCTGGGGATGGTTGTCGTTTCTCTTCCTTCCTCGCTTCGTGTCGTCCGACCATTGTGGAGCTTGGTCGAGAATCTGTTGGAGTTGTTCTTGTATCTCGCAAATCTGCGGAGGATCATCTTGGAATTTGATCCATAACTTCCCTTGGAAATTTGGGCCTCTTAAGATCTACACTCATTCATCATTTGGTCTTGCGACAAATTTCTTTTCGCTTTGTCACCTTATCTTTGGCTTGTCCTTTTCGCATTTCGCCTTGAACCATTTTGACAATTGGCAGTAAACTCTGAAAATCCTTTTCAAAAATAAACTACTGGGGAAATAAAATCTTTTAAACTAAGAATGAAAGAGTGATAACCTTAAAGATAGAAAAAGAAGTCTTTCTAAACAAATGCTGGGGAAAAAAGAAAAGAAAAGAACTTATCTGAATGACATAACCAATCCCAACGATCATGTCGTACATTCCGGATCGATCAACCCAGTCTATTCGTATCAATCAATCTTTCGGATGGCCTCATCTTGCTGTGGATAAATAATTACTCAACTTTTGCCAAAGGTGGACCTTTTCCGCCAACCTCGCCTTGTCGCCTCATAGTGCCCTTCGAGAGGTTTTCACTAATAAGACTCTCTCATTTCTCTCAACTCCCATCGCCTCATGGTGCCTGTGAAGGTTTTCACCAATAAGACTCTCTCATTTTATTTTATTTTTCAGTTGGGGATTGGAGTGTTTGTCGATATGATGCTCTTTGTTGGGGATTCTTTCGGCTATCAATTCATTTCCAGTTTATGATCCTCTTCTCTGCTGGGGATTAGAGTTTTGTTCCCGACTTCCACATGCATGAACTTGACACTTCTCCGATACTGATCGGGAGGTCTTTTTTGGACATCAATATGGTTTCCTTTGTGTATGGCTAAAAAAAGGGGGTATCAAAAGTTTAAAATAATTTGGAGGGGTAAAATAGTACAACTTTTGGAATCAAACTTTTCTTTTCACAACTTCTGCCCCAGTTCTTCTTACTTGGGGATTTTTTTTGGTTACACTATGACTGAGCCGTGAGGCGCCTACGTATCCTTCTTTGAGGAATCAGGTCAAATGTAGTTCCCACACTCTTTGTTTTTCTTATGATTTTCTTTTGTCTTTATTATTGTTTTTCTTTCTTTTTATCTTTTATTTTAATTACTGAATCCAAAAGAGGGATATGAAAGAATAAATAAGGCTCAAAAGGGTAAGCAAAGGTTAAAGTGTTTTGATAGAAGAAAGAATTGCCTCCGTCATTTCATTCTCCGATAAATGCCAACCACAAACAAATGTTAATTACAATCAAAAGAGATCATACATAATATCTCTTAACTGCGTCGGCATTGATAGCCATGTCGACGCATTTTCCTTCGATATCTGTTAAACATAAAGCGCCATTGGACAATACTCTGGTTACAATGAATGGTCCTTGCCAATTCGGGGCGAACTTGCACTTTGCTTCCGCTTGGTGCGGCAGGATTCGTTTCAATACTTGTTGCCCCACTTCAAATTTTCTGGGGCGCACCCTCTTGTTGTAGGATCTTGCCATTCTCCTTTGATATAACTGGCCATGACACACAGCTGCCAATATATTTTCATCAATCAAGCTCAACTGTTCCAAACGGGTTTTGACCCACTCATCATTATCAATCTCAGCCTCGGCGACAATCCGAAGGGATGGAATTTCCACTTCCGCCGGTATTACTGCTTCAGTTCCATATACCAACAAATAAGGGGTTGCACCTACTGAAGTCTGGACGGTAGTGCAATAACCCAACAATGCAAATGGTAATTTTTCATGCCATTGCCTGGATCCTTCTACCATCTTCCTCAGTATCTTTTTGATGTTCTTGTTGGCTGCTTCAACAGCTCCAATTGCCTTGGGACGATATGGTGTGGAATTACGGTGTGTAATCTTAAACTGTTCACATACTTCTCTCATCAAATTGCTGTTAAGATTAGCACCATTGTCCATGATTATTACTTTCGGTATCCCAAATCTACATATGATATGTGAATGGACAAAATCCACCACTGCCTTCTTGGTTATTGACTTGAAAGTTTTGGCTTCAACCCACTTAGTAAAATAATCGATGGCCACCAGAATGAACCTGTGACCGTTCGAAGCTGCCGGCTCAATAGGCCCAACGATATCCATCCCCCATGCCACAAATGACCACGGTGCTGACATTGTGTGCAATTCCGTTGGTGGAGAATGAATCAGATCTCCGTGTATCTAACACTGATGGCATTTTCGTACGAAACTGATACAATCATGCTCCATAGTGAGCCAATAATACCCTGCTCGAAGAATCTTCTTCGCTAATATATATCCGCTCAAATGTGGCCCACAAACTCCAGCATGTACTTCTGTCATAACTGTCGTGGCTTGACTGGCATCTATACATCTCAGCAATCCCAAATCTGGGGTTCTTTTGTATAACACTCCCCCACTGAGGAAGAAACCATTTGACAATCGCCGAATGGCTCTTTTTTGATCTCCGGTGGCCTGCTCCGGGTATATCCCCATCCTGAGGTACTCTTTGACGTCATAAAACCATGGCTCGCCATCCACTTCTTCCTCTATCATGTTGCAATAGGCATGCTGATCACGAACCTGGATGTGCAACGGGTCAACATGAATTTTGTCTGGGTGATACAATATTGATGCTAAAGTGGCCAATGCATCGGCAGCCTCATTGTAAACTCTTGGAATGTGTCTGAACTCCACTGATCGAAATCGCTTGCTCAGATCGTGCAAACATTGTCGATATGGTATGAGCTTCACATCCTGTGTTTCTCATTCACCCTAAATTTGATGCACTAGGAGGTCCGAGTCCCCCAAGACCAAGACGTCCTGGACATCCATGTCTGCAGCTAATCGCAAACCCAAAATGCATGCCTCATACTCAGCCATGTTATTGGTACAATAGAAACGCAATTGAGCTGTAACAGGATAATGATGTCCTGTTTCAAAAATAAGCACTGCTCTTATTCCAACTCCCTTCGCATTTGCGGCTCCATCAAAGAAAAGCTTCCAACCTGGTTCCTCAGGTAAGTCCAATTCATCTATATGCATTACTTCCTCGTCAGGAAAATACGTCCTCAACGGCTCGTATTCTTTATCAACAGGATTCTCAGTCAAGTGATCTGCCAACGCTTGGGCCTTCATGGCTGTCCTCGTCACATAGACGATATCAAACTCCGTGAGTAATATTTGCCATTTTTCTAACCTTCATGTGGGCATAAGTTTCTGGGGATCCAAACGGGAAATGAGATAAGTAGTATATGAGGATAAATAATGTTTCAATTTCTGGGCCACCCAGGATAGGGCGCAACATGTCTTCTCGAGTTGAGTGTACTTAACCTCATATATTGTAAACTTCTTGCTGAGATAATAGATGGCTTGCGCTTTTCTTCCTGTAATGTCGTGTTGCCCCAACACGTAACCAAACGAATTCTCCAAGACCATTAGATAAAAAATTAATGGTCTTCCCGGCTCAGGGGGAACCAATACAGGTGGATTTGATAAATATTCTTTGATCTGGTCGAATGCCTCTTGGCATTCCGCCATTCATCCTACTGTAGCATCCTTCTTCAACAGCCGAAAAATGGGTCCACAGGTTGCTGTGAGTTGAGCAATAAATCTACTGATGTAATTCAACCTTCCCAATAGACTCATTACTTCTGTCTTGTTCTTCGGTGGTGGAAAATCTTGGATAGATTTGATCTTTGACGGATCCAGTTCAATACCTCGCCGACTGACAATGAACCCCAAAAGCTTCCCAGATGGAACACCAAATGCACATTTGGCTGGGTTGAGCTTAATATCATACCTTCGAAGTCTTTGAAAGAACTTCCTTAGGTCTGCTACGTGGTCTTCCTGATGCTTGGACTTTATGATCACATCGTCTACGTACACTTCAATTTATTTGTGGATCATGTCATGAAACACAGTGGTCATTTCTCTCATGTACGTTGCCCCAGCATTCTTCAAACCAAATGGCATTACCCGGTAGCAATAAGTTCCCCACGGCGTAATGCAGGCTGTCTTTTTCGCATCTTCCTCATCCATTAGAATCTGATGATACCCAGCATAGTAATCCACAAAAGATCTGATCTCACGTCCGGAACAATTGTCGATCAAGATATGGATGTTGGGTAAAGGAAAGTTGTCTTTAGGGCTTGCCCTATTCAGATTGCGGTAATCGACACACACCATGATCTTTCCATCTTTCTTTGGTACCGGCACCACATTAGCCAACCAATCAGGATATCGAGTGACACGAATAACCTTTGCTTGCAGCTCCTTGGTTACTTCTTCTTTAATCTTCACACTCATATCCGTTTTGAACTTCCTCAATTTTTGCTTGACGGGAGGGCATGCCGGGTCAGTGGGCAATTTATGAACCACTAAATCTGTGCTTAACCCCGGCATGTCATCATACGACCATGCAAAAACATCTTTGAACTCAATAAGTATTTTGATCAATTCCTCCCTGATATTTGGTGCAATGTGGATGCTTATTTTAGTTTCTCTGATATCGCTGGCATCCCCTAAATTGATGGCTTCTGTGTCATTTAAGTTGGGTTTGTATTTTTCTTCAAACTGGCTCAACTCCCTGTTTATCTTCTCGAATGCTTCATCCTCATTGTATTCCGATTCATTATCACAATCCACCTCTTGTATGTTTAGCTCGGAATCAGATTGATCTTTTAGACTAGGTTGAAGATCCGTTGTGCATGCCATGTCATTAGAACCAGTATGAAAAGAACTGTTCAGAAAAAGAAAATGAAGGAAATAAAATTAAAATAATAAAATAAGAAATAAAGAAGAAACTTTTCGTTTTATTGAATTATGGGCTAACAAGGTTTCACACTGTATTGAACACAATAAAAAGAAATCTGGATTATAACCCAGGAATAATCCAGAAAACAGAAAAGGAAAATCAGAGCCAACTATCAGGACTCCCTCCAAGTAGGAAGAGGAGTAGCCATCCAATTGTTGACCTTGACCTTGGGACCCACAAACTGTATGTCTGCCTTACTGGAACCCTCTCCAGCTTCTATCATGTTGACGTCGGCAAACACTCTTCCAAAGCTTTCATTCAAATCTCCGTTTGACCCCATCAGAGGTCCAAGAACTTCCAGGACTGGAAACTTTCCGCACCCTGCTTTGACAAATGATCTGGACAGGCGTGAGACTGGTTTAGGGAGGACCCAAATTCTTTTCTTCAATTTGCGGGCTCGCTTCACATCCGTTGCGGTAGGCTTAAATCCCAACCCAAAAGTTTCCAGGTTCTTGGGCAAAGAAACTGGCTGGATCATTCCCTGCAGATCAACCCCCAGACCTTTCCCTGGTACAAACCCGTTATTCAGCATATCTGATGCTATCATGAAGGTTGCAGTTGTGATTCTGTGAAGTGGAAGGCCCTTGCCCTCGGGAATTTTGTCTACCGACACTGCATCAAAAACCTGGTAAACCCATGGGCCCTTATCATCGTCGGTTTCTATGAAGAGCACAATAGCATCACTGACGGCGTGTGTGTCGTCATCCCCGTGTATCACAATCTCTTGTCTATCCCATTCAAATTTAACCATTTGATGCAGTGTAGAAGGCACTGCCTTAGCTGCATGGATCCATGGTCGCCCAACAAAAGATTGTACGAAACTGCCACATCTATTACTTGAAATTCCATGGTGAACTCGACTGGGCAGATAGTTAGTTCCAGTACGATATCACCTATTGTATTAATGCCGCCCCCATCAAAACCTCGGACGCAGACACTGTTCTGGTGGATCCTGTCATCAGCAACCTTTAGCTTGTTGAGAGTGGCCAAAGGATAGATATTGTCACTTGACCCATTATCAATTAATGCTCGAGTGACCACCGATTCTTCGTATTTTACCGTCAGATAGAGTGCTCTGTTGTGATCAGTACCCTCTACTGGTAACTCACCGTCAGAGAATGTCACTCGGTTTACTTCAAAGATCTTGTGCGCTACTTTCTCCAAGTGGTTCACTGAGAGTTTGTCCGGGACATAGGCCTCGTTCAGAATCTTCATTAAGGCCTGACAGTGATCGTTTGAATGGATTAACAAGGATAGCAACGAAATCTAGGCTGGGGTCTTTCTCAATTGCTCTATAATTGAGTAATCCTGCGCCTTCATCTTCTTCAAAAATTCCTCTGCTTCTTCCTCTGTTACAAGTTTCTTTTTTGTTTCAGGATTGACCCTTCTCAATTCTGCAGGAGCAAAACACCTTCCCGATAGAGTTAACCCTTGTGCCTCGCATACGTCTTCTACAACCTCCTTCCCCTTATGCGTCACCGTTACTTGACTGTAGCTCCACGGCACAGCCTTCTGTTATCGGCAACTGTATGACCGGCTTGATAACAACTGGTCCCACATGGACCCCTTTTACTACCAACCTGGGTTTGTTTCCTACTCCCTGCAACACTGCTCTGACTGACTCTGGCCTCTTCGCAGTAATAGATGACCCTTTCCCTGCTATCACAAAGGGCTTGTCATATACCTTTCCCGACTGTACCAATGCCTTTCCACTGGTTGACTCTGCATTAGTACTGGCGTGAATCATTATTACTGTTTGTGAGGGTGTTTTTGGTTTCCCTCCCTCGTGCACTAATTCGATCATGTGGGCTTCATGGTGCACCGGTAACAAATTTTCATTGATGTTGGGGGGCCCTGGTGCCTGAACCTCGATCCTATTTGTGTCGATAAGATCTTGTATGACAGTCTTCAACTTCCAACATTTCTCAGTATCATGCCCGGGAGCACCCGAACAATATTCGCAGCTTACAGAATGGTCCAGATTTCTGGGAAGGGGATTTGGCAATTTGGTTTCAACAGGACTTAGTAGGCCTATCTGCTTCAACTTGTGAAACAGAGTAGTATAGGTTTCTCCCAACGGAGTGAATGTTCTTGGCTTCTGCATCCTTTCATTTTTGAAAGCCTGATTTCCGCAGAAGCCTGGCCCTGAAGGATTCCTGTAGGCCCTCGGTGGTGGATATGTATTTTGTGGAGGGGGATATGTATGTTTGGGAGCTGGTACACGCCATTGCAAACGAGCCGGAGGCTGGGTGTAAGTTTGGGCGTGATGTACGGAAAAATGTTGTTCTTGTGGTGGGCAGTAGGGTTGTTGAGGGTTGTATGGATTGTGTGGGTAGTTTAGATGATGGGGTCTGGGTTGGTAATGAGGGAAAGGGCCTTTAGATCTGGACCAATTGCCTGCCTCTATTGTTGTGACCTCCTCTCTCCTTTTCTTTCCGAGCGCACCTCCCGTGCCGCTCTGGATGGCCTGAGTTGTTGCCTTAATTGCTGAGTAACTCAGGATCTTATTGGACTTAAGTCCCTCTTCTATCATACTTCCCATTTTCACCACTTCATTGAAGGATTTGCCAACTGACGTCACCAAGTGACCGAAGTAAGTCGGCTCTAGAGTTTGTAGAAAGTAATCTACCATTTAACCCTCTCTCATTGGAGGATCAACTCTGGCTGCCTGTTCTCTCCATCGGAACCCGAGTTCCCTGAAGCTTTCTTCGGATTTCTTCTCAAGCTTTAGCAATGTGAGACGGTCTGGGACTATCTCAAGGTTGTATTGGAAGTGTCCTACGAAAGCTTGTGCCAAGTAATCCCAGGTGTACCACCTGCTCGGATCTTGTCTTGTATACCACTCCAGTGCCGACCCGCTCAAACTATGGCCAAAGTAAGCTATCAGCAGCTCATCTTTTCCCCCTGCTCCCCTCATTTTGCTACAAAATCCCCGTAGATGTGCCATAGGATCGCCATGCCCTTCGTACAAATCGAACTTTTGCATTTTGAACCCTGTTGGTAATTGAACGTCAGGGAAAGGGCATAGATCCTTGTAGGCCACGCTGACCTGGTTGCCTAACCCATGTATGTTCCTGAAGGACTGCTCCAGGCTTTTAAATTTCCGCATCACCTCGTCGTGCTCTGGGCTCTTAGCCGGCTTTTCAATCTCCACCAGGACCTCAAAGTGGGGATTATAGGTATGTTGCTCGGGTGATTTGAATGTGAGTTCAGGGGGGTAATATTGTGTGTCGTGAGCCTGAAACAGTGGCTCACTGGATGATCTGTGCAATGGGGTTGGGGGAGGTGCCACAAAGACGGGAACATTTGGTGGAGGAGGGTTTTGAGTGGGTGGTGGAGCTTGGGGATCATAAGCCTCTCTTCCCTGATAATAGTGATGGCTTGGGAAACTTGTTGAAGGACCGGGAGAGGGGTATTCTGACGTGTGTCCTGATTAGAGAGTAGGAGTAACAAGTAGTTCCTGCCCTTTTTGGGCTCTAGCCAAGGCTATCTACATTTCATTCATTTCCAGCCTCATCTTTTCTATGTATAGTAACAAGTAGAGATTGCCTACGTATCGTGACCCCGCACGAATTAGACCAAGCGTAGTTCGTGCCATAAGTAAAATAAAGACTCAATTTTAACTTTTATTACTCAAATATGCTATTACAAGCCATCATTAAAAAAACAAACGAAAATACAGACTCCATACTTTTTCTTTTTAAGAACGTTTGAAGAGAACATAAGGGTAGACAACAGACTCAAACAAGTGCAAGATTGAGCTAGGGATACATTAAAGCTTTGAATTTTGGTGCCCGCGAGGCATCGTTCGGACTTTCCCCTGACTTTAGTGCCAGGCCTCTTTGCAAGATTTTTAGTTCCTCCATGATCTGGTGGACATAACCCATGACTGAGGCAAAAAGGATATCACGGGGCATCTCTTCACATGTTAGGCACTTCGTGGTGATGTAGCGCCCTATCTCATTGATCCTTCCCCTGATTCTATCCCTCTCTATGCACAGCTGTTCTATCTGTTGATTCTTTAGTCCCAGTATTCGAGTATTGTCAATGAGCTGATCTTGGAACCTCTCCATTTGTTCTTCCATTCGGGCTATTGACTCATAGCAGCGTTCTCTATCTGTTCTAGAGTCCCGGGCTTGTTTAACGACCCGATTATTGAGAATGGAGTTTATTTCTCTCAATGTTGCCACACTTATTTCGTAGTCCCTTTTTACTTGCCATAGGTGCTCTCTCCGCGCTACTATAACGTTTTCCCACCTGACCCGCATTCTTGCTATACAAGCCTCGGATCTCTCCAAATCCTCTCGGCTTTTGCTGACCTGACTCCTCAACTCTGCTATCAACCTTTCATTGGACCGACTTTTCTGTTGGTCACCGGTATTCTTTCTGTCTTGGCGGATTCGGGCTCTCAGGGCCTTGTTCTCTTGAATCAACTTGCTTTTCTCTCCTGTATCAGCATAAATTTGCAAGCTGCTTTGGTATCTTAGCCTCTCAATTTGCTGTTTTAACTTGCCAATCTCGACCCGATATTCTTTCTCTTTTGCTAGCCAACCCCATTGTGCTTGCGATGATTCTACAAAGTCTTGGACGTGAGCTCTCTTAGTTGGTCTCTGGTGCTCAAGATCTCTTCTGTACCATGTGAGGTATTTTGGCGACACTTCGTATTTGGCCCGTCTTGTATACGAGTATCTACTTTCAGGGTTTGACATTCATTCCAGATTCTCCGAACGACTCCTTCGGGGAACTGCCAACCAGGCCCGATTTCGACCACCTGGCCACTAAGATCCTCTTCTTTTGGGACTATTTGGTATCGCCCCAACTGTCTCAACACTCTGTATGGCGCGTAGGGCTGGATACTTTGGAGACCCATCAACAACAAATGAGATTCGGTGGCTGACATGTGTACGATTTCATCTATGGGTAGCCACCCAAATGCCCATTCTATTTGGTTTGCTGAGACTGAACGCAACAAAGTGACCCATTCGGTGACCCCTTCTGGCAGGCTAAACCCGTTGACCCTTGTGGAAAACTCTTCTAT
Organism: Nicotiana sylvestris; assembly: GCF_000393655.2. NCBI lineage: Eukaryota > Viridiplantae > Streptophyta > Magnoliopsida > Solanales > Solanaceae > Nicotiana > Nicotiana sylvestris. Next base: position 21,730,660 of record NC_091060.1, read on the forward strand.
ACAAGTCTTTTGTGATGACTCATATTTCAGGAACTGAGGGCGATGGCATAGGTGTTCTATCATCCATATTTGCAGTAGTACATTGCAACCCTCAAAGAAACCTCCTCCGATTTTGCAAACAGTGAGACTGCGGAAGATGTCTGCTATAATCATTGGTGCCAGAGTGTTGTTGTTTTGCTTGAGCAAAGTGCTAACGACCCCAACGACTTGTATGTTAATTTTCGCGTCTTTTCTAGGGAATACCAGAAGGCCCAGAAAGGCTACCATGAAAGCAATACACCTATGTCCTTCCCATTTCAGCTGGTTTTCCCCGCTGCAGATCTTTCCCTCGGGATTGTTGAACCCTCCAAAATGACCGTATCTGTCGTACAGGAATGCAAAACTACAAAAACCTTCAGATAATTCTGGGTTGTGTATAACTCTGCGGATCTTCATGGTGTCTAAAAATTTGCGTATGGTCACGGTCCTTGGTGCAATAAGATACTGCTCTCTCATAGGGACTTTGGGACTCACAATGTACCCTGCCAGTTCTTCCAGTGTCGGTGTGAGCTCAAAGTCTGAGAAATGAAATACATTGTGTGCTGGGTCCCAGAATGAGATTAGCTCCCTTATAATGTCTCCTCTCGGAACAATGTCCAGTAACCCAACTAAGTTTCCTAAGTACATCTTGACTGTATCTCGCCTTGATTATTCTAAGTCGTTCCACCACATGCGTAAGCCTAAAGGGATCCCATTTACAATGGCCTCAGATGAATTCCTACTCGTGCTCATTCTGCACATTTATTAAGGGATTTAGACAAAAACAAAATCTTTATTTGACTCATAAACTAATTTTCCTATTTTTTCCTAATTTTGAGGAAAAGAAAAATTGATTCTTTAAATACAGCCTTTTGACTCTTCAGGGATGAAGATTTTAAAGTTGTGGGGATTTAACCAGCCGAAAGGTAACAAAGACCAAAGGTGACTGCTTATGCAAAGTCAGCCTTCCAGCGCCCCTTTAGGGAATGTTCGGCTATTCTTGCAACATGGCATTTCCTGACTCTTTTATTATTTATTTTTTGGCATTTTTTGTAGATAAATAAATAAAAATTTTAAAAACGAGACTTCTCTTCTTTTTTTTTTACTATTATTTTTCATGGTAATACAAAATTTTTTTTTTTTTATTTTTTTTTTCTAAAAATAGGCAATTGATTCTCTACACTGTTACTTCGCCCCCTTTTTTTCAAAATTTTCCAATATTCCTGATTTTCCAAAGCCGGTCAGCATGCAAGTCTAAAGCAAATAAATGCATAAAACAAATAGTATTCAGCAGGATGGTCTTTACATTTTAGGTTGCTAGTCCTAGACGGACCCAACCCCTGTGTTGAGTCCCCTAAGTCAGATGCAACGTAATGCAAATAAGCGTTTTCCTACTAGGGATCCGGCATGAAGTCATGTTTTACTAAGTTTCAAACTGGGCTTTGTTCTAGACCTAGCCTACCCGAGCGGACAACTCGAGTCGAGGAGGGGGCTACGTACCAGGGACCCGCGGGGTCGTCCGGTTTTGTAACTTATCCGAGCCTCTTTCTTATTTCAAGTATTGATACTAACAGAATAGGGAGTCTCGACCAGCGAGCTTCTCCCCGGAGGTAAGAAAAGAAGGGTTTCGGCACAATTCATATACAGTTCACATAATATCAAAGCGGTAAAGACAATCAATTAGCACATTTAAGCCAAAACATGTAATAAAATCAAATAATAAATAAAGCCAAATAATAACAATTATTCTAAGCTCGAATTCTTGAACCCTGAACCAGAGATTCTGGGTTCGGTTCCCCAGCAGAGTCGCCAGAGCTGTCACACCTCCTTTTTTCGTCCCCGCGAGGGGTGAAGGAGTTTTTTCCATTTAAAGGACAATCGAAACGGGATTTGTTTATTTATTTCAGAGTCGCCACTTGGGAGATTTAGGGTGTCCCAAGTCACCAATTTAATCCCGAATCGAGGAAAAGAATGACTTTGTATTACAGTCCGCGAACCAGAAATCCGGATAAGGAATTCTGTTAACCCGGGAGAAGGTGTTAGGCATTCCCGAGTTCCGTGGTTCTAGCACGGTCGCTCAACTGTCATATCCGGCTTGTTTATCTGATTTTATACAATTATGAGCTCATGTGAAAATTTTAACTTTTTACCGCTTTCATTATTATTATTATTATTATTTTACAGGGAATTGCAATGTTGTGAAAATGTATCTCGAACCGCGTCACAATCAATGTACCCGTGGTTGTCGACACACTTTTACTCTGCCGAGATTTGGATTTGGGTCACATAAATGTGCACCCGAGTTTAAGAAAATTAAATTATTAAAGACGCGCCTAAAACGACTAACGTATCAATTACTTTGGGTAGGGCCGTGGAATTTTTCTAAACAGTCCATCCCGAAGTCTAAGCAATTTTAAAGCGAATATTTACTGAGGGCCCTGCAATTTTGTATTTTATTCGGCGAGGCTCATCTAATTTATTTTAGAAGGACAATCCTAAAATGCCTACATTTTTGTTTATTAAATTTGTCTCTACAAAATGAAAGAGAAAAAAAAGTCTTAATTTATTTGCATGTTACTACCTAGTTACATTATATTAGGCATGTTCTCAGTTTGTCAAATTAAAAAAAAACTTGGCTTATTCTAACTATTTAACTAATGATGATTCCTAATAGGGATTTGAATTTTGACTAAACGATCTGACTATTTGATTTTAATAATATCTGTGAGCAAAATTTAAAGCCATCTTATAATACATCATGTTTCATTTGATTAACTATGCCCATGAATTATTAACCCAGTATTAATACTTATTTCATAACACTGAATCTCAGACCATAAAACTTAAAATGGACATCATGTTGATTTCAAAATCAATTATATCCTAGAAAAATGATTTAAGGGAATATACATATGAAAGCAAATTGAGATTCCATTAACCAATACCCATTAAATCATTTTGTTAGTTATAGAACTATCGTGCTTCCATGAATCACACATCTAATTAACTTAACAAAATCTTGGTTCCAGAATCTTAATATAATATGTCCAATGTTAGTCCTTAAGTTTAAATAAACTGCCCATCAGTCTATCGGAGCTCAGAACACATGAATTTCATAGGAAAAATACATACTTCATAAGCAACTTTATTTTTACATGTGTAACAGAAATTTCTACTATAACTATACAGCAGAAAACTTGTTTCATTTCATCCCAATAACCGAGAATTATACAGAATATGTACTTGGTATAGTCAGTACAAGAAGAAGAAAATCAGCAGAGTAATATGCAGCCCAGCAACAGCAGTAATAAACCAACAATAACCCGCAAAAGTAAACCAATAACAGACTTAAAAGGACCAACAGAATTCCAGCAATACCCAATAACAATATAAACACCCAATAATAATCTCATATAAGGTCAGAAGCAGAACCAATGGATTGCTAAATAGATTCAGCAATCAAAAGGGGCAAAACCAGTGTTTGGAATTTATGTTCTGCATAAAACTCCAACGGACTAGTATCCTTTTCTCTTAAACTCTCTCTTTTTCAGTATATGTTTTTTCTGATCCCTGTCTGATTTTTTTCTAAAATCTGTCCTACTTTTTTTTCACATCCCCTTCTCTTCCAGTCTGCCCCCCTCTTTATACAATCTGCCCGACCCTTCTTTTTTTAAAAAAATCAGAATTCCCCACTCAATATCTGCTCTTTTTACTTTTAAATCCCACTAAGGTCAATTTTTCCTTATTATCAGCCCTCATTCCCCTTTGTTCCCCATTAATGCATTAATTAATTCCCCCATTAACAAAGCACTAACAATAAAGTATAAACCTAACTGTTTCATTCCTAAACCAACCCTGAAAACCCCTTAATATTACTGTCTTCCTAAATGCAACTATTCAAATGTATTAAAACTTAATTCTTAAATCTGTTTAACTAACAATTAACCAAAACTGATTTGATTACAGCTATAACCAATTCAGCTAGTACTTTAAAGCAGAAAATACATCAAACATAAAAGTTTCAAGGATTCAGAATAATGCTCATAATCAAAATAGAATCCGAATTAATCATATAACTAACAATTTGAAAACTATAACCAACTGAATGCCAACTGATTTAAACTATACGAATGACCTAATCGACGAAGCTTAATTAATCGATTACATATTACAATTGACACTGAACAAATCATTAACAAAGCAATAGGCAATCAATGCTATTGACAGAATCATGGACTAACAGGAAGCTAATTAATCGACGCAGCTTATTAATCGATTACACAATTTATAACACATAATAATTAATGCAAATGCAAACAAATGACAGAATGGACCAAATAAAAGGTCCATTGGAGATGAACAAAGTTAATTGACCAAAAGAATTTTAAAAACGATACAACAAATAAATAGATACACAAAGGTTTTTTAAAAAAATGAACAAATACAAAGGAAAGAAGAAGAAATACCTTATAATACCAGAACTATACGGACCCAGGCTCGAAACTCGGATTCGGACACTTGATATCAAACAGACCTTAGTCGAAGTGTTCTCAACTGAGAACACTTCGATTAAGGTCAATTATACCCCAACCCTTTCTTTAATTTTTGACAGATTCCATGACTTGGAAATTAGGGTTCCGTTTTTCTCAGATTTAGGGTTCGATCATTTCTAGGCATATTCGAAGGGAATCAAGCGTGGTTTAGGGGTGAAGAAGTCCTGGGGGTCCCCTGGTATGAATTTGAAACAGATCTGGTAAGTTCATGTTTGACTCGAACCTTCAAATGAAGATTCGAGAAGTTCCAGGAAGATTCGAGCTGAACTATTACCAGATTCATGACGAGGGTGGTCAGGAGAAGCTGTGTTAATCATCGGAGTAGGTGAAGTTTCAGACGAACTCTTCGACTGCAGATTCGAGAAGATCGGTGATGATTCGAAGGAAACTAGCAGCAGATCTGGAAAGAGGATGTTGTGGGGAAGCTATGGTGTTAAGGTGGTGGCCGGCGGCGTAGTTGCTGCCGGGTTTCAGGCGAAGGGGAGCTAAGGCGGCTAGGGTTTGGGTCTGTCTCCAAAGGAGATGATGACAGGAAGAGGGGGGTGTTTGGTTTGGGGGGTGGGGTAAGGATTTGGGGCTTATATAGTGAAGGGTTGTTTTGATCTTAACCGTTAGATCTTTTACGATCGATGGTCAGGATGAAAGGGGTTAAAATTATACGGTGTCGTTTGGTTTAAACAGGGGTATGGGTTGGCCCGGGGAGGGAAAATTGGATCGGGTTATGGGGAAGCATTGAAGCCGTTGGATCAAAGAAAATGGGTGGCTCAGATTGAGCAATTGAAACGGTGTCGTTTCAAACCAAGCCAGGGTTGTACTGAACCGTTTGATTTGTTCGATCAACGGCTCAGATTGAAGGATGACGAAACGGGGTAGTTTCATCATCCTACTACGTCGTTTTGTTTGTTTTTGAGACCAACAGGTTTGGATTGGGTCAGGGATGATTTTTGGGCCTGAATTTCTCCTGGTCCAGTCTGAATTTCCTTTACATTTACCCATTTTCCATTTTTCTTTGATTACAAAAATTAAACAAAAATCCTAAATAAATTGTAAAAATCAAAAATAAAATTACACACATATTATTAAACACCTATAATAATTAATACTCAAATTAAACATTTAAATAAAATCAACACAATGGCAAGAAACACATATGCATATTTTTTGTGATTTTCTTTTAATCAAATTATGGTTAATTAATTCCTAAATATATTACTTTTTATTATTTTGTCCTTTTATATAAACCAATGATTAATTAATTATGAAAATGCAACATTAATTCCTAAATGCACATGTACCTATATTACTATTTTATGTATTTTTCTTTAAATAAAATAAACATGTATAGATAAAATGCCACAAAAAATTCAAAATCGTATACAAAGAAAAATTATTTATGATTTCTTTTGGAGTAATTCTTATGAGGCAAAAATCACGTGCTCACAAACATAACAAAGCTATTGCAACTCTCAGAATTCCATTCCGACTCCCGGATCAAAATCTCACCTACCAACCAGAAATCGCCAAAATCTCAACTTCGCCAATTCAAGCCTAGTTCTACTCCGGACCTCCAAAACCAATTCCGATCACGCTCATAAGTCATAAATCACCCAACGAAGCTAACCAAATCATAAAAATTTCATTCCGAGCTCATAAACAAATAAGTCAACTCTTGGTCAAACCTTTCAAATTCAAAGCTTTCATCTGAGACTGTTCTTTCAAATTCATTCCGATTTTCTTGAAAACCAAAACTAACGATCTACATCAGTCATAATACATTACACGGTGCAAGTCATGACCGAGAACTGGCGATCAAGTGCAAAAGCTCAAAACGACCGGTCGGGTCGTTACAGCTATATATTCAAAAAAAATTATTTATATTTTTTCTGACACATTAATGCATTTTTTATGTAGCATCTGGTTTTATTGATGTTGGAATTCCATATGAAGATAAATGGTTAGAAATGTGTGATTTAGAGGCTCATAAATTAACAGCTGAGCATTGTAAGCAAACAAGAAATGAAGATATTCCGTCTTGTAAGATGACTAAAGAGTCATTCAATGAGGATGTTCCAGCTTCAGAAGTTTATAAAAAATCATCGACTAAGATGATTCCAGATCATGAAATTGAGATGACTGACACTCAAATTGATTGCCAGATTCATAAAATAACTTTTGAATTTGTTAATGAGTCTATAGGTGTTGTTCCTATAACAACAACTATTCCAAAATGTTCTACACATGAAGATGTTGCCACTTCTTCCTTGCCTATTCACTCAAGTTTTGAAGGTGTCGAAGCTTATGAGATTTTGGACGACTCTACTGAAGAAGATGGAACAAGAATGAAAAAACCTCTTGTACCTTGTGTTATTGTGAAAGGGGATCACCCTTTTAAAATGTCAATTACTGAAAAAATTCCTTTAGCAATTAGAGATGACTTCAGTAAGTTTGTTCAAACAAAGTTAATCCAAACTTGCAGGTAACTTTACATATATCTAACATATGTTTTGATTAAAGTTTCTTTGTAATAATAGTTTGGACTATTCTATTAATATCTTTATTAAATTCTTTTAGGAAGAAGGAGTATGAAAAGGATGTGTGATGACCCAAAATGTCATCTTTAAATTAAATAATCATCTCGGTATTTTAAGACCTTAAAAAGTAGTATCAATAATTTCTCAACTTGCGTGCGCAGTTCGTATAATTTTCCGGAAGTTTTTTATGTGAAGAAAATGGATTAAATTGTGAACTAGAGCTTTAAAACTCAACTGAGTTGACTTCGGTCAACATTTAGAGCAAATGAACCCAGATAAAAGTTTTGACCATTCCGGTAGTTCCGTATCATGATTTGGGACTTGGTTATATGCCCAAAATCGAATTCGGAGGTCCCTAGATCAAATTATCGCCATTTAACGGAATCTAGAAATCTAAGGCTAAAGATTTCTTAAGTTTGACCGGAGATTTGACTTTTTGATATCAGGGTCGAAATCTAGTTCTGAAAGTTTTCATAGATTCGTTATGTCATTTATAACTTGTGTGCAAAATTTGAAGTCAATCGGTTTTGATTTGATAGGTTTTTGCTTCGAATATAGAAGTTGAATGTTCTTAGTTTCAATAGGCTTGAATGGGGGTGTGATTCACAGTTTTAGTATTATTTGATGCGATTTGAGATTTCTACCAAGTCCGTGTTATGTTTTAGGACTTGTTGGTGTATTTTGTTGAGGTCTCGAGGGCCTCAGGTGGATTTCGGATGGTTAACGGATATAAAAAGGCTGCTGAATTTTCTTTTACAGCATGTGAACAGTACCCCGTGAACAGTACCGTGTACAGTACCCCATGAACAATACGGTGTACAGTACCCCGTGAACAGTCGTGAACAGTAAAAATGCATGAACAGTACTCCGAATTCTGGACATAACGTTTATTTCTGAAAATGGGTCCATTTTTGTCGAATTAGAGCTCGGGAAGAGCTATTTTTGGGAGATTTTCAGAGAAAACAACGGGATAAGTGTTCTTAACTTAATTTTGGTTAGATTACCCAAATCTATTATTAGTTTTGGCATTTAATTGGTGATTTTAGTTGGAAAAATCTTGAAAACCCTCTTGGTTTAATTTGAAGATCTGAGGGTCGATTTGATGTCGGATTTTAGTAAAATTGGTTTGGTTGGACTCGTGATTGGATGAGGTTTCATATTCCGTAATTTTTGTCGGGTTTCAATACGTGGGCCCCACGGGCGAATTTTTAGTGCAATTTCGGATTTTTAATGGAAAATGTAGAATTTCATATGGAATTAATTCCTATAATTTTTATTGACTGAATCGAATTGTTTATGACTAGATTTGAGAATTTCGGGCACGAATTCGCGAGGCAAAGGCTTGTTTTAATTTTGAATTGGTTGCAAAGCGAGGTAAGTGTTTGGTCTAACCTTAGCTTGAGAGATTAGGAGTTGTGTCCTATTCGTTATATGTTATTTGTTGAGTACGACGTATAGGCATGGTGACGAGTATCTATATGTTGGTGTCAAGCATGCCCGTGAGTCTTATACTTTGATTAATGTGACTCAGTTTCGTATTGTATATGCTCTATATAATAATTTCTATTGAGGTATATGACTTGTGAAAGTATTATTATTAATTGAACATGGTAGAGCATTTGCTTAAGTTGAGAATTTAATTGTTGAACATTGTAGAGCATTGGCTCAAGTTGAGAATTGAATTGTTGAACATTGTAGAGCATTTGCTTAAGTTGAGAATTTAATTGTTGAACATTATAGAGCATTGGCTCAAGTTGTGAATTGAGTTGTGAAGTAAACATGAAAGAAGAAAGGAGAGAGAGAATCATGATATTTTCTACCTTGCCGGGATGTTATTGTTTCCTCTTTTTCCGGGATTTGATTGTTGTACTATTATTCCCTTGCCGGGATTTTATTGTGATATTTTTGATTTCCCGTGCCCAAATTGCTTTGTGATTGTTTGTCATGACCCAAATCCCAAACCCGATCGTGATGGTGCCTCTCGTGAAGACAAGGCCAGCCAACAAAGCAAACGCTTCTTTTTAACAGTTATTTAACATTTATAAAGCTAAAACATGATTAGCATAATCAAAACCGCGGAAAACTACGATAACAACTGGGAACCATCCCGTCACAGCCCGACATCGGGGTGTCACTAGTCATGAGCTACTATAGAATTCACTAAAGAACTACAAGTTCGGAAATGGGAAACAAAGTCTGAAATTAATATGAAAAACATAAAATAAGGGAGAAGATCCGGTGTCGCGGACGCTAGCGGTCACCTGGCTCAACTACGATAACAAATCTTCAATCCGCTAATAAGCCGCTACCGGGCAAACAATACCTGCAACTGCACGCGAGGTACATGGAGTAAAGTGAGTACTTCCAACTCAGTGGTAATAAGAGTAAATAATAACTTCAGGCAAGAAATCCCGTAAGAGCACTCCACCATGCAATATGGGGCAACACAACCATTTGAGAAAAACAGTAGGTCCGGGAAACTTCCTTAGAAAATATCTGCCTCAGTTTAAAATCACATTCGAAAATATCATTTTTCCAACAATTTAAGCCAGTAAATGCAGGACAGGTAGTGCAAGTTAGCACAAAAGTCAGCCTCTCAGGCACAAGCAAGTATGTCTAATTGAACTCATAACTCGCCCTTCAGGCAATATTCTTACCGCTGGTCAGCCACTGTTACCTGACCCCTATACATTATACAATGTCACTGTTACCACTGTCTCAAATTTATCCACTTTGAAAGTGATCAGACAATCTCAGAACAACAAATAAATATCTCAAGAAATGACATAAACTCTCAAATTTATCCACTTTGAAAGTGATCAAACAATTTCAGAACAACAAATAAATATCTCAAGAAATGACATAAACAACAAATAGTGCACAAATGTATGAATGCAATGCAATGCATATGACGGTACACTCTGGTACCCATTGCGGCGTACAGTCCGATCCATTTAACGTCGACGGCGCTCACTAGGGGTGTGTACAGACTCCGGAGGGTCTCCTACAGCCCAAGCGCAATGTTACTACGGCATGCAGTCCGATCCAATATATATACACTACTGCAACGCGCAGCCCGATCCATGCATAGTTCAAAAATCATTATGAGCCCCATGGGCATTTATAAAACATTAGTCCTCAGCCCGAAATAACACTTAAAATATCATTTGAGTTTTCAAAACTTAGAAATATGGCTGAGTTTGCAAAACAGTATTCAAAACCTTCGTCTGAGACCGTATAATATGCAAATTATGCTAAAACAGTAATATCAATCCCCGAAGGATTCTACAAGTTGGCACAAGGCCTCAAACATGGCAATCAGCCCAAATTATGATGATAACAAGTAATTTCAGTCAAATACGCAGCAAAGTCAACAACCGGGACGGACCAAGTCACAATCCCCAACGGTGCTCTAACCCACGCTCATATCCGACATGCAAGTCACCTCAATACAGCACTATGATGTGCAAATCCGGGGTTTCAAACCCTCAGGATATCATTTACAAGTATTACTCACCTCGAACCGGTGAGATCTCTAGCCCGCGACGCCTTTTCCCCTCAACCCGGCCTCCACGCGCGTCGTATCTAACCAAAAACAAAGCGAATATATCACAATATGCTAAGGGAACAAAGCCCAAGCGAAAACAATCAAATTCGGGCACAAATTCCGAAATTACCAAAACCCGAGCCCCGGGCCCACTTCCCGACATTCAGAAATTTTTACATATTTAGATTCCTCATCTTTCCAGGAGTTCATACATACTAAGAATGTAAAAATCGAAGTTCAAATAACTCCTCAAATTCTCAATTTAGAATCTCAAAACTCAAGCCCTAGTTCTTCCCAAATTTCATCTCAAATCACTTATTAAATGATGAATTCAATGGTATATTCATGTACTCTAACCAAATCTGAGTTAGAATCACTTACCCCGATGAATTTCTTGAAAAACCTTCGAAATATCGCCAAAATCCGAGTTCTATAGGTCAAAATATCAAATAAAACCCAAAATCTCGTATTTATAGAGTACCCCTCGGATTCCGACAGTGCTAACCGCACAAAAATGACCGCGGTCCGCGCCCAGGGAGTGCTGACCGCACAAAAATGGTCACGGTCGTGCAGCAATTTGACTGCAGTGACATATAATAATATGTTTCTGAAAACTAGATTCAAAGCTCTACAACTTTCGTTTTTGAATCACCTCAAAATTCTTTGTAGATCAAAAGATATGAATCTCCGAAGTAGGACCAGTGACCTGCATATTCTTCCCCTGCGCGGCCGCGCGCCCAGCGCGAGAAGGAGCGCGGTACGCGCCGCCACTGCTGCCCTCTCCATTTTTCTAAGTTCCGGGGTGTCCGTACTCGCTCAAAATTCACCCGAAACACACCCAAGGCCCCCGGGACCTCAACCAAAAGCACCAACAAGTCTGAAAACACATCACGGACTTAGTCGAGGCCTCAAATCACATCACATATCATCAAAATCGCCAATTATGCATGGATTCAAGCCTAAGAACTTATTTAATTTTAAAATTTCACAACCGATGCCGAAACACATGAAAACTAGTCCGAATGACCTTAAATTTTGCAGACAAGTCCAAAATGACATAACGAAGCTACAGAAACTCTCGGAATTCCATTCCGACCCGCGGATCAAAATCTCGCATACCAACTGGATTTCGCCAAAATCCTAACTTCGCCAAAATAGGCTAACTTCTACACCGAACCTCCAAAATCACTTCTGATCACGCTCCTAAATCACAAATCATCTCCCGGAGCTAACCGAACCATCGGAATTCACCTCCGGGCTCTCTAACTCATAAGTCAGCGTCCGGTTGACTTTTCCAACTTAAGGCTTCTTAAAAGAGACTAAGTGTCTCATTTCTTATTAAAACCACTTCAAATCAACTCGATTACACAAGATATGGATAATGAAGAATAAGGAAGCTGAAAATGGGGAAAACGGAGTAGTAATTCATGAGACGACGGGTCGGGTCGTCACATTCTCCCCAACTTAAACAAACGCTCGTCCTTGAGCGTACCCAGAGTTGCCCTAGAAGCCAACCAAAAGCTGAGTAACCTTACTAAGCATATACTCGGGGGTGATCCCCCGTCACTATATCTCATATAGTTCCGATAACACATTTAAATCGAAATTACCCAATCCAGTCTAGCCCATAAATCATAGAACTACCTTTCTACTTCTGAAATCATCGATATGATCAAAACATCACACCTATACCTTGAATAGTCTCGAACCAGCTGTGATAAACCATACCTGCACCCTCGGGTGATATCATATGTTCTACCGTGTAATCCAAGCACTCGAAACGATGACTTCTGTTCACAATAGTTGCCCACAACAACCAAATACCGATAGAAAATCCCTTATTAGCTAAAGTCTTATTCCAACACTTTCATATACTGCCAACGATAAATGAGACATGCATCAAACCATAACCATCTCTCAGATCAACAACTTATGAAACCACTTCCCTTTTGACTAATACCACAACAGATTTTCGAGTCGAACCTCAATATTATCCTTCTAACAAGCCGAAATCAAATCTGTTCGTGTTCATCAATGACCCCAACGATCACCTAGAATCCAACACACCTATTTGGTGATATGACACCTCAATACAGGCCTAAGTCTCAACTTGCGTAATACGCGCACCCATAAGAAATGGTCCGAACATACTCAAAGCATGAAAATGACTCAACTGAGAAAGTTGTACCTCAAACTCACTAGTACTGCCACAACACAAGGCTGAGACCCTGTCTCACATCATAGAAATAGGACACACAGATTTGACCCGCACAAAGCTTTGCTGCAACGCGCAATCCTATCTATGTACTACTCCACATGAAATGCCTCAAGTGACTAGGCTTGAAATCGACAACCACGATCAATTGATGTCCGGAGCCAGAGCAATTCATTACACCCACGGTGAATCAAATAACACATACCCCGCAAACCTGATAGAACATAATCTAACTCACCTCACCACTCAACCCGTGGCATTTCCGGCATAGCCCATGGAACAATAGTTCACAAATTTCCCGACGCTAAGACAATCAGTATAAATTCTGACATCACATACAAAATCTAACATACCAACAAGTAAAGATCCAGCCTTAAAAGTGCCGCAATACTATTTAAGTGTCATCAACTTAATCACATTGCTCTTTTTCTCAAACATGTACCCTCTACAAATCACTATGATTAGAAATACAATTTCCTCAATCATCTGAAGATCATTCACCCCAAATTTGCCCGTACCACCTAAGAATGTTATGAATTTCCATTTAGAACTGAACCATAACCTTACACATGCAATTCTCAATCCTTCACAACATATCGCATATACCATATCATCCTAAGGTAACATGAGGACTTCACCTCCCTTCCGAACCAGGAACGTTTATGCACTCAACTAGTCAAGAACTTCCATTGATCCCATCTAGAAGAAAAATCACTACACATCACACGTCTCTCATATCCATAGAAAATGCACCTCTTCAACCACGGTAGAAACCATCAAGAACTCTCCGATTTTCCCTTTGCACAAATCAGACCTGCCAGGACTGAATCCTTATAAACTCGACCAAGATAATCAAGCCATCAAAACCCAAGAGCATCGGTGCAAAAATACTTGTAAGGGCTCATTACCTCGAACACATACGAAGAATTAATCATATCCTTACCATACTGATTCGGTATACTATCAAGCTATTTCATCTATCTAATTTCCCTTCTAATCCATCATTGACTTGATATTCCCTCTTGTTATAGAACCTCAGTTCCTCAACCCAAGCTCATTACACGAGACCCGAGAACAAGACCACACTGTCTAAGACCCATAAGCCACTGAATCTTCTATCAATTATTCCTATAAACACCACATTCCAAAATACTCTACTATGAAGAACTTCCTGTGAATCTAAGTGTGTTACCCTTACTTTCCAGATACTAATACATAGGATCCCATAATAACATAAAAATACCACAAGTCTTGACCCTTTCTAGTGAAAACACAGTCTCTGACCACATACACAACCTTAAGACACCTTATTGTTACATGTAGAATCTTGAACATAATAAAACCATTCTCGAGAGTCATTTACTTCTTATTCAAACTGCAATTTACCTGATCCAACGAACGAAACCACCCATGCCTCATTAGCACTCTGACACCGCAGGGTATGACCTCATTCCAATACAACCAAATATCTTCTTGCTCCATGCACCGAGCATTCTCTACCAACCGCAACTCTAAAACATTCTGTGATTCTCATACCCCATGAAACATAATATAACCTTTGTCAAAATTTTCTTTTCACTCGTGCCATTCTCGGCCTAATTTCCACAACCAGAACTGATTCACCAGCATGCATCAAATCGGAACTAACATAGTACATAACCGTACAATCCGCTAACCAATAGCAAGCTCCCCAACTTGGCTCGAAGCCATATATCACAAACACACTATACTCATAACGCATATACTCCATTGTTGTCATAATACCATAGTGAGATTAAACTCACTCTTTCATAAGCTTGTGGAAACACAAATCATCTGGAATTTTAACTCTTCTGTATTTTCTGGCATTCACTCACATAACAGTCAAGCCTACTCTCTAGGCGACCAAAATTTTACTAAGTCCCAAATATTTCAAAAATTTTGGCAGAGTTTCCTTTGTAATTGGGCCTATCCACCTGCTAGAGAATCACCAAAACCATCCTAACAACACGTCCACAACTTGACAAAGCATCACAATGTATATCAACACAACTAATCCCAATATTACATGTATTATACCATCAAAATTGATACATGGACATGCGTTGCACCTATTTGAATCATAACACATAGAAATACCTTTCAATCCTCCATTATTGGGCTATTCAACCGAGTAAGAACATATTCTTTCTTTAATGTTTTTGACTTTCAAGGTGGTCTCCTCAACTCATAGATTTCGACATAATATATTTACAGAAGTGATCTCAGCTCCCAGACTTATCTAACTAGTATGACAAATAGATTCCCCTCATAAGCCAATTACCCACTAGCTTTACCTTTAGTTAATATTTTTGTATACCTTCCACTGCCATACACATTACACAATCACTTAATATTCCTGAGTCTAAACTCATACCGTAACATGAAATTTTACTCCACTCCAACCAGGAGACATGAAAAGTTTTTCACGCGCCCATAACTTGGGACTACACATCTGATCACAATGGAAATCATACACTCCACAGTTCATCAATCATCCAGTAGACCTTCCTCGTCACTTCCAAGCTATATAGATAGATCTTGAAGTACTATCATACTCCTCAGGTAACTATCCAGCCATCATTCCCACTAATATGGACAATACTGAACATATAAGTTCATAACACTAGCTCGCACAATCAGCACCTTGGTGCTCAAGCCATAAGCAATGATCCGGCCTCAAGTCCTCCAGACTGGCCCAACATCAAACTCAAAGCGATCACGTCTCACCCCTCAATCAGGGAATCACAAGCCATTAAGGCTCATCTGATACTGAGCGCTCGTTTGCGCATGCAAACGCGTGGAAAGAATTTCAAGAATTACTTTTCAAGCTGAATCAAGAACACACGATAAAAATTCAAGAATATGAAGTTTTCCTAAAGGTTCTGCAGCCTCTCGAGGATATATACAGACGGCTCCATACCGATCCGCGAGACTCTACTAAACTTGCTCATGACTCGTGAGACCTAGTAACCTAGGCTCTGATACCAACTTGTCACGACCCAAATCCCAAACCCGATCATGATGGCGCCTCTCGTGAAGACAAGGCCAGCCAACAAAACAAACACTTCTTTTTAACAGTTATTTAACATTTATAAAGCTAAAACATTATTATCCTAATCAAAAGCACGGAAAACAATGATAACAACTGGGAACCATCCCGTCACAGCCCGACATCGGGGTGTCACTAGTCATGAGCTACTACAGAATTCACTAAAGAACTACAAGTCCGGAAATGGGAAACAAAGTATGAAATTAATATGAACAACATAAAATAATGGAGAAGATCTGGTGTCGCGGACGCTAGCGGTCACCTGGCTCAGCTACGATAACAAATCTTCAATCCGCTAATAAGCCGCTACCGGGAAAACAATACCTGCAACTGCACGCGAGGTACAAGGAGTAAAGTGAGTACTTCCAACTCAGTGGTAATAAGAGTAAATAATAACAGAAGGCCAGAAATCCCGTAAGAGCACTCCACCATGCAATATGGGGCAACACAACCATTCGATAAAAACAGTAGGTCCGGGAAACTTCCTTAGAAAATATCTGCCTCAGTTTAAAATCACATTCGAAAATATCATTTTTCCAACAATTTAAGCCAGTAAATGCAGGACAGGTAGTGCAAGTTAGCACAAAAGTCAGCCTCTCGGGCACAAGCAAGTATGTCTAATTGAACTCATAACTCGCCCTTCAGGCAATATTCTTACCGTTGGTCAGCCACTGTTACCTGACCCCTATACATTATACAATGTCACTGTTACCACTGTCTCAAATTTATCCACTTTCAAAGTGATCAGACAATCTCAGAACAAAAAATTAATATGTCACTGTTACCACTGTCTCAAATTTATCCACTTTGAAAGTGATCAGACAATCTCAGAACAACAAATAAATATCTCAAGAAATGACATAAACAACAAATAGTGCACAAATGTATGAATGCAATGCAATGCATATGACGGTACACTCTGGTACCCACTGCGGCATGCAGTCCGATCCATTTAACGTCGACGGCGCTCACTAAGGGTGTGTACAGACCCCGGAGGGGCTCCTACAGCCCAAGCGCAATGTTACTGCAGCGTGCGGTCCGATCCAATATATATACACTGCTGCGGCGCACAGCCCGATCCATGCTGATTTCAGTATAAATACTGTTGCGGTGCGCAGCCCGATCCATGCACAGTTCAAAAATCATTATGAGCCCCATGGGCATTTATAAAACAATAGTCCTCAGCCCGAAATAACACTTAAAATATCATTTGAGTTTTCAAAACTTAGAAATATGGCTGAGTTTGCAAAACAGTATTCAAAACCTTGGTCTGAGACCGTATAATATGCAAATTATGCTAAAACAGTAATATCAATCCCCGAAGGATTCTACAAGTTGGCACAAGGCCCCAAACATGGCAATCAGCCCAAATTATGATGATAACAAGTAATTTCAGTCAAATACGCAGTAAAATCAACAACCGGGACGGACCAAGTCACAATCCCCAATGGTGATCTACCCCATGCTCATATCCGGCGTGCAAGTCACCTCAATACAGCAAATCTGGGGTTTCAAACTCTCAGGATATCATTTACAAGTATTACTCACCTCGAACCGGTGAGATCTCTAGCCTGCGACGCCTTTGCGTCTCAACCCTTGATGTCGAATTTTAGTAAAATTGGTATGGTTGGACTCGTGGCTGGATGAGGTTTCATATTCCTTAATTTTTGTCGGGTTCCGAGATGTAGGCCCCACGGGCGAATTTTGAGTGCAATTTCGGATTTTTAATGGAAAATGTAGAATTTCATATGGAATTAATTCCTATAATTTTTATTAACTGAATCGAATTATTGTGGCTAGATTCGAGGCATTCGGAGGTCGATTTGAGAGACAAAGGCATCGCGAGCTAGAGGATTAGCCGGTTCGAGGTAAGTAATGATTGTAAATACTGTCCTGAGGGTTTGAAACCTCGGATTATACGTCGTTGTGTTACTTTGAGGTGACTTGCATGCTGGATGACGAGCGTGGGGTAGACCACCGCTGGGAATTGTGACCTAGTCCATCCCGAACGAATATTGTAATGCGTATTTGATAGTTAATTGTTTGACATTATTATATTTTTGGGTTGTATGCCATGTTTGGGGTCTTGTGCCGACTTTTTGAGACCCTTAAGGGCATTTTTACTATCTTTCCTCACTCTATTTGTTTGAAAGCATATTCTCAGTCATGTTTTACATATTTATTGCTCAAATCTAGATTTATCACTATATTCTTAACATGTGGAAATTGTTTTGGGCTGAGTTCCCTGTTTTACTAAGATAGACCGAGGGTCTGATTATGAGATTGATGACTGAGATAGACTGAGAGTCTGATGGTGAGGTTAATGACTGAGAGAGACCGAGGGCCTAGTTGTGAGGATTATATATATATGGATCGGGCTGCACGTCGCAGCAATGTGTGTATATATATATATATGGATCGAGCTGCACGTTGCAGCGATACTTATATGGGTCGGGCTGCACACCGCAACAATATAGCGCTTGGGCTGTAGGAGCCCCTCCGGAGTCTGCACACCCCCAGTGAGTGCAGTTGACTATTTATATGGATCAGGCTGTGCACCACAGTGATGCATGGATCGGGCTGCACGCCGCAGCGGTTACTTTGATTTCAGTTATTGTGAGAGATATACAGATCGGGCTGCACGCCGCAACGGTTACTTTGATTTTAGTTATTGTGAGAGATATACGGATCCGGTTGCACGCCGCAGCGGTTACTATATGGTACCAATTGAGCGTGAATGCTGAGTGCGAGTACTGATTGGTAAGAGTTGAGTCACGAGTGACAGAAAGGCTATCTCGAGGGGCGACATATATATACATGCATATGAGTGGTGTTTTGCCTAAGAGGCCTATTTATGGACTTATTGATTTCACTCCTCTTAAAATGAGTTTCTATCGAATATGTTGATTTATTGACTGTTTTCACTCATCTTTATATAGAGCCTCTGTCGGAAAGTTGCACAAAAGTTTTAAAATAACTTTTATTTAAACTGGGGTTTATGAGATGTTCAAAAATTAATCACTGATTTGACATTGGTTATTTCCACTGAGATTTTCAAGTTATGAAGTGTTTGTGATTACTGTTTTGCCCTAGGGGCTGTTTTACGAACTATGCTTTGCCCGAGGGGCCGATTATGACTTTAATCTCTATTATTATTTTAAATGGTATTGAACCCCTACTGAAACTGTTGGAAGGTATTTCAAAGATGATTTTTACTAAAAGTTGGATTTTAAAAGGAAAGATTGACGCGTACTATGATTTGAAAGCCTGTTGTGTTTATTGAACCTAGAGTAAATGTGGATTCATTGTTTTCTACTGCACAGCCTTTATTTACTCTTATTACTTACTGGGTTGGAGTACTCACATTACTCCCTTCACCTCGTGTGCAGATTCAGGTATATCGGAACCCGGTAGCGGGTGTTGATAGCTCAGCCGCGGAGTCATCAGAGTTAGCAAGGTGGCTGCATGACGCTCGCAGCACCGCTTCTTTCCCCTCATTGTTGTTGCTGTATTTAGTACATTTTTAGACTTTTATTGTATTCAGACCTTGATAGTTGCTCATGACTAGTGACACCCCGATGTTGAGCTGGTATTTTATTCCGCACTGTTATTCCAGGATTTTATTATGAAACATTATTTAATTTAAAGACTTAAAAATGACTCTTAATGCTTAAAGGGTTAAGGTGAGTGTTGTGTCGGCTGGCCTTGTCTTCACGAGATGCGTCATCACGACCGGGTCGGTTTGGGGTCGTGACAGCTGAGACCTATATTATTTATGATTATGAAATGAGGTGTCATAAGGTGACCTTTACTCGAAAGAATTATATTCGAAAGATGCTTATTTGAAAGATATTTATTTGAAGGAAATATATTCAAAACATATTTATTGAAAAGCATATTATCTTAAAGATTATTACTTGAAGTAATTATAGGCGAAAGATTTATATTTTAAGGACTTGATTAATTGATTGCACTTATATTTATTATTTGTTGAGAAGCATTTATGGTGTTCTTGTTGACTTCTAATTATATCACTGGTTGATCAGTGTTGCCATCATTGTTATCTGCTTCCTATTTTTTTTTGTACGCTATATTGTACATGTTTATTTGGTATTCTGGTCCTAGCCTCGTCACTACTTCGCCGAGGTTAGGCTAGGCACTTACCAGCACATGGGGTCGGTTGTGCTGATACTACACTTCTGTATATTTTTATGTACAGATCCAAGTATTTGATCGATAGTAGCTGTTCGTTGCGGTGGAGACTCAAGGTAAACCTGTTGCAGCGTTCGCAGTCCTTGAAGTCACTTTCAATTGAGCTTATTTCCATATGTTCCCTTGTTTCGGAATAGTGATGTATTTATGTTGTATGACTACTCCTAGAAAGGCTTATGACTTGTACTACTGGTTTTGGGAATTGTAAATTGTTTAGAAAAATTTCATTTAAAGGTTGTAATTTTCAATGTTATTTTAGTTAATGTTAGGCTTACCTAGTTTAGAGACTAGGTGCCATCACGACTCCTTCGGAGGGATTTTTGGGTCGTGATAGAAGGATGATATACTAGAGGAAGAGTTTGATCTTGGAATTGAATTTATAGCTAAGAAGACATGGTTTTTTGAACTTCATTATTCTGGTATAGGCATCAATGAAACGGTATGTCAACATACATTACTTTTTGTATTGTTT
This sequence comes from Nicotiana sylvestris, assembly GCF_000393655.2. Classification (NCBI taxonomy): domain Eukaryota; kingdom Viridiplantae; phylum Streptophyta; class Magnoliopsida; order Solanales; family Solanaceae; genus Nicotiana; species Nicotiana sylvestris. Next base: position 21,751,278 of record NC_091060.1, read on the forward strand.
TACAATAAATATGTGTATGCATATTCAATTGATATTTGTTTTCTTTTTGTATCATATTGATGTGATATTCTATTACCTCCGGAAGAAAGCAAAATATGAAAACATAAGGATGACAACTTGTCACGACCCAAAATCCCAACCCGGTTGTGATGGCGCCTCTCGTGGGGACAAGGCCAGCCAACAACAAAACAATACATCTCTTTATAATTACTTAGCAGGAATAAGTCTAATTCGCAGATAATATAATCACAAGTGCGCAGTAAACATGATAGAATAATGGAAACCATCCCGACTCAGCCCGAAATCGGGGTGTCACAAGCCACGAGCATCTAAAGATCTAAATACTAATACAAGACCAGCAATATACAGAATGGAATTTAGAATCAATGAAGAAATACGGTGCCGTGAACGCTGACGGTCACCTTGCTCAGCTACAATAGTATACCTTCAGTCCGCTAATAACCCGCTACCGGGTGAACAGTACCTGCAACTGCACGCGAGGTGCAGGGAGTAAAGTGAGTACTTCCAACTCAGTGGTAATAAGAGTAAATAATAACTGAGCGATAAGAAATCACGTAAGAACACTTCATCATGCTATCTAAGACGGTACAACCCTTTTTGAAAACAGTAATTCCATGAAAATCCTTTATAAAATATCTTACTCAGTTTTAAACCTCTTTTGAAAATGATCTTTTTCAACAGTTGTGAAATAATTTCAGAACAATTAGTGCCGCTATGCACAGAAATCCGCCCCTCGGGCACAAATATCACAGTTAAACAAGTAAAAGACAAGTAAGTATGCAAAATGAACACATAAACCTCGCCCCTCGGGCAAACATATGGAACTGAGCAGCTAAACACCAGTATAAATACAAATACATGAATGCAATGCAATGCATATGATGGTACATTCCAGTACCCACTGCGGCGTGCAGCCCGAGCCATCCATATTTATTTATCGTCGACGGCGCTCACTGGGGGTGTGTACAGACTCCGGAGGGGCTCCTACAGCCCAAGCGCAATATCTTGGTCAGTCATTGTTACCTGACCGGTCAGCCATTGTTACCTGACCAATTTATATCATACAGTGCCATTGTTACCACTGTTCAAGTATATCATCCAGTGTCATTGTTACCACTGTTTCAAGTATATCACACAGTGTCATTGTTACCACTGTTTCAAGTCACTTTATAATCAGTCCAGAAAATAATATAATAAGCCCCTTGGGCATTTACAAAATCGAAGTTTCCAACCCGAAATGCATTTAAAATATCATTTAAGTTTTCAAAACTTAGAAATACGACTGGGTTTGCAAAACAGCATTTAAAACCTTGGACTGAAGTTAGATGATATGCAAATCATGTTAAGCAGTAATATCAATCCTCGAAGGATTTTACAAGTCGGCACAAGTCCCCAAACATGGCAATCAGCCCAAATTATGATGATAACAAGTAATTTCAGTCAAATACATAGTAAAATCAACAGCCGGGACGGACCAAGTCACAATCTCCAACGGTGCACTACCCCACGCTCATATTCGGCGTGCAAGTCACCTCAATACAACACTATGATGTGCAAATCTGGGGTTTCAAACCCTCAAGATATCATTTACAAGTATTACTCACCTCAAACCGGTGAGATCTCTAGCCCGCGATGCCTTTGCCTCTCAACTCGGCCTCCACGTGCGTCGTATCTAACCAAAAACAGAGCGAATATATCACAATATGCTAAGGGAACAAAGCCCAAGCAAAAACAATAAAATTCGGGCACAAATTCCGAAATTACCAAAACCCGAGCCCCGGTCCCACTTCTCGAAACTCAGAAATTTTTACATATTTAGATTCCTCATCTTTCCACGAGTTCATACATACCAAGAATGTAAAAATCGGAGTTCAAATGACCCCTCAAATCCCCAATTTAGAATCTCAAAACTCAAGCCCTAGTCCTTCCCAAATTCCATCTCAAATCACTTATTAAATGATGAATTCAATGGTATATTCATGTACTCTAACCAAATCTGAGTTAGAATCACTTACCCCGATGAATTTATTGAAAAACCTTCGAAAAATCGCCAAAATCCGAGCTCTATAGGTCAAAATATCAAATAAAACCCAAAATCTCATATTTATAGAGTACCCCTCGGATTCCGACAGTGCTGACCGCACAAAAATGACCGCGGTCCACGCCCAGGGAGTGCTGACCGCACAAAAATGGTCGCGGCCGCGCAGCAATTTGACTGCAGTGACAGGCTTCCGTATTTTGGCCATAACCTTCTCTACAGGTGTAAAAATTGAGATGTCCTTATCTTTCCAGAAACTAGATACGAAGGGCTACAACTTTCGTTTTTGAATCACCTCAAAATTCCTTGTGGATCAAAAGATATGAGCTTCCGAAGTAGGACCAGCAACCTGCAGTCTTCAGTGACCGTGGTCCGCGCCCACTTTGACGCGGTCAGCGCTGGCCAGCGCGCCCAGCGCGAAAAGGAGCGCGGTCCGCGCCACAACTACTGCCCCCTCCATTTTCTAAGTTCCGGGGTGTCCGTACTCGCTCAAAACTCACCCGAAACATGCCCGAGGCCCCCGAGACCTCAACCAAAAGCACCAACGCGTCCTAAACATTATTCAATCTCGTTCCAATCATCAAAACACCTCGACTAACACCAAAAATCCTCAAATCACATCGAATTCAAGCCTATGAATCTCAAGAACTTTCAAATTCCATTTTTGATCAAAAACCCAACCAAACCATGTCCGAATGACCTCAAATTTTGCAGACAAGTCAAAAATGACATAACGAAGTTACAGAAACTCTCGGAATTCCATTCTGACCCTCGGATCAAAATCTCACCTATCAACCGGAATTCGCCAAAATACGAACTTCCGCTAATTCAAGCCTAATTCTACACCGCACCTCCAAAACCACTTCTGATCACTCTACTAAGTCACAAAGCACCTCCCGAAGCTAACTGAACCATCAGAACTCACATCCGAACCCTCTAACACATAAGTCAACATCCGGTTGACATTTCCAAAATAAGCCTTCCTTAAAGAGACTAAGTGTCTCATTTCCTATCAAAACCAATCCGATTTAACTCTAACACACCGAAGACTGATAACGAAACATGAAGAAGCATAAAATGGGAAAGACAAAGCGGTTCTCATAAGACGACGGGTTGGGTCGTCACATCCTCCCCAACTTAAACAAACGCTCGTCCTCGAGCGTACCCAGAGTTATCCTAGAAGCTAACAAATAGCTGAATGACCTTACCAAGAATATACCCGGGGGTGATCCTACGTCACCCTATCTCGCATAGGTCCGATAACACAACATAGCTGAAATTTCACAATCCATCTAGTCTATAAACCATAGAACCACATTGCACTTTCCGAAATCATACACAAGATCCGATCCTCACCTCCATACTCAGAATAGGCCCGAACCAGCTGTAATAACCCTCAATCATATGATATACTACATAACCCAAACACTCGAAACAATAACTTCTATACACAGCAGTTGCCCACAGTGCCCGAATATCGGTAGGAAACCTCTTATCAACTAAGGTCTTATTCTAACACTTCCATATACTGTCAACGATAAATGAAACACGCAACAAACCATAACCATTTCTCATATCGACCACTCATGAAGCCTCTTCCCTTTTGACTAATACCATAACAGGTTTCTGAGCCGAACCTCGATATTATCCTTCTTACAAGCTGAAATCAAATCTGTTCGTATTCATTAATGATCCCAACGATCACCTCGAATCCAACACACCACTCTGGTGATATGATGCCTCAATAAAGGCCAAAGCCACAACTTGCATAATACACGCACCAATAAGAAACGGTCTGAACATACTTAAATCATAAAAAAATGACTCAAACGAAAGAGCTGTACCTCAAGCTCATCAATACCATCACAACACAAGGCTGAAACCCCATCTCACATCATATAAATAGAACACTGAATCCACCCCGAAAGGTCATATCTCTATGTGGCCTCGCTACAACGCGCGATCCTATTCAATCACTATTATACATAAAACACCTACAGTCACCATGCTCAAAATCGACAACCACGCACAATTTGATGTTTGAAACCAAAGTAGATCATTACACCCACAGTGAAAAAAGTAGCATATACCATGCAAACCCGATAGGACGTAACCGGTACGCCATACACTGAGCAATACCCAATTATTCTTCCGCTCGACTTCCACTATGAACCCCAACAGAATCGCACCATTAGTGCCCATAACCAATAAATCATAACGTCTCGCAACACAGAAGGCAACTCACGGACCTCCCGATCACTAATAGGCTCAATAATGGTCGAGTCAACCTAACCCTCAATGATACAATTCGGAGTCAATCGAGCCGACTCAAGCTAGAACACGCATCCATATTAGCCTGCCAACGAACTCCTTACCGAGGAAGCCTGAAGCTGCTTTTTCCACTACCATAACTCCTACCATAGTCACACGATACGGTGCCCGGCACCAAATCAATACCGAAATCCACAACTCCGTCTGGCGACATGCCCGGCCACAAGAAACATATTCGAAAAGTCCCTCAACATCAGAACTGAATCAATGATGGCAACCTCTGCGTTGACATCCATCACGAGGCCCAAATAAGGAAAGCAACCCTTCCCGCCCGTCTTATTCTAACACTTCCATATACTGTCAACGATAAATGAAACACGCAACAAACCATAACCATTTCTCATATCGACCACTCATGAAGCCTCTTCCCTTTTGACTAATACCATAACAGGTTTCTGAGCCGAACCTCGATATTATCCTTCTTACAAGCTGAAATCAAATCTGTTCGTATTCATTAATGATCCCAACGATCACCTCGAATCCAACACACCACTCTGGTGATATGATGCCTCAATAAAGGCCAAAGCCACAACTTGCATAATACACGCACCAATAAGAAACGGTCTGAACATACTTAAATCATAAAAAAATGACTCAAACGAAAGAGCTGTACCTCAAGCTCATCAATACCATCACAACACAAGGCTGAGACCCCGTCTCACATCATATAAATAGAACACTGAATCCACCCCGAAAGGTCATATCTCTATGTGGCCTCGCTACAACGCGCGATCCTATTCAATCATTATTATACATAAAACACCTACAGTCACCATGCTCAAAATCGACAACCACGCACAATTTGATGTTTGAAACCAAAGTAGATCATTACACCCACAGTGAAAAAAGTAGCATATACCATGCAAACCCGATAGGACGTAACCGGTACGCCATCCACTGAGCAATACCCAATTATTCTTCCGCTCGACTTCCACTCTACTAGAGCATACTCCGACACACCTCGCCACTCACCTTGTGGCATTTCCGGCATAGCCCATAACGCAATAATCCATAATAACCCAACACTGAGAAATCCAGTCTAACCCCGATATCATATCCAAAATCTGATATACCAGACAAGGAAAGGTCCACTCGGGCCCCCAAATCCCGATAGCCGTTACACACGATCCACAATCACAACATAGCCTGAATATGAGAACTTCCATCTTCAAATCCACGCGACACATGAATCACCACATCATATCCCAATTTCACCGTCCGAAAGCATACCACACCTTAATACCCAATAATTCCACGATAGACTCTAAAAGTTCCCTGTACTACCAAGCCAACCCAAATATCACCAATCGATCTAATAAGAAAGTGCCGCAATACCACCGAAGTTCCATCCATTTAATCATATTGCCCTTTTCCTGAAACATATACTCTCATCAAATCACTTTCAAATAGTAGTACCATTTTCCTTGATTATCTGAGGCTACCCACTGCCTAAGTGTTTCATGATCTTCCTTTCTGAACCAAACTGTAACCTAACACACGCAAGTCTCGGTCCTCCACAACATACTGCATTTAACATACCATCCGAGGATACATGAAAACCTTACCTCCCTTCCAGGCCACAGACATCTATGCACTCCACTAGTCAATAACTTCCATCGATCCCATCTAGAAGAAAAATCATTACACATCCCATGTCTCTCATATTCATAGAAAATGTACCTCTTCAACCACGGTAGAAATCAACAAGAACTCTCTCAATTCCGTTTGCATAAATTAAACTGCCAGGACGGAATCCTTCTAACTCGACCAAGCTAAGCAAGCCAACAAAACCCAAGAGCATTGCTACAAAGTACTTGTATGAACTCATTACCTCGAACACATACAAAGAATTAATCATACCTTTACCATACCGATCCGGTCTACTATCAAGCTACTCCATCTATCTAAATTTCCTTCTGATTCATATTCAACTTGATATTTCTCCTTGTTGTAGCACCACAATTCCTCAACCCAGGCTCACTACGCGAGACCCAAGCACAAGACCACACCGTCTAAGACCCATAAGCCACTGAATCCTCTCTCAATTATTTCCAGATACCCCACATTCCAACATACTTCACTCCGAAGAACTTCCTGCGAATCTAAATCCGTTACCTTTGCTTTCCTGATACTGATACATAGGATCTTATAATCGATATAGAGATATCATAAGTCTTGACCTCATCCAATGAAAACACAGTTTATAACCCCATATACAACTTTAAGATACCCAATTGTTACATGTGGAACCTCAAACACATTACAACCATTTTCGAGAGTCATTCACTCTATTCAACTTGCATTTAGCCTGCTCAACTAACAAAACCACCTGTGCCTCATTAGCACTCTGACACCGCAAGATACAACCTTATCCCAATACAATCAAGCATCTTCCTTCTCTATACGCTGAGCATTCTTTACAACAGCTCAAGACATCCTGTTATTTTCACACATCTACGAAGCACCATATAACCTTTATTAAAATTTTCCTACTCGTGCCATCATCGGCTCAATTTCCACTCGCCAGCAGACCTCAATTCAAAACCAGCATAGCAACACCACCGTACAATCAGCTGACCAATAACAAGCTCCCCAACTTGGCTCGAAGCCATAGATCAGAACACACAATACTCATAATGTGTATACTCCACTGCTGCCTTAATACCATAGTGAGATTAAACTCAAATCATTTGTAAGCTTGTGAAAACACAGATCATCTAGTACTTTAAATCTTCTGCAAATCTCGCATTCATCCTCGCAACAGTTAAGCTCACTCTCTTGTGCGACCCCAAAATTTCAAACTTCAACACTTACAATTCACTGGCACATGAGGTCTCCTATCATTCACATAAGGATCACACCGCCTCAGCACACTTCGCGGGAGATAACCCACCTGCTTCGCCTCAATATAACCTTTTCGTAGACCTTCCACCGCCATAAGCATTACGCAGTCACTTGATCTTCTTGAGTCTGTACTCATACCGCAATGTGAAATTTACTTCTCTCTCAACTAGGAGACTTGAAAAGCTTCTTCACACACCTATAATCTCGGAACTACACTTCCACTTACAATGGAAATCCTACATTTAGTAGTCCATCTATCATCCAACAAATCTTCCTCGACACTTCCAAGTCATATAGAAACATCACGCAGTACTAGCATATTCATCACATAGCTATCCAGCTGTCACTCCCACTATTAGGGACAATACTGAACATATAAGTTCAAAACACTTACTCGTATAATCAGCACTTCGGTGCTCAACCCATAGGCAAAAATACGGCCTCAAGTCCTCCAGACTGGCCCAACATAAACTCATAGAGATTACATCTCGCCCCTCGATCGGGGATTCACAATCCATCAAGACACATCTGATACTGAGCACTCATGCGTGCATACGGACACGTGGAAGGAATTTCAAGAGTTACTTTTCAAGCTGAATCAATGACGCACGATAAGAATTCAAGAATGTGAAGTTATTCCTAAGGTTTTGCAGCCTCTCGAGGATAAATACAGACGTCTCCGTACCGATCCGCGAGACTCTACTAAACCTGCTCATGACTCGTGAGACCTATGTAACCTAGGCTCTGATACCAACTTGTCACGACCCAAAATCCTAACCCGGTCGTGATGGCGCCTCTCGTGGGTACAAGGCCAGCCAACAACAAAACAATACATCTCTTTATAATTACTTAGCAGGAATAAGTCTAATTTGCAGATAATATAATCACAAGTGCTTAGTAAACATGATAGAATAATGGAAACCATCCCGACTCAGCCCGAAATCGGGGTGTCACAAGTCACGATCATCTAAAGATCTAAATACTAATACAAGACCAGCAATATACAGAATGGAATTTAGAATCAATGAAGAAATACGGTGCCATGAACGCTGACGGTCACCTTGCTCAGCTACAATAGTATACCTTCAGTCCGCTAATAACCCGCTACTGGGTGAACAGTACCTGCAACTGCACGCGAGGTACAGGGAGTAAAGTGAGTACTTCCAACTCAGTGGTAATAAGAGTAAATAATAACTGAGCAATAAGAAATCATGTAAGAACACTTCATCATGCTATCTAAGATGGTACAACCCTTTTTAAAAAATAGTAATTCCATGAAAATCCTTTATAAAATATCTGACTCAGTTTTAAACCTCTTTTGAAAATGATTTTTTCAACAGTTGTGAAATAATTTCAGAACAATCAGTGCCGCTATGCACAGAAATCCGCCCCTCGGGCACAAATATCATAGTTAAACAAGTAAAAGACAAGTAAGTATGCAAAATGAACACATAAACCTCACCCCTCGGGCAATCATATAGAATAGTAGCAGCCCTTTGGGCACAATTAGTTCCTGGTCAGCCATTGTTACCTGACCGCACGGTGTTATTCCTGGTCAGCCATTGTTACCTGACCAAATTGCATTATACAGTGTCATTGTTACCACTGTTTCAAATCACATGGGTACCCGCGCTCACTGTGGGTGTGCAGACTCCGGAGGGGCTCCTACAGCCCAAGCGCAATAACAAGCCATCTCGTGGCATCAATCAAGTCCTGGTCAGTCATTGTTACCTGACCAATTTATATCATATAGTGCCATTGTTACCACTGTTCAAATATATCATCCAGTGTCATTGTTACCACTGTTTCAAGTATATCACACAGTGTCATTGTTACCACTGTTTCTAGTCACTTTATAATCAGTCCAGAAAATAATATAATAAGCCCCTTGGGCATTTACAAAATCGAAGTTTCCAACCCGAAATGCATTTAAAATATCATTTAAGTTTTCAAAACTTAGAAATACGACTGGGTTTGCAAAACAGCATTTAAAACCTTGGACTGAAGTTAGATGATATGCAAATCGTGCTAAGCAGTAATATCAATCCTCGAAGGATTTTACAAGTCGGCACAAGGCCCCAAACATGGCAATAAGCCAAAATTATGATGATAACAATTAATTTCAATCAAATACATAGTAAAATCAACAACCGGGACGGACCAAGTCACAATCCCCAACGGTGCTCTACCCCACGCTCATATTCGGCGTGCAAGTCACCTCAATACAACACTATCATGTGCAAATCGAGTTTCAAATCCTCAAGATATCATTTACAAGTATTACTCACCTCGAACCGGTGAGATCTCTAGCCCGCGACGCCTTTGCCCCTCAACTCGGCCTCCACGCGCGTCGTATCTAACCAAAAACAGAGCGAATATATCACAATATGCTAAGGGAACAAAGCCCAAGCGAAAACAATAAAATTCGGGCACAAATTCCGAAATTACCAAAACCCGAGCCCCGGTCCCACTTCTCGAAACTCAGAAATTTTTATATATTTAGATTCCCCATCTTTCCACGAGTTCATACATACCAAGAATGTAAAAATCGGAGTTCAAATGACCCCTCAAATCCTCAATTTAGAATCTCAAAACTCAAGCCCTAGTCCTTCCCAAATTCCATCTCAAATCACTTATTAAATGATGAATTCAATGGTATATTCATGTACGCTAACCAAATCTGAGTTAGAATCACTTACCCCGATGAATTTCTTGAAAAACCTTCGAAAAATCACCAAAATCCGAGCTCTATAGGTCAAAATATCAAATAAAACCCAAAATCTCGTATTTATAGAGTACCCCTCGGATTCCGACAGTGCTGACCACACAAAAATGACCGCGGTCCGCGCCCAGGGAGTGCTGACCGCACAAAAATGGTCGCGGCCGCGCCGCAATTTGACAGCAGTGACAGGCTTCAGTATTCTGGCCATAACATTCGCTACAGGTGTCCAAATTAAGATATCTTTACCTTTCCGGAAACTAGATACGAAGGGCTACAACTTTCTTTTTTGAATCACCTCAAAATTCCTTGTGTATCAATAGATATGAGCTTCCGAAGTAGGACCAGCAACCTGCAGTCTTCAGTGACCGCGGTCCGCGCCCACTTTGACGCGGTCAGCGCTGGCCAGCGCGCCCAGCGCGAAAAGGAGCGCGGTCCACGCCACAACTGCTGCCCCCTCCATTTTCTAAGTTCCGGGGTGTCCGTACTCGTTCAAAACTCACCCGAAACATGCCCGAGGCCCCCGGGACCTCAACCAAAAGCACCAACGCGTCCTAAACATTATTCAATCTCGTTCCAATTACCAAAACACCTTGACTAACAACAAAAATCCTCAAATCACATCGAATTCAAGCCTATGAATCTCAAGAACTTTCAAATTCCATTTTTGATCAAAAACCCAACCAAACCACGTCCGAATGACCTCAAATTTTGCAGACAAGTCCAAAATGACATAACGAAGTTACAAACTCTCAGAATTCCATTCCGACCCTCGGATCAAAATCTCACCTATCAACCGGAATTCGCCAAAATACGAACTTCCACCAATTCAAGCCTAATTCTACACCGCACCTCCAAAACTACTTCTGATCACTCTCCTAAGTCACAAATCACCTCCCGAAGCTAACCGAACCATCAGAACTCACATCCGAACCCTCTAACACATAAGTCAACATCCGGTTGACATTTCCAAAATAAGCCTTCCTTAAAGAGACTAAGTGTCTCATTTCCTATCAAAACCAATCCGATTTAACTCTAACACACCGAAGACTGATAACGAAACATGAAGAAGCATAAAATGGGAAAGACAAAGCGGTTCTCATAAGACGACGGGTTGGGTCGTCACATCCTCCCCAACTTAAACAAACGCTCGTCCTCGAGCGTACCCAGAGTTATCCTAGAAGCTAACAAATAGCTGAATGACCTTACCAAGAATATACCCGGGGGTGATCCTACGTCACCCTATCTCGCATAGGTCCGATAACACAACATAGCTGAAATTTCACAATCCATCTAGTCTATAAACCATAGAACCACATTGCACTTTCCGAAATCATACACAAGATCCGATCCTCACATCCATACTCAGAATAGGCCCGAACCAGCTGTAATAACCCTCAATCATATGATATACTACATAACCCAAACACTCGAAACAATAACTTCTATTCACAGCAGTTGCCCACAGTGCCCGAATACCGGTAGGAAACCTCTTATCAACTAAGGTCTTATTCTAACACTTCCATATACTGCCAACGATAAATGAAACACGCAACAAACCATAACCATTTCTCATATCGACCACTCATGAAGCCTCTTCCCTTTTGACTAATACCATAACAGGTTTCTGAGCCGAACCTCGATATTATCCTTCTTACAAGCTGAAATCAAATCTGTTCGTATTCATTAATGATCACAACGATCACCTCGAATCCAACACACCACTCTGGTGATATGACACCTCAATACAGGCCAAAGCCACAACTTGCATAATACACGCACCAATAAGAAACGGTCTGAACATACTTAAATCATAAAAAAAAAATGACTCAAACGAAAGAGTTGTACCTCAAGCTCATCAATACCATCACAACACAAGGCTGAGACCCCGTCTCACATCATATAAATAGAACACTGAATCCACCCCGAAAGGTCATATCTCCATGTTGCCTCGCTACAACGCGCGATCCTATTCAATCACTGTTATACATAAAACACCTACAGTCACCATGCTCAAAATTGACAGCCACGCACAATTTGATGTTTGAAACCAAAGTAGATCATTACACCCACAGTGAAACAAGTAGCATATACCATGCAAACCCGATAGGATGTAACCGGTACGCCATCCACTGAGCAACACCCAATTATTCTTCCGCTCGACTTCCACTATGAACCCCAACAGAATTGCACCATTGGTGCCCATAACCAATAAATCATAACGTCTCGCAACACAGAAGGCAACTCACGGACCTCCCGATCACTAATAGGCTCAATAACGGCCGAGTCAACCTAACCCTCAATGATACAATTTGGAGCCAACCGAGCCGACTCAAGCTAGAACACGCATCCACATTAGCCTGCCAACGAACTCCTTACCGAGGAAGCCTGAAGCTGCTTCTTCCACTACCATAACTCCTGCCAGAGTCATACGATACGGTGCCCGGCACCAAATCAATACCGAAATCCACAACTCCGTCTGGAGACATGCCCGACCACAAGAAACATATTCGAAAAGTCCCTCAACATCATAACTGAATCAATGATGGCAACCTCTGTGTTGACATCCATCACGAGGACCAAATAAGGAAAGCAACCCTTCCCAGCCGTCCGCTGTTTCTTTGAAACATAAACTACTCTACTAGAGCATATACCATGCAAACCCGATAGGACGTAACCGGTACGCCATCCACTGAGCAATACCCAATTATTCTTCCGCTCGACTTCCACTCTACTAGAGCATACTCCGACACACCTCGCCACTCACCTTGTGGCATTTCCGGCATAGCCCATAACGCAATAATCCATAATAACCCAACACTGAGAAATCCAGTCTAACCCCGATATCATATCCAAAATCTGATATACCAGACGAGGAAAGGTCCACTCGGGCCCCTAAATCCCGATAGCCGTTACACACGATCCATAATCACAACATAGCCTGAATATGAGAACTTCCGTCTTCAAATCCACGCGACACATGAATCACCACATCATATCCCAATTTCACCGTCCGAAAGCATACCACACCTTAATACCCAATAATTCCACGATAGACTCTAAAAGTTCCCTGTACTACCAAGCCAACCCGAATATCACCAGTCGATCTAATAAGAAAGTGCCGCAATACCACCGAAGTTCCATCCATTTAATCATATTGCCTTTTTCCTGAAACATATACTCTCGTCAAATCACTTTCAAATAGTAGTACCATTTTCCTTGATTATCTGAGGCTACCCACTGCCTAAGTGTTTCATGAGCTTCCTTTCTGAACCGAACTGTAACCTAACACACGCAAGTCTCGGTCCTCCACAACATACCGCATATAACATACCATCCGAGGATACATGAAAACCTTACCTCCCTTCCAGGCCACAGACATCTATGCACTCCACTAGTCAATAACTTCCATCGATCCCATCTAGAAGAAAAATCATTACACATCCCATGTCTCTCATATTCATAGAAAATGTACCTCTTCAACCACGGTAGAAATCAACAAGAACTCTCTCAATTCCGTTTGCATAAATTAAACTGCCAGGACGGAATCCTTCTAACTCGACCAAGCTAAGCAAGCCAACAAAACCCAAGAGCATTGCTACAAAGTACTTGTATGAACTCATTACCTCGAACACATACAAAGAATTAATCATACCTTTACCATACCGATCCGGTCTACTATCAAGCTACTCCATCTATCTAAATTTCCTTCTAATTCATATTCAACTTGATATTTCTCCTTGCTGTAGCACCGCAATTCCTCAACCCAGGCTCACTACGTGAGACCCAAGCACAAGACCACACCGTCTAAGACCCATAAGCCACTGAATCCTCTCTCAATTATTTCCAGATACCCCACATTCCAACATACTTCACTCCGAAGAACTTCCTGCGAATCTAAATCCGTTACCTTTGCTTTCCTGATACTGATACATAGGATCTTATAATCGATATAGAGATATCATAAGTCTTGACCTCATCCAATGAAAACACAGTTTATAACCCCATATACAACTTTAAGATACCCAATTGTTACATGTGGAACCTCAAACACATTACGACCATTTTTGAGAGTCATTCACTCTATTCAACTTGCATTTAGCCTGCTCAATTAACAAAACCACATGTGCCTCATTAGCACTCTGACACCGCAAGATACAACCTTATCCAAATACAATCAAGCATCTTCCTTCTCTATACGCTGAGCATTCTTTACAACAGCTCAAGACATCCTATTATTTTCACACATCTACGAAGCACCATATAACCTTTATTAAAATTTTCCTACTCGTGCCATCTTCGGCTCAATTTCCACTCGCCAGCAGACCTCAATTCAAAACCAGCATAGCAATACCACCGTACAATCAGCTGACCAATAACAAGCTCCCCAACTTGGCTCGAAGCCATAGATCAGAAAACACAATACTCATAATGTGTATACTCCACTGCTGCCTTAATACCATAGTGAGATTAAACTCAAATCATTTGTAAGCTTGTGAAAACACAGATCATCTAGTACTTTAAATATTCTGCAAATCTCGCATTCATCCTCGCAACAGTTAAGCTCACTCTCTTGTGCGACCCCAAAATTTCAAACTTCAACACTTACAATTCACTGGCACATGAGGTCTCCTATCATTCACATAAGGATCACACTGCCTCAGCACACTTCGCGGGAGATAACCCACCTGCTTCGCCTCAATATAACCTTTTCGTATACCTTCCACCGCCATAAGCATTACGCAGTCACTTGATCTTCTTGAGTCTGTACTCATACCGCAATGTGAAATTTACTTCTCTCTCAACTAGGAGACTTGAAAAGCTTCTTCACACACCTATAATCTCGGAACTACACTTCCACTTACAATGGAAATCCTACATTTAGTAGTCCATCTATCATCCAACAAATCTTCCTCGACACTTCCAAGTCATATAGAAACATCACGCAGTACTAGCATATTCATCACATAGCTATCCAGCTGTCACTCCCACTATTAGGGACAATACTGAACATATAAGTTCAAAACACTTACTCGTATAATCAGCACTTCGGTGCTCAACCCATAGGCAAAAATACGGCCTCAAGTCCTCCAGACTGGCCCAACATAAACTCATAGGGATTACATCTCGCCCCTCGATCGGGGATTCACAAGCCATCAAGACACATCTGATACTGAGCACTCATGCGTGCATACGGACACGTGGAAGGAATTTCAAGAGTTACTTTTCAAGCTGAATCAATGACGCACGATAAGAATTCAAGAATGTGAAGTTATTCCTAAGGTTTTGCAGCCTCTCGAGGATAAATACAGACGTCTCCGTACCGATCCGCGAGACTCTACTAAACCTGCTCATGACTCGTGAGACCTATGTAACCTAGGCTCTGATACCAACTTGTCACGACCCAAAATCCCAACCCGGTCGTGATGGCGTATCTCGTGGGGACAAGGCCAGCCAACAACAAAACAATACATCTCTTTATAGTTACTTAGCAGGAATAAGTCTAATTTGCAGATAATATAATCACAAGTGCGCAGTAAACATGATAGAATAATGGAAACCATCCCGACTCAGCCCGAAATCGGGGTGTCACAAGTCACGATCATCTAAAGATCTAAATACTAATACAAGACCAGCAATATACAGAATGGAATTTAGAATCAATGAAGAAATACGGTGCCATGAACGCTGACAGTCACCTTGCTCAGCTACAATAGTATACCTTTAGTCCGCTAATAACCCGCTACCGGGTGAACAGTACCTGCAACTGGACGCGAGGTGCAGGGAGTAAAGTGAGTACTTCCAACTCAGTGGTAATAAGAGTAAATAATAATTGAGCGATAAGAAATCACGTAAGAACACTTCATCATACTATCTAAGACGGTACAACCCTTTTTGAAATACTCCCAGAGGCTGGATCTGCTGATCAACTGGATCTACTGAGCCTGAGACTGCCCTGGATCTGCACACAAGGTGCAGGGAGTAAAGTGAGTACTCCGACCCAGTGAGTAATAAAAGTAACTACAGTCCGAAGATAAGAAAATCCAGTAAATACACAAAGTAAGCTAAAATCCAAATATACAGCAACATATGGAACTGAGCAGCTAAACACCAGTATAAATACAAATACATGAATGCAATGCAATGCATATGATGGTACATTCCAGTACCCACTGCGGCGTGCAGCCCGAGCCATCCATATTTATTTATCGTCGACGGCGCTCACTGGGGGTGTGTACAGACTCCGGAGGGGCTCCTACAGCCCAAGCGCAATATCTTGGTCAGTCATTGTTACCTGACCGGTCAGCCATTGTTACCTGACCAATTTATATCATACAGTGCCATTGTTACCACTGTTCAAGTATATCATCCAGTGTCATTGTTACCACTGTTTCAAGTATATCACACAGTGTCATTGTTACCACTGTTTCAAGTCACTTTATAATCAGTCCAGAAAATAATATAATAAGCCCTTTGGGCATTTACAAAATCGAAGTTTCCAACCTGAAATGCATTTAAAATATCATTTAAGTTTTCAAAACTTAGAAATACGACTGGGTTTGCAAAACAGCATTTAAAACCTTGGACTGAAGTTAGATGATATGCAAATCATGTTAAGCAGTAATATCAATCCTCGAAGGATTTTACAAGTCGGCACAAGGCCCCAAACATGGCAATCAGCCCAAATTATGATGATAACAAGTAATTTCAGTCAAATACATAGTAAAATCAACAACCGGGACGGACCAAGTCACAATCCCCAACGGTGCTCTACCCCACGCTCATATTCGGCGTGCAAGTCACCTCAATACAACACTATGATGTGCAAATCCGGGGTTTCAAACCCTCAAGATATCATTTACAAGTATTACTCACCTCGAACCGGTGAGATCTCTAGCCCGCGACGCCTTTGCCCCTCAACTCGGCCTCCACGCGTGTCGTATCTAACCAAAAACAGAGCGAATATATCACAATATGCTAAGGGAACAAAGCCCAAGCAAAAACAATAAAATTCGGGCACAAATTCCGAAATTACCAAAACCCGAGCCCCGGTCCCACTTCTCGAAACTCAAAATTTTTTACATATTTAGATTCCTCATCTTTCCACGAGTTCATACATACCAAGAATGTAAAAATCGGAGTTCAAATGACCCCTCAAATCCTCAATTTAGAATCTCAAAACTCAAGCCCTAGTCCTTCCCAAATTCCATCTCAAATCACTTATTAAATGATGAATTCAATGGTATATTCATGTACTCTAACCAAATCTGAGTTAGAATCACTTACCCCGATGAATTTCTTGAAAAACCTTCAAAAAATCGCCAAAATCCGAGCTCTATAGGTCAAAATATCAAATAAAACCCAAAATCTCGTATTTATAGAGTACCCCTCGGATTCCGACAGTGCTGACCGTACAAAAATGACCGCGGTCCGCGCCCAGGGAGTGCTGACCGCACAAAAATGGTCGCGGCCGCGCAGCAATTTGACTGCAGTGACAGGCTTCAGTATTTTGGAAATAACTTTCGCTACAGGTGTCCAAATTGAGATATCTTTACCTTTCCGGAAACTAGATACGAAGGGCTACAAACTTTGTTTTTGAATCACCTCAAAATTCCTTGTGTATCAATAGATATGAGCTTCCGAAGTAGGACCAGCAACCTGCAGTCTTCAGTGACCGCGGTCCGCGCCCACTTTGACGCGGTCAGCGCTGGCCAGCGCGCCCAGCGCGAAAAGGAGCGCGGTCCGCGCCACAACTGCTGCCCCCTCCATTTTCTAAGTTCCGGGGTGTCCGTACTCGCTCAAAACTCACCCGAAACATGCCCGAGGTCCCCGGGACCTCAACCAAAAGCACCAACGCGTCCTAAACATTATTCAATCTCGTTCCAATCATCAAAACACCTCGACTAACACCAAAAATCCTCAAATCACATCGAATTCAAGCCTATGAATCTCAAGAACTTTCAAATTCCATTTTTGATCAAAAACCCAACCAAACCACGTCCGAATGACCTCAAATTTTGCAGACAAGTCCAAAATGACATAACGAAGTTACAGAAACTCTCAGAATTCCATTCCGACCCTCGGATCAAAATCTCACCTATCAACCGGAATTCGCCAAAATACGAACTTCCGCCAATTCAAGCCTAATTCTACACCGCACCTCCAAAACCACTTCTGATCACTCTCCTAAGTCACAAATCACCTCCCGAAGCTAACCGAACCATCAGAACTCACATCTGAACCCTCTAACATATAATTCAACATCCGGTTGACTTTTCCAAAATAAGTCTTCCTTAAAGAGAATAAGTGTCTCATTTCCTATCAAAACCAATCCGATTTAACTCTAACACACCGAAGACTGATAACGAAACATGAAGAAGCATAAAATGGGAAAGACAAAGTGGTTCTCATGAGACGACGGGTTGGATCATCACACAACTACTGACAACTATTTCAGTTCTACCATTTAAGAAGTGTACGGTAAATCAAATATGGAAAACATAAATGTAAAAAATGAGATTTTTGAATTGACAAATACATTAAGAGAGTATGTGAGGGTGAGGGTGAGGAAGACGACGTCTATATCCGACAACCAGTTTGGGTTCATGCCAGGCCGCTCCACTACGGAAGCTATCCACCTTATTCGGAGGTTGGTGGAACAGTACATGGATAAGAAGAAGGATCTGCATATGGTGTTTATTGACTTGGAGAAAGCGTATGACAAGGTTCCTAGGGAGGTGCTCTGGAGATGTGTTGAGGCGAAGGGCGTGCTGGTAGCCTACATAAGAGCGATCAAGGATATGTATGATGGAGCTAAGATTAAGGTTAGGACTGTGGGAGGCGACTCGGAGAATTTCCCGATTGTTATGGGATTACACCAAAGCTCTGCGCTTAGCCCATTCTTATTTGCCTTGGTGATGGATGCTTTGACACATCATATTCAAGGGGAGGTACCATGGTGTATGCTATTTGCTGATGACATTGTTCTAATTGATGAGACGAGGGCAGGTGTTAACGAAATATTGGAGGTGTGGAGACAGACTCTCGAGTCTAAGGGTTTCAAATTGAGCATGTCTAAGACAGAGTACCTGGAGTGCAAGTTTAGCACTGAGTCGAAGGATGTAGGTGGGGATGTAAGGCTTGGGTCACAGGTCATCCCAAGAGAGATAGCTTCAAGTACCTTGAGTCGGTGATTCAGGGGGATGGAGAGATCGACGAGGACGTCACTCACCGCATAGGGGCGGGCTGGATGAAATGGAGGCTTGCATCTGGAGTCTTGTGTGACAAGAAAGTGCCACCGATACTCAAAGGTAAGTTTTATAGAGCGGTGGTTAGACCGACAATGTTGTATGGGGCAGAGTATTGGCCGGTTAAGAACTCCCATATCCAGAGGTTGAAAGTAGCAGAGATGCGGATGCTGAGGTGGATGTGCGGGCACACTAGGATAGAAAAGATCAGGAATGAAGATATTCGGAGGAAGGTGGGCGTCGCTCCTGTGGATGACAAGATGCGGGAAGCGAGGCTCAGATAGTTCGGGCACATGCAGAGGAGAAGCATCGATGCTCCGGTGGGGAGGTGTGAGCGGTTGGCCGTGGTGGGCACGAGAAGAGGTAGAGGGAGACCTAAGAAGTATTGGGGAGAGGTGATCGGGCAGGACATGGTTCGTCTGCAGATTTCTGAGGACATGGCCCTTGATAGGAAGGACTGGAGGACTAGCATTAGAGTTGTAGGATAGGGGTAGTGGAGCTTTCCTTACTGCATGTCGGGGGTGGCGGGGTTAGATTAGGGTTGATCTTAGATGGTTTGCAGTTTATGTTGAACCCACACTATTCTTGTTGTTTATCTTAGATTTCTTAGACTCTGGTTACTATTATTGCATGTCATTCATCTTTTGATTTTAATGCTTCTATTACTATAATGGTTTTTACTGGAGTTACTAATGAATTCTCTTTTCTTTTCTTGTTTTCCTTGTTTTTCTTTATTTCCGTCGTTCTGAGCCGAGGGTCTATCGGAAACAGCCTCTCTGTCCTACCGGGGCAGGGGTAAGGTCTGCGTACTCATTACCCTCCCCAGACCCCACGATGTGAGATTTTACTGGGTAGTTGTTGTTGTTGTATTAAGAGAGTATGTGCTTGGGTTTTACATCCTTTGTAACATGCCCTGGGTTTTCATGGATTATATGCTTATGCCAATCAATGTAAAATATGCATGGCATTGGGTGTTGGTTGTTCTATCTTTGCGTGATGGCTGCATATATGTATATGACTCAATATGATCCTCAAGACATGATATTGTAGTTCATAAAGCTTTGAACTCATTTGCTGTAATGATACCATTGTTGCTCAATACTACTACATTTTATAAGCAAAGAAGTGACATTGCAATGGATAAACAACATTATTTGGAAAAACAGGATCTAAGTGTTCCATTTGCGGAGTATTTCATTGAAGGCAAGAAGATACCAGTTGACAAGAACATCTTTGATCCTACACGTCTTCGATTCAGATATGCAGCATTATTATACAATTATGGTACAAGGAAGCAGCTGGAACATCTGGTTAGTGAAGATGAGACCACAGGAAGACTAGATAAACCTTCTGTTTCAAAAAGGCGCAAGATAAAGACCAAGAAATAGTTTTCTCTTCTTTGCTATAATTGAATACATATTTTTGATTGAAATACAGATTAATATGTTGTATATTATGCTAGAATTAAAGACTACAAAATTGTTGTTTACTGTATATTTGGCTGCAGATCTATCATTTGAAATCATACTATCCAGTATTACTCCCTATAAATTATGCTGGAAATGCTAGTTATGAAGGCTTATAAGCCAGTATATTATAATGGAGAAGTTAAAAATAGTGGAAACTTGGTTTCTAGAACAATTTAGTGGAATTAAATATATTAATATTTTGTTTCCTGTATATAACACTTGAGGTATATATTTTTAAAGCATAATGTCCAGTTTTTAATACTGGACGTGAATAATCCAGAATTTTTTATGCTAAATTCGTCCAATTTTGGTTACTCTATATAAAATATGCAGGAAATGCTACTTATGAAGGGATATAAGGCAGTATATTATAATGGAGAAGTGGAAAATAGTGGAAACTTGGTATCTAGAACAATATACTGGAATTAAATAATTTAATATTTTATTTCATGTATATCAGAATGGAGGTATATATTTTTAAACATTAATGTCCAATATTTAATACTGGACTTGAAATTCCAGAATTTTTTACGCTAAATTTGAATAATTTTGGTTACTCCCTATAAAATATGCTGGAAATGCTACTTATGAAGGGATATAAGCAAGTATATTATAAAGGACAAATGGAAAATAGTGTAAACTTGGTATCTAGAATGATTTACTAGAATTAAATAATTTAATATATTTATTTCCTGTATATTACACTGGATGTACACATTGTTAAACCATAATGTCCTGTATTTAATACTGAACGTGAATAATCCGGAATGTTTCCCCTAAATTCGACCAATTTTGGTTACTCCCTATAAAATATGCTAGAAATGTTACTTATGAAGGGATATAAACCAGTATATTATAATGGAGAAATGGAAAATAGTGGAAACGTGGTATCTAGAACAATTTTCTGGAATTAAATAATTTAGTATTTTGTTTCCTGGATATTACACTAGAGGTATATATTGTTCAAACATAATGTCCAGTATTTAATACTGAACGTGAAAAATACAGTATTTTTTACGCTAAATTTGACCAATTTTAGTTACTCCCTATAAAAAATGTCGGAAAATACTACTTATGGAGGGATATAATCCAGTGTATTATAAAGGAGAAGTGGAAAATATTTTAAACTTGACATCTAGAACAATTTATTGGAATTAAATAATTTAATATATTTATTTCCTGTATATTATACTAGACGTATACGTTGTTTAAACTATAATGTCCTTTATTTAATAATGGATGTGAATAATCCGGAATTGTTTACCCTAAATTCGACCAATTTTGGTGACTCCTTATAAAATATGCTGGAAATGTTACTTATGAAGGGATATAAACCAGTATATTATAATAAGGAAGTGCAAAACATAGTTTTTATATTTTATGGTGTATTTTAATATATATTTTTTATATATTAAAATATATATAAACATAAGTTTATATTTTTTATGGTGTATTTTAATATATATTATATATATATATGTCCAATGTAATTAACTAATTTACTGTATATTAGACTGGACGTATACATTGTTAAAACATAATTTCCTGTATTTAATACTGGATGTGAATAATCCGGAATTGTTTACCATAAATTTGACCAATTTTGGTTACTCCCTATAAAATATACTGGAAATGCTGCTTATGAAGATATATAAGCCAGTATATTATAATAGGTAAGTGTAAAACAGTAAAAATATTTGTATCTAAAATAATTTACTATATTTAAATAATTTAAAAAATTTTGTTCCAGATTTAAAAAATATTGTGCTATTAAATAATTAAAAAATTTATTTCCTGTATAGTATGGTGCAGATATACCATGTTAAGAATAATATCCAATAATTAGGGACAAAGGACAATTTATATCCATAATAAATTATTGGAATTATGGACATAAAATATTTTGCTTCCTGTATATTCTGCTGGAGATATACACTGTGAAAGCTTAATATCCAGTATTTTATACTGGATAGCCACAAGTCAGATTTGTTTTTCGTATAATATCCAGTACTTTCTATGCTGGAGTTGTCATTTTCGCATAATTTTCTGGAAAATATTTTGATACTATGACCATTATATTCCATAATATCAGAAACATAAAAGAAATAGTATAAAAAACAATCACACATAAACATAGTAGAAGATAAAGAGCACACAAAAGAAAGGAACAGCCATAGAAAACTAAAGAAAACAAAAACAATGGATGAACTTCTGCATAAGTTCTTATAACGAAACCAACAATTTTTATATAATAACGAAAAACTATGATTTTGTTATGGATAACGAAAATTATTCTCTTATAATGGAAGAATCTTATATGAAAGATAGCTGCAAGTTGTTAGTTTATGCTAGACATGAATAATCCAGTATTTTTTATCCTAATTTCATCCAATTTCCTTATTCCCTATAAATTATGCTGAAAATGCTACTTATGAAGGTATATAAGCCAGTATATTATAACAGAGAAGTTGAAAATAGTGAAAAATTGGTATCTAGAACAATTTATTGAAATTAAATAATTTAATACTTTGTTTCCTGTATATTACACTAGAGGTATATATTTTTAAACCATAATATCCAGTTATTTAATACTGGACGTGAATAATCCAGAATTTTTATACTAAATTCGTCCAATTTTTATTACTCCCTATAAATTATGCTGGAAATGCTACTTATGAAGGCATACAAGCCAGTATATTATAATGGAGAAGTTGATAATAGCGGAAACTTTGTATCTTGAACAATTTACTGGAATTAAGTAATTTAATATTTTGGTTCCTGTATATTATACTGGAAGTATATATTTTTAAACCATAATGTCCAGTATTTAATACTGGACGTGAATAATCCAGAACTTTTTATGCTAAATTCGATCAATTTTGGTTACTCCCTATAAATTATTCATGAAATGCTACTTATGAAGGAATATAAGCCAATATGTTGTTTCCTCTATTTAATACTGTAGACTTGGTATCTACAAATGGAAAATAGTGGAAACTTGGTATCTAGAACAATTTACTGGAATTAAATAATTTAATATTTTGTTTCCTGTATATTACATTGGAGGTATATATTTTATAAACATTAATGTCCTATATTTAATACTGGACGTGAATAATCCATAATTTTTTATCCTAAATTCGTCCAGTTTTGCTTACTCCCTATGAATTATGCTGGAAATGCTACTTATGAAGGCATATAAGCAAGTATATTATAATGGAGAAGTTGAAAATAATGGAAAATTTGTATGTAAAACAATTTAATGAAATTAAATAATTTAATACTTTAGTTTCCTGTATATTACACTGGAGGTATATATTTTTAAACTGTCACGACCCAAAATCAAACTAGTCTTGATGGAACCTAACCCATCCCGCTAGGTAAGCCAACTCATCAAGTCCAATACAAATATAACATACTGAGGAAAAATAAATGATCTCTTATACACCTCCCAAGGACTAGTAGTACAAATCATGAGCTTCTAAGAGTAGAATTTACACAACTGATATGAAATAAATACATCTTTTGTTTGAAAAGTTACATAAACAGAGTTTAATGAATCTAAGGCTACCATGAACAAGAGGCAGCTACAACAGGGACGTCGGTACATTTTCCAAGTCAGCTCCCATCGAACACAGCAACGTCGACATCCGAAATCTGCACGCAATGTGCAGGAAGTATAGTATGAGTACAACTGACCCCATGTACTCAAAAAGTAACAAACCTAAACTTAGGTTGAAAGCAGTGACGAACTTGTACCAAGGTCAGAGTCCACACCAATATCCAGTAATACTTCACAACAATATTCATAAGCAGCACAAAGAATAATTTAATAATAAAATGCTCAGCTCGTTCACAGTTCATGAAAAATAAACCTTTTCTTTTCAAGTATAACAGTAAAACTCAATTCTTTTCACTGAAATTACTAAAATATAAGTCTGAAAACTGTGAATTTTTTTCCATAAAACCTTTCAACAAGTAAAACAAGTAATTAACAGGTAAGTAAATAAATAGAAATTCGCCCCTCGGGCACAGTATCAACAAATTTGCCCCTCGGGCAACATCTCGGAACATTACCAGCCCCTCGGGCTCAATATCAGAACAGTACCAACCCCTCGGGCTCAATATCAGAACAGTACCAGCCCCCCGGGCTCAATATCACATCACAATAGGTATCCGCGCTCACTGGGGGTGTACAGACTTCGAGAGAGGCCCCTTACGATCCAAGCGCAATATCAGGCCATCTCGTGGCATCAAATATACGCCCTCGGCCTCATATCAATCAAGCCACCTCGTGGCGTATATATATGTATCTCAGGCACTCGACCTCATATCAATCAAGCTATCTCGTGGGGTATATATGTATCTCAGGCCCTTGGCCTCGTATTAGTACCAGTGTATCCTCACAAATAGGCCCTCAGCCTTACTTAGTCCGAAAATCATCACAAGCCCCTCGGACAATAGTATAACAGTATTTCTCAACCCAAAACATCATTTAAAATCTCATTTAAGTCTCAAAACTGAGTAAAAATGGCAGAGTAGTAAAACAGTGGAAAACAACGGGACTGAGTTCAAATAATAATTCAAAATAGCGAGGAAATGGTAATAAAAATTCCTGTAGGTTTAAATAGTTAGCTTGAAGCCCAAATATGGCGTTCAGCCCAAATAACGATGATATGATGTGTCAATAAATAATAATTGAGGCTGTGATATGATATGAATGCATGAATGTGACTGAGTACGGTATATCAATGAATTCAATGAGATGACAATAAGAAACGACCACTATGGGTCCCAACAATATCGGCATCAAGCCTAGACATGATATCTAGCATGATGTACTGCTCAATTTACTTATCACATGGTGAAAACACATATATCAACAAGGTAGGACCACTACACAGTATCCTGGAAACAACAGAGTCACCATTCATAGGGTGCACGCCCACACGCCCGTCACCTAGCATGTGCGTCACCTCAACATCCATCACATAACACATAATTCGGGGTTTATACCCTCAGCACTAAGTTTAAAAGAGTTACTTATCTTGAACAAGCTGACTCCAATGCCGAGTAAGATAAAAATGCTCCGAAAATTCCATTATATATGTATCAACCTTTGAACGCCTTCCAATCTCCTCAATTCCAAGCCAACCGATTCAAAACTAGTCAAACAACGTATAAATTAATCAAAGCATACTCCAATTCTTACAATTTAACAATTTATGAAAATTCCCAACTCCGCTCAAAAATTTGATAGTGGGGCCCATGTCTCGAAATCCGATGAAACTTACAAAATCCGACAACCCATTCGATTACGAGTCCAACCATACTAATTTTACTCAAATCCGACTTCAGATCGATGTTCAAATCTTGAAAATTCATTTTAAGGAATTTTAGAAAATTCCTCCATTTCTCTTGAAATATCAATAATCTAACCCCAAAAATGAAAATTAATTCATGAAATATAATCACAAGGGAATTAAGAACACTTACCCCAAGTTTTGTGGTGAAGTTGCCTCTGAAAATCGCCCAAACCGAGCTCCATAGCTCCAAATGTGTAAAGATGGCCGAAACCCCCGTTTTATAGCATTTTACCATTTGTTGTGGCGCCGGGTGCTGCCTGTGGCACTGGTTCCAGTAGCTAAAAAAATCACGGCGTCAGTGATAGCGCCCAGCGCTACCCTGGGCGCTAGCGATGGGAAATTATTTTTCCCCGACACGAAAATGGGCATAACTCTCTCATATGATGTACGCATTCTACGATTCTTTTTGCTATGGCTCCAAAATTTTGATACGGATCTAATGCTTCAATCAAAACCGAATTTGGAGCTCATTTTCTTAATGTGATACCACTTATTCTTGAAGAAACACGTTGAAACGTTCCTAATCACATTCCGTTAACCGTCCGAAATCCACCCGAACCCCTCGGGACCTCAATCAAATATACCAACAAGTCCTAAAACATCATACAAACTTAGTTGATGTCTCACATCACACAAAACCACAATAAAACACAAATCACACCACAATTCAAGCTTCGCGGAAACTAACGAATTCCAAATTCTACATTCGATGTTGAAGCCTATCAAATCAATCCAGAATGACTTCAACTTTTACACTCAAGTAATAAATGGCATAACGAAGCTATTCTAATTTCCGAAATTGAATTTCCAGCCCAATATCAAAAAGTCAACTCTCGGTCAAATTTCCGTATTTCTATTTTTCCAACTTTCGTCAAAAATGCTTCAATTTATCGTACGGACTTCGAAATAAATATCCGAACCTAATCCTAACTCTAAAATCGTCATACGGAGCTATTGAAACCATCAAAACTCCATTTCGGTGTCGTTTGAACAAAAGTCAAACTCCGGTCAACTCTTTAAACTTAAACTTTGAACCTTTACTTTCATTCCTCCAAACTAACTCCGAAATCACTGAAAAATCAAAGCTGACAATTCACACAAGTCATAATTCATCGTATGAAACTATTCAAGACTTCAAATAGTAGAAAGGAGCATAAGTGCCCAAAACAACCGATTGGGTCGTTACATAAACCATAATGTCCAGTGTTTAATAATGCACGTGAATAATCCAGAATATTTTATCCTAAAGTCGTCCAATTTTAGTTACTCCATATAAAGTTTGCTGGAAATGGTACTTTTGAAGGGATATAAGACTACTGTCTTATGCATAAGTGGGAAAATGGTGGAAACTTGGTATCTAGAACAATTTACTAGAATTAAATAATTTAATATATTTTAATTTGGTATATATTTTATAAACATTAATATCCAGTATTTAATACTAGAGTTGAGTAATCCAGAATTTTTTATCCTAAATTTATCCAATTTTGCTTACTCGCTATCTAGAACAATTTATTCGAATTAAATAATTTAATATATTTGTTTCATGTATATCTCCAGTATTTTTAACCCGAATATGTACAATAAATTATATTATGCTGCAGATATATAATATGCAAATATATTGATTTATGCATAATAAGTTTGATTTCATAGGTTGGTTCCTGGAAATTCTAATTATGAAGCGATATAAATTATACTACAGCAATTAGTATTTTATCACGTAATAGGTATTATATGACGTTATTATATGAGGTGACATACAACTGACACTAGTGTACTTGCCTATAATATTTCATTATTAGCTATAATATTTCATCATTACCTTTGAATTTCATTAAGTAACCATTGGGTGCAGTTTTTTTATGCATTTTTAATCACAAATTATATTATATGTGTGGGAGTTGTATCACAGTAATTAGAGCATTTATACTTATACATTATACTGGAGTCTAATTTTAATTTTTTTTGTATCTTATACTGGAGTTCTAAATATATAATAAGAAATATGGAAAACTCGAAAAACATTTACCCAAAATAAATTGCTGGAATATTATATACATTGCTTTGTATTTCGTAATAAATATGGTATTTTATAACGTAACATGCAAGTAATTCTAATTTAGTTTCTATAATATTTTATTATTTCTTCTACATTTAATTACTTTATTAGGTGCAGTATTTGATGCGTTTTTAACCACTAAAATTAATTTATATTTCACATTGGGAGTTGAGTTACAGTAATAATTATATTTTCACTTTTTTCATTAAATTGTGATTCATGAATCTTTATGTTTACCCCTAACGTTCAATTTGCCTTCAGTCTTTTTATATACAGTTTTAAAAAAAAATCCACTATATAAGGAGGGTATCGTTTCCCTTTTATTCACACAAACTCATCTGGTTTTATACACAAATAGAAAAAACAACGAAAAATGGTTACCGCGATAAAAACAATAATTAATAAAATGAAAGAAGATATCATTGAAGCATTTGAGATCAAGTTTGATGATTTCATTGAGAACTATGAAAGGTATTTAAGAAGACTCAAGGACAAGCCCGATAGGCTGGAGAGGACTATACGATATGGGGCTAATGGTGGTAGTATAGACGATAGTTCCTTTGACTCTAATGATACGGGGGATAATTAGTTTTTTGTTTTTATGATTTTTTTTTTTGTGTTTTTGTGCCAGTAGACTATATTTTTGTGGATGTATTTGGTATATAAAAGATGGCAATGTAATATTATTTTATATTAATATAATATATTTTTGTTTAAATCCTTATCTGCCTTACTTTTGATCATAAATCCTCTTCAAATTCAAGAAAAAGCTAAATAATGACTATACTTTTACGGTTATATTATAATGCAAAGAAGTGTAAAATAGTGCAACATTGGTATCTAGAACAAGTTAGTGGAATTAAATAATTTAAAATTTTATTTCCTGTATATTTTGCTAGATGTATATATTGCGAAAGCATAATGTCCCTACAAAAGATGTCCACAATCTAGATTTTTTACCCTAAGCTTGACCAATTTATTAATTGAAATAAAGTTGTAAGGATTGAAGATTATAATTTTAATGGTGTGTTTGTAAGTATAATATGTAATTTAATAATTTTTGTTGATGCAACTCTTGTTGGAGTTCTTATTTTGCTTGTTTCCTGTAAATTATGCTGGAAAAACTATTTATTAATCCATATAGGCCAATATATTATTATGGAGATGTGTAAAAGAGTGAAAAATTTCCTCTTGAAATTCAAGAAATAACTGAATAATTACTAAACTTTTACGGTTAAATTTGTGAACACGATCCAGCATAATGGAGAGAAGTGCAAAATATTACAAAATTTAGAACAACTTACTGGAATTAAATAATTTAAAATTTTGTTTCCTGTATGTTTTGCTGGAGGTATATATTGCAAAACTATAATTTTCAGTATTTTATACTGGATGTTCAGAATCCAGATTTTTAACCTAAGTTTGTTGATGCAATTCTTGTTGGAGTTCTTATTTTAGTTGCTTTCTGTAAATTGTGCTGGAAAATCTAGTTATTAAGCTATAGAGGCTAGTATATTATAATGGAGATGGGTAAGACAATGAAAAATTTGTATATACTATAACTTACTAGAATTAAATAATTTAAAACTTTATTTCCTGTATGTTTTGCTGGAGGTATATATTGCAAAACTATAATTTTCAATATTTTATACTGGATGTTCAGAATCCAAATTTTTAAACTAAGTTTGCTGATGCAATTCTTGTTGGAGTTCTTATTTTAGTTGCTTTCTGTAAATTATGCTGGAAAATCTAGTTATTAAGCTATAGAGGCCAGTATATTATAATGGAGATCGGTAAGATAATGTAAAATTTGTATATACTATAATTTGCTTGAATTAAATAATTTAAAAGTGCATAAAGCAGATTTTTTAGCACCAAATCAAGAAACAAAAAAATAGACTAATAATATTTTGAAAAACAAGAATATCGAACAAATTATTCGGGATTACAATCAGTTTTTCATATGAGCCAATGCAACTTTATTGTATATAATCAATCATTTTTTTCCTGTATTTTCTTGCATAAGGATGAACTACAGCAGAATTTGTGTAATTTGTTCTGTTATGCCCGTATTTTTTGCAACGACCACATCTTGGTTCCTTCTTGAATTTTGTACCAGAAACATGTCGATTCTTCTATCTTCTTCCTAGCATTACTTTTGCATCTGGAGGCTTAGTGATCTCTTGTGACGACCTGGCCAGTCGTCTCATGAGTTACCGCTCTGTTTTCCCCCATTTCTGATTCTTTATGCTCCGTTATCCGTGTTTTATGTGATCAAGTTGATTAGTCTGTGTTCGGAGAGGATTTGGTAAGGAATGAGACACTTAGTCTCTTTTAAGAAGCTTTGATTTGAAAAAATCGATTGGATGTTGACTATTGCGTTAGAGGGCTCGGATATGAGTTTCGATGGTTCGGTTAGTTTTAGGAGGTGATTTGTAACTTGGGAGTGTGATTGGAATAGGTTTTGGAGGTCCGGAGTAGAATTAGGCTTGAATTGGCAAAGTTGATATTTTGGCGATTTCCGGTTGATAGGCGAGATTTTGATCCGGGGGTCGAAATGAAATTTCGAGAGTTGTACTAGCTTCATTATCTCATTTGGGATGTGTGTGCAAAATTTCAGGTCATTCGGACATGTTTTGGCTGGGTTTTTTATCGAAAACGTATTTCGGAAGATTTCTTAAAAATTAGGCTTGAATCCGATGTGTTTTGAGTAATTTGATGTTGTTTGAGGTGCTTTGATGATTGGAACAAGTTTGAATAAGGTATTGGGTCATGTTGGTGCTTTTGGTTGAGGTCTGGGGGGGTGAATTCGGATGGTTAACGGGAAGATTTTGGATTTAAGAGATTTTAGAAGATTGCTGCTTCTGGTATTTCCGCACCTGCATTTTGGGGACCGCAGGTGCGGCATCGCATGTACGAAGGAATTTTCGCAGATGCGGATTTGAGGAGAGAGGTAAGAAACTACAGATGCGGAATAGGAACCGCATGTGCGAAGGAATTTCCGCAGATACGGACCCGCAGATGCGGCAGTGTACCGCAGATGCGGTTTTGGCTCGTCAAGTGGATTCCGAAGATGCGGAGAAAATGACCGCAGAAGCGGTACCGCAGGAGCGGTGGTGGGGTCGCAGATGCGAAAACCCCTGGGCAGAATGTTTTAAGTTATTTGATCCGCGATTTTGGGTCATTTTTCCTCCATAGTTGATCTTTTTGATAGCTTTTTGAAGGAAATCGAAGAGGGATTCAAGGAGAAACGTTTGGAGGTAAGATTTTCGAACCTAAAACTCGAATCTATTGTGAAATCCACCTAGAAAATCATGTAAACTTAAGCTAAAAATGGAAGAACTAGGGCTTGGGATTTTGAATCTTTGATTGGGGATTTGGAGGACCATTTGGGGTCGGATTTGAGAACTTTTGATACATATGAACTCGTGTGGTGATAAGGAATCTAATGAAGTGAAATTTTTTGAGTATTGAGGAGTGGGCATGGGGCTCGGGGTTTTGCTAATTTTGGGGTTTTCGATATTTTCGATTGTTTTCACCTGGGCTTTGCTCCCTTAGCATATTGTGATGTATTCGTTCTGATTTTGGATAAATTCGATGCGCGTGGAGGCCAATTTGAAGGGCAAAGGCGTCGCGAGCTAGAGATTTCGCAGGTTCGAGGTGAGTAATGATTGTACATAATACTCTGAGGGTTTGAAACCTCGGATTGCACATTGTAGTGCTATATTAAGGTGAGACACGCGCTAATAATGAGCGTGGGGTTGTTTACTATTGGGGATTGCGACGAGGTCCGTCCCGATTGACGATTTTACTGCATATTTGACTGAAACCTGTTTGTTAGCATCATGATTTGGGCTGATTGCCATATTTGGGCTTCGTGCCAACTATTTGAACCCTCCGGGGATTTTTATCACTATTTCCTCACTGCTTTGACTTATTACTTGAACTCAGTCTTGTTGATATTTACTGTTTTACAAACACAACCATTGTTACTCATATTTGAAACTTAAATGATGTTTTGGGATGAGAACTATTATTTTACTAATGCCCGAGGGGCTTGTGATGATTTTCAGACTGAGTGAGACCGAGGGCCATATGTGAGGATATGCTGAGTGATATGAGGCCGAGGGCCTGAGATACTTTTATATGCCACGAGGTGGCTTGAGTGATGTGAGGCCGAGTGCCGAGTGATGAGAGGCCGAGTGCCGAGAGATGATGCCATGAGGTGGCTTGATATAGCGCTTGGGTCGTAACAGGCCCCTTCGGTGTTTGCACACCCACAGTGAGCGCGGGTACCCATCATGATCTGAGAGTGAGCCCGAGGGGCTGATATTTTTCTGAGAGTGAGCCTGAGGGGCTGATATTATTCTGAGAGTGAGCCCGAGGGGCTGGTACTATTCTGAGAGATTGCCCAAGGGGCAAACCTTTATGTGTTCATCTTTCATATTTACTTGGCATTTTACCTGTTATATTGTGGTATTTGTGCCCGAGGGGCGGATGTTCTGTGCTTATCAGCACTAACTGTTTTGCATTTATTTGCGTAACTGTTGAAAAAGTCATTTTCGAAAGAGGTTTTGAACTGAGCTAAGATGTTTTCTAAAGATTTCATAGCTTCATTGTTTTTCTCAAAGGTTTTACACTACTTCTATACAGCATGTTGGGTTGCCTTACGTGATTTCTTACTGCTCAGTTGTTATTTACCTTTATTACTCACTGAGTTGGAGTACTCACTTTACTCCCTGCACCTTGTGTGCAGATGCAGGTATTTATACACCCGATAATGGGTTTTGGCTAATCGGTGGCAGAGTTATCGGAGTTTAGCAAGGTGGTTGCCAGCATTCACAACACC
Organism: Nicotiana sylvestris; assembly: GCF_000393655.2. Lineage (NCBI taxonomy): Eukaryota > Viridiplantae > Streptophyta > Magnoliopsida > Solanales > Solanaceae > Nicotiana > Nicotiana sylvestris. Next base: position 21,784,225 of record NC_091060.1, read on the forward strand.
ATTTTCTCTCCCTTTTTGCTCATCAGTCCTGTTTTTGTATATTTCGGACCTTGTAGTTGTATTTACACTCTAATAGATGCTCGTGAATTGTGACACCTCGGTTAGGGCTGCGTCGGGATGGTTTCTACTGTTGTTATCGTTATTTCTGCAAATTATGGTTGTTATATCATGTTTTAGAACTATTTACGATATTTAACTATTAAAAAGAGGTGTTCTGTTTTAATCTGGCTGGCCTTGTTTTCACGAGAGGTGCCATCACAACCGGGTTCGGGGTTAGGGTCGTGACAAGTTGGTATCAAAGCCTAGGTTACATAGGTCTCATGAGTCATGAGCAGGTTTAGTAGAGTCTCGCGAATCGGTATGGATACGTCTGTATTTATCCTCTAAAGGCTGCAGAACCTTTAGGAAAACATCACATTCTTGAATTCTTATCGTGCGTCCTTGATTCAGCTTGAAAAGTAACTCTTGAAATTCCTTCCACGCGTTCGCATGCGCGCGTGAGCGCTCAGTATCAGATGTGCCTTGATGGCTTGTGATCCCCTGATCGAGGGCGAGATGTGATCTCTGTGAGTTTGATGTGAGGCCAGTCTTGGGGACTTGAGGCCGGATCTTTGCCTATGGCTTGAGCACCGAGGTGCTGATTGTGTGAGCAAGTGTTTTGAACTTATATGTTCAGTATCGTCCCTATTAGTGGGAGTGACGGTTGGATAACTATGTGATGAGTATGTTAGTACTGTGAGATGTATCTATATGACTTGGAAGTGACGAGGAAGGTCTGCTGGAGGATAGAAGAACTATTATGTGCTTGATTTTCATCTTGATTCGAGGTGTAGCCCTGAGTTATGGGCATATGAAGGATCTTTCAATGTTTCCCGGTTGAGAGTGAAGTAGATTTCATGTTGCGGTATGAGTTCAGACTCAAGAAGACTAAGTAACTGCGTATGGTTTGTGACGGTGGAAGGTATACAGAAATGTTAATTGAAGGCAAAGGAGGTGGGTTATCTCCGCGAAGAATTATGGGGTTGTGTGACCTTTATGTGACTGTTAGAAGATCTCATGTGCAAGTGGAATGTAAGTTTTGAAATTTGAATTTTGGGTTGCTTGAGAGAGGGGGCTTAACTGTTACGATCCGAGATTTGCCGAAGATTTAAAGTACTAGATGATCTATGTTTTCACAAGCTTGCAAAGGATCTGAGTTTAATCTCACTATGGTATTGTAGCATCAATAGAGTATAATTGTTATGAGTTATTAAGTGTATTTTGATCCATGGCTTCGAGCCAAGTGGGGGAGTTTGCTGGGAGTGGTTGATTGCACGGTTAGGTGCAATGTTGGTTCCAGTTTGAGGCGTGCAGGTGAACCAGTTATGGCTTGTGGAAATTGAGACCGAGGATGGCTCGAGTAAAGGAAATTTTTTTTGACAAAGGTTATATTATGCTTCATAGGGTAAGAAAACCATGGGATGTCTTAAGTTGTGGTTGGTAAAGAATGCTCAGTGCATAGAGTAGAAAGTTGCTTGGTTGTATTGGGATGAGGACTTTATTCTGCGGTGTCGGAGTGCCAATGAGGCACAACTAGTTCTGTTCGTTGGGTCAAGTAAATTGCAGTTTGAACAAGAGTGAATGACTCTCGAGAATGGATCAAATGTGTTCAAGATTCTACAGGGGGCAATCGGGTATTTTAGAGTTGTATATGTGGTTAGAAACTGAGTTTTCATTGGAAGAGGTCAAGACTTGTGGTATTTCTATATTACTTATGGGATTCTATGTATCAGTATCAGGAAAGTAAAGGTAACGAAGTTAGATTCGCAGGAAGCTCTTCAGAGTAAAATATTCTGGGATGTGGTTTTTTGGGAGTATTTGAGAGAGTATTCAGCGGCTTATGGGTCTTAGACAGTGTGGTTTTATGCTTGGGTCTCGTGTGGTAAGCCTGGGTTGAGGCATTGTGGTGCTACAGTAAGAGGGGATATCCAGTTGAAGATGAATCAGAAGGAAATTTCGATAGATGAAGTAGCTTGATAGTAGACCGGACCGGTAGGGTAAAGATATGATTAATTCTGTGTATGTGTTCGAGGTAATGGGTTCTTGTGGGTATTTTGTAGCAATGCTCTTAAGTTTTGATGGCTTGCTTAGCTTGGTTGAGTTAGAAGGATTCAGTCCTGGTAGATCTGATTTGTGCAAAGGGGACTCGGAGAGTTCTTGATTGTTTTTACCGCGGTTTGGAGATATATATTTTCTATGGGCATGCGGAGCAGGGGATTTATAGAGATTTTTCTTCTAGATAGAACCGATGGAAAGTTCTTGACTAGTTGAGTGCGTAGATGTCTGTGGCTCGAAAGGGAGATGAAGTTCTCATGTTATCCTAGGATGGTATGGTATATGCGGTATATTGTGCGGACCGGGATTTGCGTGTGTAAGGTTACGGTTCAGTTCTGAATGGAAGTTCATGAAACTCTTAAGGTTACGATTCAGTTCTGAATGGAAGTTCATGAAACTCTTAGGCAGCGGGTAGCCTCAAATGATTAAGGAAATGGTATTGCCAATCAGAAGTGATTTGACGAGAATATATGTTTTAGGAAAGGCAATGTGATTAAGTTGATGGCACTTCGGTAGTATTACGACACTTTCTGGCTAGATCGGCTGCTGACATTCGAGTTTACTTGGGGGCATAGGGGAATATTTGAATATCTCCCGTGGAGTTATTTGGTATTTGAGGTGTGGTATGTGTTCGGACGGTGGAATTGGGATCAGGTATGATGATTCGTATGCTATATGGAGTTGGAGACTGGGAGTCCTCATGTTCAGGCTATGTTGCGGTCATGAGTCGCGTGTGTCGGCACTGTGTAGGTACTATCGGGGTTTGGAGACCCGAGCGGATCTTTTGTTGCTTGGTATGTTACATTTGGAAGTGATATTGGGTTCAGACTGGTTGTCTCCGTGTTGTATCATTCTGGATTATTGCGCTAAGGCGGAGCTGTTGACTATGCTAGAAAATGCTACGGATTGAGTGGCAATGTTCGGCGGATTATGTCCCATTGGAGGAATTTGTTTACATGCCGAAGACCCAACGGACGGCTGGGAAGGATTTGTCTTTCTTATTTGGGCTCTTGTGACGAGTGTCACCGCTGAGGATCCTTATGTTGATTCAGTTCCGGTGGTGAGGGACTTTTTGGATGTGTTTCTTGTGGTCAGGCATGGTGCCGGGCAAGGTTGTTGATTTCAGTATTGATTTGGTGCAGGGCACCGTATCGTATGGCACTGACAGGAGTTATAGTAGTGGAAGGAATAGCTTCAGGATTTCCTTAATAAAGAGTTCATTGGTGGGCCGATGTGGATGCGTGTTCTAACTTGAGTCAGCTTGGTTGGCTCCAAATTGCATTGTTGAGGGATGTGTCGATTCGACTATTATTGATCTTATTAGTAATATGGGGAGGTCTATGAATTAACTTTCCATGTTGCGAGATGTATGATTTGTTGGTTATGGGCACATATGGTGTGGTTCTATTGGGGTTCATAGTCGAAGTCGAGCGGGAAGAGTAATTGGGTGTTGCTCGGTGAATGGCGTATCGGATATGACCTTGCGGGTTAGATTCGTGTGTTCTATTCTATGATGTGAGACAGGTTCTCAGCCTTGTGTTGTGGTGGTACTAGTGAGCTTGAGGTACAGTTCTTCCATTTGAGTTATTTCATGATTTGAGTAAGTTCGGATTGTGGTGCACGGATTGCACAAGTTGTGGCTTAAGCCTATATTGATGTGTCGTGTCTCCAGAGTAGTGTGTTGGGCTAGAGTTGATCGTTGGGATCATTAATGAATATGAACGGATTCGATTTCAGCATATTGGAAGGATAATATCGAGGTCCAGCTCGGAAATTTGCTATGGTATTTGCCAAAGGAGAAGTGGCTTCATGAATAGTTGATCTGAGAAATGGTTATGGTTTGTTGCGTTTCATTTATCATTGGCAGTATATGAAAGTGTTGGAATGAGATTTTAGTTGATAAGAGGTTTTCTACCAGTATTCGGTTTTGTGGGTAGCTGCTGTGAATAGAAGTTATCGCTACGAGTGTTTGAGTTATGTGGTATATCAAGTGATTGCACCTGAGATTGCAAGTATGGGTGATTATATCTTGTTCAGGCTTATTCTGAAAAATAGGTGTGAGATTATGATCTTGTGAATGATTTCAGAAGTGGAAATGTGGTTCTAAGGTTTATAGGCTAGGTTGGAATGGGGAAATGCAGTTTCATTGTGTTATCGGGCCTATATGAGGTAGGGTGACATGGGATCACCCCCGGGTATATGCATGATAAGGTTATTCAGTGCTTGGTTAGCTTTTAGAACAACTCTGGGCACGTTCGAGGACGAACGTTTGTTTAAGTTGGGGAGGATGTGACGACCCGGTCACTCATCTCATGAGTTACCGCTCCGTTTTCTCCCATTTCTGCTTCTTTATGCTCCTTATCCGTGTTTTATGTGATTGACTGCTGCCAACTCAATGGTACCTCAAAATAGGAAGAGCAGGTCGCAATAGCTTTTACCTGATATGAGGGCCGGGATCGAATTCCTCAGGGAGCTAGTAGTGGAGTCGAGTATCTATCTAGACTAGAGTTGTGTAATTGTTCCAAATGTCACTTCCAAATATATTTTGAATTTTCTTTAACAAACTAATATTATCAATTACTAATTGGAAGTAGATTATGCTACGAGATAATTGCTAAGTTGTATCTAATAGGAAGAAGGGCACTAGGGTCGTGACATTACCTAGGTGGCTAATTAGCGGGTAGATGTTACTAAGGTTCGATTGACATAATTGAGGCTTATGCTATAACTGTTGCACAATTTTACCCACTCTCACACCTCTCGGTAGAGAGAGTGATTTTGCCTAATTGACTCTCAAGAGACCAAATGGGTAGGTAAATTAGATCAAGCAACTTGGGTTCAAGTAGGGTGATTACTCTCTCAAAGTTTAACCCGTTAATTGGGACTATCAATTCTCTTGAGTCCATCCCAATTCCTTGTTGGGTCAATTTTGGAGACTTAGGCTCTCTTTCTCAAGAAGAGCCAGGTCAACTTAACACAAACCAGTGTTTGCAACCACCAATTCATAGATTAAACCATAAAATTGACCCAAATAATAAACACTCATAGTCAATCTAACAATAGATGGCAACACCCATCAATTACCCACACTAGGGTTGAGTCACAACCCTAGCTAATGGGTTTAGATATTCATGCTTGAAGAAGAAAATAAAGAAATAGATGAATAATAAGGCATATTAATTAAATGCTAATGTAAATACAGAGAATCTATCGCTAATTTGAAGCTAAGATGCCAAAAATGGCTACAGATGAGGTTCTCACGAGCGCAACTCAGTTCTAGATATACCAGATGACCTAAAAATGGTAAAATATTCTATTTATACTAGGTTGGAAAAACTGGACAAAAATACCCCTACGGGGTCAGCGCGGGCCGCATAAAATGGACCACGGCCGCGCTAGGCTCTTGGACTTCAATTCTGGGCTCTCTGAACTTGGGCTCCATGGAACACGTAGAATGGACCGCGGTCGCGGAGGCAGCTGGCGCGGTCCGCACAATCATGCCTGCGGACCGCATGGCTTGAACTTTGGCATTTTCTATCTCTCTGAATCTTTCTTCCGCGGACCGCACAAAAAGGTAGTGCGGCCGCGGAACCTTCACCGCGGACCGCGCAATGTGTACTGTGGCCACGTTGCCTGAAGCCTGGTTTTGCCATCTCTTTGAATCACTCTTCCGCGGACCACACAAAAAGGTAGTGCGGCCGCGAAACCTTCACCGCGGACAGTGCAATGTGTACCGCAAACACGTTGCCTGAAGCCTGGGTTTGCCATCTCTCTGAATCACCTAGTGCGGTCGCGGTAGTTTTTGTGCGGTCCGCACTAGGCTTGTTTTCCCTCAGTTTACTTTGTCTTTGATACTTGAGCAGGTTTCACTCCTTTTGAGCCGATCTTTGATATTTCGACACTTTGTCGATCAAACCTGCAATCAAGCACAACTTATGAGCCTTTTGGAATTATTTTGTAACAATTTATAATCAAAGCATAGGCAAGAAGGAGCATGAAACTCGTTAAAATCCCTACTTATCAACTCCCCCAAACCTAAGCCTTTGTTTGTCCTCAAGCAAACAAAATAAGACTCACCCTTTAAGGGAAAATCCAAGTATTTCCAACTATCCTAAAGTAACCTCAACAAGCATCAATTTGGACTAACAATTGCCCTAAATACAAATGAATCATTAACAACATTTAAACTTTGAAAAACTATGGATCAAGTGTGACACAAGAGCATCAAGAGTTGACTCATTACATCAAAGAACTCTCTCAATTACTTTGGTCATTATGGAACCTAAACTCACACATCCTCAACTCTCCCTAAGCAAACCTCACTTTTTAGAGTATTAGCACACAAACCGAGATTAATGAGAATTCACTCATCTCTCTCAAGGAAAGGCCACAAGTCCGGCTCTAAGTACCATATGCTTTCCCCTCATGTAAGTATCCATTAATGTAAGCGTCATTCAACTCAAGATCATATAGGGCTTTTGAGGAGTCAATGTGAAGGCTTTTGGTTCAGGGTAGAAAAAGTTTTTGGTTTAAATGGGTTCCATCTTCCCTTAAGCACTTCTTTTGATTCATTTGGCATAATTCTCTTGACTCTTTGAGTATCTCACTTCTTTTTAAGGGGTTAGAGAGATACACTTCAAAGCGTTTCTCCTTTTTCAAGTTTTTCCACACCTTTTTTTTCTCTTTTGTCTTTTTTTCTTGAATCCCTTTTTATTCTTTTTCACATTGGGCTTTCTTTTTGTCTTTTTATTTTCTTTTATTTTTCATTGCCTTCCTTTTCTTCGCTTTTGTACCTTTTACCACTTTGTTCCCTCTCTCGTCTCTCCCCCCAAACTTAGACTTTTGCCATTTCTCAAGGGAAGATCGGGTGCCAAAAGAGGGTATATTTTAGAACGGATATAGGCTTATAGTATTGGTTCTTGAAAGAAAAAGGTTTAAGGCTCAAAAGGGTTAATTAGGGATTATATCATTGGTGGGCTATGGAATTGTTCAACTATCATTTGGATCAAGGAGAGACTATAATCACTTCTCAAGCCAAATTTCACTCAAGATTTTGCCTCAACAGACATTTAGGGCAAGTTCTAGACCATTGGTTCAGGACTTGGACTCACAGTTCGATTTCTCACCACACAAGCTCAAGGATTGCTAAAGACATAGAGTCGGGGGCCCACAACAACCTTAGACACGATTGAGCACACAATAGTCCTGAAAGACCACATGATGATTGTTTGGTCAACACAAGAGTCTCAAGGTCACGACTTTCACCATCCTAAACACAACAACTTGTATTTGATCATGGGATCAAAGGCAAATGTGTTAGGCCCAAGCGAAGCTTTGCTTGAGGTACCCTTAACTATAAGCTACCAAAAATAAAAACAAAAACGGACTCAAACCCTTAAGAAGGTTGTCACGCCATCCATTATCGGGAAGATCCACCCAGTTCACACAATACTCCACCTTTTGAAAGAACTGTGGCATTAAGAAAACCAAAGGTTTATTGAAGCGCCAAAAGCGAAACAAAAAGCTACGAGCTTATCTAAGAAGCTAAAAACGAAAAAAAATTAAGAAACTAGAAAATAGAATAAATATGTACAATAGGGGATTTGAATATACAATGGGGGATGAATATATACAATGTAACTTTATATACAGACCAAAGGGAAGATAAAAAATGCGATAAAAGTAGCTAAATGTAAAGTTATATACAGACCAATAGAAAATCAAAAAGACATAAAATGTAACAATATATACAGTCATCCAAAAATGTAGGGTGCACCCTCTCAAATAAAATCCAGCATTGTCCTCAATGTCAACTAAACAAATAAGCACCAAAAGTATAAGGAAAGGATATGAGGACTCCCTAATCCGTGTCCGTCTGCATGGGATCATCAGTGGTCCCCGGGTCCTCTGTATGTGCGAGAACCTCAGACTGGTTCCCGGTTTCCTGCTGCTCAGCTACTGGGATTAGGGCCTGGACCTGGACGGGCTGAATATCAGGAACATCCTGTGGTTGACTGGAGGAGGCCTCCGGTGGGTCCTCCAACTGGATGATCGCCTCATCTACACTAGGAAGCTTCCTCTTCTTCTTAGAAAGCCTTTGTGTCTGCTCATGTTGTGGCTCTGCTGCTGGTACAACTACTGGAGCTGGATCCTCAAATAGCAATTCCAAAGGCAGCTGGTCTGCCTTCAGTTTGTCCATATCCGCTCTAAGCTCCTTCACAGATTCCTTGGAAGCCCGTGTTTTGCGCAACTTCTTGTGCTCCCTGGAAAGCTCCTTCAGGGCCTTGCCATGTGAATCCACTGCCTTAGCCAAGGAATCCTAAGAATCAAGGATCTTCTGTTGGTTGGAAAGAATCTCCTTACGTGAATACTCCATAGACTGGGGCACATGCACTAGCTGTGGTGCCGACTGAGCCGTAATGGTGGAGGTCAATGTAGAAAACTTGGACGAAGCAGTCGCCATCTAGTTGTTCAAGCTATGAAGTGTCTGACTCAGCTGGTGGGTGATGATAGGATGGGCCCGGGAAGATGGAATCCCCGGGCCAGCTGAAGTAGAGGGACCAGCAGTAGTGGAAGGTCCGGGAGGCATGTCAGCAACTGTGGAGGCAGGATCAGTGGAGGGCTCTACCGCAACTGGCTCTTCAGACTGGCCAGTTGGGGCAGAAGCAGGCGGCTTGTAATTCTTGTTCTTGGGGTTGTCTTACCCCTTCAAACTATACCACGAAAAAGGATCCATAGGTTTGACCTTGATGTCAAAATGTCGCTTCTCCACCTCCAGGTCCCGGAAATACATAGTGAGGATGCTGGGAAAAGGGTAGTTCCGGTCATGCTCAACTCCCACTGCAGAAATGCTGCAGGACATCACATTGCCCATGTTGATAGGGTAACCCGCCATAATAGATGCAACAAGAACAGCCCGGGCAAGTGGAATAGTTTGATCATGGGTAGTGGGGTCAAGCCGACTGCACACAAAAGTCAACCACCCCTTAGCCTCAAAATTAAAGGTCCTCCAAAGTATTTTGGCCCCTGCTTGCAACCACTCTAGAACCGTACCCGGGATTGCCAGGTATGAAGCTAACCACGGATGAACCTCCTCGCCCATTGCCAACTTTTCATTGTAAAGGGACTCATCTTCTTCATTTAACCCCAGGTAATCATTTAGTGCCTTTCCGGTAAATACCACATTTTTGTTTCGCACTTTGGTAACTTTAATGCCCTTCAAGATGTGGGCCACGTTGCTATAAAACTCCTTGACCATGTGCTCATTCGCCATCACACAATTATCTTTAAAGTGCTCCCAACCCACTCGAGCTCGAAACTGTCTATGTACATTGGAGTGTAGGGGTAGAAGGTCTCTGTCAATGAAGCTCCTCTCAAGAATCAACTTTCGTGACGGCCACCATTCCTAAACTTGTGGAACGCCACCTGGCTGACGAATCTATCTTCCCAAACAGTGGGATTTCTAGTCCGGTCAACACCCCCAACCTGAGGCACACCACCCCCAGGTAACTCCCCATCTCCCTCATCACCTCTAGCACCCTCTCTAGATATTGAAGTTATGGGAGAGGTAGAGTATTCATCCCCACTACCTGTTGCTGAGCCCTCAGACGACCCAGAAGAAAAATTGATTGAAGCTTGAGCATCGGGGGAAGAGGGAGGAGTGTCTCTATGTATGGCCCTCTCCGGATACGGGATATATAGTGGGACTGAATCCGAAGAGATCTCCCGGGAGGGCTCGTACTCACTCCCCGAGTTGACAATGGCTCTGTCAGCCTCTTTGATTGTTTTCCTTATATTCTTTATGTTTTTTCTAGCCTGGGAGTGAGTTTTACCATCCTTTGCTTCCCTCCCCGGGAGGAATCACCTCGATCGAGTTGTTTCGAGCAATTGCCTCTTTGTTTGACCATTGTCTATAAGCACAAACATCTAGCTTTGTTAGTATCAACACAGACAGTGAAACATATATGGAAAATGAATTGCAGAACAGAAGCCCAAAATTTGCAGAAAATGTTGCAGACACAGTGCACCGCGGGCCGCACAAAAAGGAGTGCGGCCACACTGGGGTCACCGCGGACCATATAAAAGCCACCACGGTCCTCATTGGGGCAAGGTCTATAAAACCACTTCTCTGAATCTAGCCACTGCAGCCCGCACAAAGTGATATCGCGGTCGCGGTGGGCCAGCGCGGACCGCACAAGATGTACTGCGGTTGCACTGGGCAACAAGTTAATTTCCTGAAAAATCCTCATCATGGTCCGCACAAAGTGGTTTCGCGGACTGCGTCAAAGTATCGTGGACCACACAAAAACGACCACGGTCCGCAGTGGGTGCTTGGTCAAGGCACTGAGTTAGGGTTCTTGGTCTTGCCTTTTAGTTCACTTCAAACCTGGTTAGGGTCCCTACTCAGTTTACCTAGTTCATTATACCTCTCCGGCACACAAAAACTACATTTAAGCTAACCTACGCTAACAAATAGAGAAATACGGGAAGAAGAAGAAGTTACAGGCTAATGGTAGTGAAATAAAAACGAAATTATAAAATTAAGCACAAAGAAATGGTTGAAATTTTACCAGATGTGTATACGAAATGCAAATAATCACTCTAAACAAGAATCATAGTCAATAAGGAAGATGAATAATAACTTTTAGGTCACTGAGAGTCAATTTTTTTAAAAGGGTAACCAGTGACCCCTGTGGTCTATTTATAGAAAAACATGTGGGACCCAATCTTACCTACCAGCGCGGCCGCACAAAACGGACCGCACTGGATTTGTTCAGAAGAAGTCTGAGAAGGCAATCCTCTGCGGTCCGCACAAAACAGACTGTGGCCGCGGAGATCCACCGCGGTCCGTACTAAATAGAATACGACCGCGGTGGCAAACTACAGAGAGTACCTCACTTGGCCTTCACCAGTGCGGACCGCACAAAGTGCAATGCGGTCGTACTGGCAACTTCAAAGACTGTTCAATATTTTCCTCATGTTTTGCACTGCATCAACACAATCCCTGCAACATCTCACAACCAATTAGTCCAAAAATCAAACCTAAACTACAAAGAAAATCAAAGAAAACAAGAAGAAAAAGACATGGGTTGCCTCCCAAGAAGCGCCTAATTTAACGTCGTGGAACGACGTATGTTACCCGCACATCGCTTTAGATGAAGAAGTGCCACCACGTGGCTGTCATCAAATTTCCCAAGATAATGCTTGACCCGGTGCCCATTAACTCTGAAAACTTCACTAATTTTGTTCCTTATATCAAGAGCACAAATGGGGTCACGAACACAACTTCAAATGGCCCACTCCACTTTGACTTGAGCTTACGCGGAAACAGACGTAACCGGGAATTGAACAAAAGAACCATATCTCCAACCTTGAACTCCTTACCCCGAGCATATTTGTCGTGAAGGTACTTCATTTTGTCCTTATACAAGGATGAACTTGAGTAGGCATGGAATCTAAACTCATCGAGCTCATTGAGGTGTTCAACACGAAGATTTGCCGCAATATCCCATTCCAAATTCAACTTCTTCAAAGCCCACATGGCCTTGTGCTCTAACTCAAACGGAAGATGACAACCTTTTCCAAACACCAACCGATACGGAGACATACCAATTAGAGTTTTGTAAGCCTTCCAATAATCCCATAGAGCATCATCCAACTTTTTCGACCAATCGGTCCTATTAGCATTGACAATTTTTGACAAGATGCTCTTAATTTCTTTGTTGGAGACTTCCACTTGACCACTAGTTTGAGGATGATAGGGGGTAGAAACCTTATGATTGACACCGTATTTGGAAAGCAATGTGTTGAACGCCTTGTTGCAAAAGTGAGACCCCCTATCACTAATAATCGCACGAGAATGTGAAGATGTCCTTTTAAAGAAATGCCACAACACTTCAGGCTTCATTGTTAGGCAACGCCACGGCTTCAACCCATTTCGAGACATAATCAACCTCCATGAGAATGTAAGTGTTCCCACAAGAGCTAACAAATGGACCCATGAAATCGATGCCCCAAACATCAAAGATATCCACTTCTAGAATCGTATTGAGAGGCATCTCATCCCTTTTTGAAATTCCGCCCGCTCTTTGGCACTCATCACACCTCTTCACCAAATCTCTCGCATCTTTGAACAAGGTGGGACAATAAAATCCACAACTAAGAACTTTCGAGACAGTCCTCACCCCACAATGATGGCCATCATAGGGTGAAAAATGGCAAGCCTCTAAGATACGCAATTGTTCTTCCTCCGGGACACATCTACGAATCACACCATCCGTGCAAATCTTGAACAAGTATGGCTCATCCCAATAAAAATCCAAGCTATCCCGCTTGAGATTCTTCCTTTGGCTAGAAGAGAGCTCATACGGGATTATTCTGGTCACAAGGTAATTGGCAATATCGGCAAACCATAACATATCACGACCCGGATTTTCCACCCTCGGGAGTCGTGATGGCGCCTACTAATGAAAGCTAGGCAAGTCAATCCTTAACTGCTTACATCGTTAACAATTACTTCTTTTAACAATTATCAGAGATAGCATGAAAGCAACAGAATTAAATAAATATGCGGAAGACTTAAATTTAAAGAAAACTGAACAATAATGCGAGAATCAACATATGCCTCTACCCAAGAACTGGTGTCACATTACTCACAAACTTCTAAGAGTGCTAAATACAACCGTTTGAAAGAAAATATAAATTATTTGTCTCGAATATATGAGATAACAGACGGAAATAAAAGATAGAGGAGATGTCTGGCCTACGAACGCCTGCAAGTCTACCTCAGTGTCTCACTGGATTGAAGGCTGGCTCCTGCGCTACTGCTGCTGTCCAAAACCTGGATATGTGCAAAAGAGCACAGAGCGTAGTATCAGCACAACCGGCCACATGTGCTGGTAAGTGTCTGGACTAACCCCGGCGAGGTAGTAACGAGGCTAGGACCAGACTCTAGATAAACTTGTACAGTTATATAATATATGGTGGAAAAGTAAACAAGTAATAAGCAGTTAAAGCTGGGGAAGGGGAACATGCTTCGGGGATAGCAGTTAAAAGAAATAACGGGGAATAATAAGGAAGCTAGCACTATAACTTCTATCACAAATGAAGAAAATAAAGGCAATTTTTACTTTCAGTTTCCTCTTGTTGCAGGAGTGCAACCCGATCCCATTCCTCATATCTCATGGTAGGCGTACCACCCGCCCCTATTTAATTCTATCTTGTGGTAGGCGTACCACCCGCTCCTATTTCATTATATCCTGTGGTAAGCGTACCACCCGCTCCCATTTCATAATATCTTGTGGTAGGCGTACCACCAGCTCCCATTTCATCAATCTTGTGGTAGGCGTACCACCCGCTCCCATTTCATAATATATTGTGGTAGGCGGTACCCACTCCCATTTCATCAATCTTGTGGTAGGCGTATCACCCGCTCCCATTTCATCAATCTTGTGGTAGGCATACCACCCGCTCCAATTTCATCAATCTTGTGGTAGGCGTACCACCCGCCCCAATTTCATCAATCTTGTGGTAGGCGTACCACCCGCTCCCATTTCATCAATCTTGTGGTAGGCGTACCACCCGCTCCCATTTCATCAATCTTGTGGTAGGCGTACCACCTACTCCTATTTCATCAATCTTGTGGTAGGTGTACCACCCACTCCCATTTCAGTTCATCACACAATCACAAGAAATCCTGGCAAGGGAGCATAAGTAATATAATAACTTCCCGGCAAGGGAACAAGGATATCGAAATAGTCATCCCGGCAAGGGGGAATCGGCTATAACCAATCTCACTTTGCTAGTACTCAGTTCAATTAATGGAAATACTTAATTATAGAGGATAATTAATTAAAGTATACAAGGTGTCATTCAAAAACACAACAACTTTCAAGTTAAGACCCACGGTCATGCTTGACACCAACGTATAGATACTCGTTACCATGCCTATACGTCGTACTCAACAAGAAGCAAGTGGAAAAATATGACTCAACTCTTAATCCCTCAAGCTAGGGTTATACCAAACACTTACCTCGATGTCTTGAACACCACTCAAGTCTCAATTATAGTTTTACCTCTTGATTCCACCACCAATCTGCTCGAATATAGTCATAAGTTACTTAATCACATTAATAAATGCTAAATGAATCAACCCCAATGCATGAAAATGAGTTTTCCAAAGTTTTACCCAAAAGTCAAAATTCACCCTCGGGCCCACGTGGTCGCAACCCGAGGTTCGGACCAAAACCCGATTACCCATTCCCCCATAAATTCAATTATATGGTTTTTTTTTAAATCAGACCTCAAATTGAGGTCCAAATCCCTAATTTTAGAAAAACCTAGGTTTTACCCACATCACCCAATTTCCCCATGAAAATCTTTGATTTGAAGTTGAAATCATGTTAAAAGATGTTAAGAAGTGAAGAAAATAAGTTAGAAATCACTTACCAATCGTTTCAGAGAAGAAAAGTTGTTTGGAAAATCGCCTCTTATGTTTTGGGGTTTTGAAAAGTGTAAAATAACTGAAATTCACGTGTATTTATACCCCTATGAAGTTCCCACAGCGGACCGCGCAGGCTCCCTGAAGACCTGCGAATCATTGCCCCGTGCAGACCGCACCAAGCCAACCGCGGCCGCACAGCACCCACCGCGGACCGCTCAAGGTGACCGCGGTCGCACGTGATTGCTCGCGGACAGCGCAAGAGGGTTCAGAGACCTGTCAAAATTCCTGAACCTGCAACATCTGATCTTCTAAAGCCTAAGGCATCCCGGAACCTACTAGAAACTCACCCAAGCCCTCGAAACTCTAAACCAAGCATGCACACTACCTCAAAAACACCCTACGAACATATTCGTGTGATCACATCACCAATATAACATCATGAACATCGAATTGAGCCTCAAGATCAATGAAATTTCTTAGATTTCCTTTTAAACATCAATTTTCCCAATTTGGGCCTGGATCACGTCAAACAACGTCTGTTTTTTACCAAACATTACACGAGTGATTCAAAACATATATAAGACTCGTACCGGGCGTCGGAACTAAAATACGGGCCCGATACCATTGCTTTCTAATCGGATTTATTTCCATTTTCTTTAAACATTTTCAGAGAATAATTTCACTTAAAAATTCATAACTCGGGCTAGGGACCTCGGAATTCGATTCTGGGCATACGCACGAGTCCCATATTTTCCTACGAACCCTCCGGGATCGTCAGATCACGGGTCCTGGTCTGTTTACCTAAAATGTTATCCGAAGTCAAATTTATTCATTTCGAGGTCAAAACTTAGAAATTTTCACAAGATTTCACATTTAAACTTTCCAGCTACGCGCCCGGACTGTGCACACAAATCGAGGCGACTCTAAATGAGGTTTTCAGGGCCTCGAAGACACAAATTTCAATTTAGAAACAGGTGATGACCCTTTTGGGTCGTCACATTCTCCACCTCTAAAACAATTGTTCGTCCTCGAACGGACAGAAGAAGAAAGTACCTAAGTCGGGGAAAAGATGAGGATACCGGTCCCGCATATCGGGCTCGGAATCCCAGGTCGATGCCTCAGGGGGCTGACCTCTCCACTAAACACGAACCAAAGGAAAACTCTTTGACCTCAGCTGGCGAACCTGTCGGTCTAGAATAGCCACCGGCTCCTCCTCATACGACAAATCTTTGTCCAACTGGACAGTGCTGAAATATAATACGTGGGATGGATCGCCATGATATTTCCGAAGCATGGACACATGAAACACTGGATGCACGGCTGATAAGCTGGGCGGCAATGCAAGTCTATAAGCCATCTCTCCCACTCGATCAAGGATCTCAAATGGACCAATGAACCTAGGGCTAAGCTTGCCCTACTTCCCAAATCTCACCACGCCCTTCATAGGCGACACCCGGAGCAACACCCGCTCACCAACCATAAAAGCCACGTCTCAAACCGTACGATCTACATAGCTCTTTTGCCTAGACTGAGCTGTACGAAGCCTATCCTGACTGATCCTAACCTTGTCCAAGGCCTCCTGAACCAAATCTGTACCCAACAACCGAGCCTCTCCTGGCTTAAACCATCCAACCGGAGATCGACACCCCTACCATATAAAGCCTCATAAGGAGCCATCTGGATACTCGACTGGTAGCTATTGTTGTAGGCAAACTCTGCTAAAGGCAAGAACTGATCCCACGAACCTCCAAAGTCAATAACACAAGCTCGGAGCATATCCTCCAATATCTGAATAGTCCGCTCGGACTGTCCATCCGTCTGAGGATGAAATGTTGTACTCAACTCAACCTGGGTGTCTAACCCTCGCTGAACTGCTCTCCTGAAACGTGAGGTGAACTGCATACCTCGGTCCGAAATGATAGATATCGGCACACCATAAAGACGAACAATCTCCCAGATATAGATCTCAGCTAACCTCTCGGACGAATAGGAGACTGCCACAGGAATGAAATGCGTTGACTTGGTCAGCCTATCAACAATGACCCAAACTGCATCGAACTTCTCCCGGGTCAACGGAAGTCCAGTAACGAAGTCCATAGTGATTCTCTCCCACTTCCACTCGGGAAGCTCAATCCTCTAAAATAAACCACCAGGCCTCTGATGCTCATACTTAGCATGTTGCAATTCAAACACCGAGCCACATAGGCAACAATATCCTTCTTCATTCTACGCTACCAATAATGTTTTCGCAAATCCTGATACATCTTCGCGGTGCCCGGATGGATAGAGTACCGAGAACTATGGGCCTCCTCTAAAATCAACTCTCAAAGCCCATCCACATTAGGTACACAAACTCGACCCTACAATCTCAGAAATTCATCATCACCTAAGGTAACTTGCTTGGCACCCTCACACTGCACCGCGTCTCTAAGGACACACAAATAGGGATCATCAAACTGCCAATCACGGATACGCTCCAATAATGAAGAACGAGCGACTGTGCAAGCTAATACTTGACTAGGCTCAGAAATATCCAACCTCACAAATTGATTGGCCAAAGCCTAAACATCCAAAGCAAGCGGCCTCTCACCGACTGTAATATAAGCAAGACTGCCCATACTGGCTGACTTTCTACTCAAAGCATCGGCCACCATGTTGACCTTTCCCGGGTGATATAGAATAGTGATGTCACAATCGTTCAACAACTCCAACCACCTCCTCTGCCTCAAATTCAACTCCTTTTGCTTGAACAAATACTAAAGACTTTTATGATCCATGAACACCTCACATGCCACGCCATACAAGTAATGCCTCCAAATCTTCAATGCGTGAACGATGGTTTCCAATTCCAAATCATGCACTGGATAGTTCTTCTCATGAACCTTCAACTGCCTGGAAGCATAGGCAATGACCTTGCCATCCTGCATCAACACTGCACCAAGTCC
The DNA here is from genome assembly GCF_000393655.2 of Nicotiana sylvestris. Lineage (NCBI taxonomy): Eukaryota > Viridiplantae > Streptophyta > Magnoliopsida > Solanales > Solanaceae > Nicotiana > Nicotiana sylvestris. Next base: position 21,801,706 of record NC_091060.1, read on the forward strand.
AATGCGAAATGTATCACAATAAATAGTGTAAGGCCCTGAACCTGTGGGCAAAACTAACACCGGCGCCGTAGTCAAGACTGTCTTGAGCCTCTGAAAGCTCACCTCACACTCGTCCGACCATCTGAACCGGGCACCCTTTTGGGTCAACCTGGTCATCGGGGCTACAACAGATGAGAACCCCTCTACGAACCGACGATAGTAGCCTGCCAATCCTAAGAAACTCCGAATCTCCGTAGCTGATGCTGGTCTAGGCCAGTTCTTGAATGCCTCAATCTTCTTTGGATCAACTTGAATACCCTCTGCTAATACAGCGTGACCGAGGAATGCCATTGAACTCAACCAGAACTCACACTTTGAGAACTTAATATATAACTGACTATCCTTCAAAGTCTGAAGAACCACTATGAGGTGTTTCTCGTGCTCCTCCTGGATGCGGGAATATATCAGGATATCATCAATAAAGACTACCACGAACAAGTCCAAATAAGGCTTGAACACTCGGTTCATCAACTCCATAAATGTTGTTGGGGCATTGGTCAACCCGAATGACATAACCAAGAACTCATAATGCTCGTACCGAGTGCGGAAAGCTGTTTTAGGGACATCGGATGCCCTAATTCTCAACTGGTGGTAGCCAGATCTCAAGTCAATCTTTGAAAATACCTTGGAACGCTGAAGTTGATCGAACAAATCATCAATCCTCAGCAGTGGATACTTATTTTTAATTGTAACCTTGTTCAATTGTCGGTAATCAATGCACATTCTCATCGAACCATCCTTTTTCTTTACAAACAAAACCGGTGCACCCCAAGGCGAAACGTTGGGTCTAATGAAACCCTTCTCAAGTAAATCCTGCAACTGTTCCCTTAACTCTTTCAACTCCGGCGGGGCCATACGATATGGCAGAATAGAAATGGGCTGAGCGCTCAGAGCCAGATCAATGCAGAAATCAATGTCCCGGTCGGGTGGCATCCCCAGCAGGTCTGAAGGGAAAACCTCAGTAAACTCACGAACCAAGGGCACAGAATCAATGTTGGGAACCTCAGCACTGGAGTCACGAACATAAGCCAAATATGCCAAACACCCCTTCTAGACCATACGCCGATCCTTCACATACGAAATAACACTTCGGGTAGAATGACCAGGAGTCCCTCTCCACTCTAACCGGGGCAAACTCGGTAAGGCTAAGGTCACGATCTTGGAATGGCAATCCAAGATAGCATGGTACGGGGATAACCAATCCATTCCCAATATAACATCGAAGTCGACCATGTCTAAAAGCAACAAACAACACGGGTCTCAAGACCCCCAAATGCTACAATACAAGAACAATGAACTCGGTCGGCCAAAATAGAATCACACACCGGTGTAGACACATAAATAGGAATACTCAATGAATCACTAGGCATGACCAGGTACGGGGCAAAATAAGATGACACGTACAAATACGTAGACCTTGGATCAAATAGCACTGAAGCATCTCTATCATAAACCAGTATAGTACCTGTAATGACTACATCTGAAGACTTAGCCTCGAGCCTGGCTGGAAGTGCATAACATTGGGGTTGGGCCCTACCACCCTGAACTGCCTCTATGGGACGGCCTGCTGCTGGTTGGCCTCCACCTCTAGCGGCTTGAGCTCCACCTCTAGGACATCTACCTCCACCTCTAACACCTCTGCCCCCGCCTCTTGCTGATTGGGCAGGCTGTGGGACATCTGGTGCCTATACCATAGCACGAGAACCCTGATGAGGAGAACTGCTCGAAGCTCAAGGGCAATACCTAGTAATGTGCCTCGTGTCGCCACAAGTAAAATAAGCCCTCGGTTACTGGGGCTGACGACCCTGGAAACTCTGAAGCGGCGGTGCACTGATAGGTGTTGATGGTGCACTGTAAGGCTACTGATCAAAATAGTGCATTTGAGAACCACGACCACCTAAAGTACCATAGGAGACCTGAAGAGTTGACTGAAAGGGCCTAGGAGGATGGCCTCTACCATATGAATCTCTACCTCCAGACGAGGTACCACTGAATCTACCTGAATGACAGGGCCACTTATCTGACCCATGACCACCTCCCTGTGACAGAACCATCTCAACTCTGCGGGCCACATCGACCGCCTCCTGTATGTAATCTCACTACCGGCCTCCTTGGCCATCTGAAGATGAATCGGCTGAATAAGACCATCAATAAACCTCCTCACCCTCTCTCTCTCTCGGTGGGAAGTATGACAAGATCATGGCGAGCTAGATCGATGAACCTGGTCTCATACTGAGTGACCATCATGGAACCCTGCTGAAGGTGCTCAAACTGCCTCCGATAGGCTTCTCTCTGCATCACAGGGAGAAACTTCTCCAGAAACAACACTGAAAACTGCTCCCATGTCAAAGATGGTGATCCGGCTAGTCTCGCTAAGCAATAATCCCTCCACCAAGTCTTGGCAGATCTAGATAAGCGAAATGCAGCAAAATTGACCCCATTGGTCTCAAAAATGCCCATATTCCTGAGAACCTCGTGGCAGCTGTATAGGAAATCCAGTCTGCACAAAGCATCAACAGACATAGCTGCTCCATCGCCGGTCTAAGCCACCCAGCTGAACTGCCACCGCTGGTTGAACTGCTGGAACCTGAATCTGGGGAGATACCTGCTCCGGAGTGCATGTAGTAGGAGTCTGAGCCCCTCATCCAGCTTGAGAAGTGGTTGGTTCTACAGGAAGCAAACCTGCTTGGATGACACTCTCCATAAGGCCCACCAATCGAACCAGAGCATCCTGAAAAACTGGGGTAGCGATAAACCCCTCTAGGACCTGAGCTGGGACCACCGGAACTGTTGGGGCTGGAACCTCCTCCTCAAAATCAACCTGAGGCTCCACCACTGGTCCCGCTGCTCGGGGATGAGCTCTGCCCCTACCTCAGCCTCTAACACAGCCTCGACCTCGGCCTCGCCCTCTGCCCCTAGTGGGAGCTGTTGTATGGGGCTCGGGCTGCTGAGCAGTAGATGAGGAAGTGTGTGTTCTCGCCATCTGCGAAGAATAGAGTAGAAGTTCAATTATCATTTGAGGAACAAATCCGCACGACAAGAAAGAACAAAAGTGAAGTTTTCCTAACTCGGTAGCCTCTAGGGGTAAATACAGACGTCTCCATACCAATCCCTCAAACTCTACTGAGCTTGTCCGTGAGTTGTGAGACATATGTAACCTAGAGCTCTGATACCAACTTGTCCCGGATTTCCCACCCTCGGGAGTCGTGATGGTGCCTACTAATGAGATCTAGGCAAGCCAATCCTTAACTGCTTACATCGTTAATAATTACTTCTTTTAACAATTATCGGTGATAGCATGAAAGCAACGGAATTAAATAAATATGCAGAAGACTTAAATTTAAAGAAAACTGAACAATAATGCGAGAATCAACATATGCCTCTACCCAAGAACTGGTGTCACATTACTCACAAACTTCTAAGAGTGCTAAATACAACCGTTTGAAAGAAAATATAAACTGTTTGTCTCGAATATATGAGATAACAGACGGAAATAAAGGATAGAGGGGACGTCGGGCCTGCGAATGCCTGCAAGTCTACCTCAGTGTCTCACTGGACTGAAGGTTGGCTCCCGCGCTACTGTTTCTATCCAAAACCTGGATCTGTGCAAAAGAGCACAGAGCATAGTATCAGCACAACCGGCCCCATATGCTAGTAAGTGTCTGGCCTAACCCCAATGAGGTAGTGACAAGGCAAGGACCAGACTCCAAATAAAACTGTAAAGTTATATAATATATGGCGGAAAAGTAAACAAGTAATAAGCAGTTAAAACTGGGGAAGCGGAACATGCTTCGGGGATAGCAGTTAAAAGAAATAACAGGGAATATTAAGGAAGCTAGCACTATAACTTCTATCACAAATGAAGAAAATAAAGGCAACTTTCACTTTCAGTTTCCTCTTATTGTAGGCGTGCAACCGATCCCATTCCTCATATCTCGTAGTAGGAATACCACCCGCCCCCAATTAATTCTATCTCATGGTAGGCATACCACCCGCTCCCATTTTATTATATCTTGTGGTAGGCATACCACCCGCTCCCATTTCATAATATTTTGTGGTAGGTGTACCACCCGCTCCTATTTCATCAATCTTGTGGTAGGCGTACCACCCGCACCCATTTCATAATATCTTGTGGTAGGCGTACCACCCGCTCCCATTTCATCAATCTTGTGGTAGGCGTACCACCCGCTCCTATTTCATCAATCTTGTGGTAGGCATATCATCCTCTCCCATTTCAGTTCATCACACAATCACAAGAAATCCCAGAAAGGGAACATAAGTAATATAATAACTTCCCGGCAAGGGAACAAGGATATCGAAATAGTCATCCCGGCAAGGGGGAATCAGATATAACCAATCTCACTTTGCTAGTACTCAGTTCAATTAATGGAAATACTTAATCATAGAGGATCATTAATTAAAGTATACGAGGTGTCATTTAAAAACACAACAACTTTCAAGTTAAGACCCACGGTCATGCTTGACACCAACGTATAGATACTCGTCACCATGCCTATACATCATACTCAACAAGAAGCAAGTAGCAAATATGACTCAACTCCTAATCCCTCAAGCCAGGGTTAAACCAAACACTTACCTCGAAGCCTTGAACACCACTCAAGTCTCAATTATAGCTTTACCTCTTGATTCCACCACCAATCCGCTAGAATCTATTCATAAGTTACTTAATCACATTAATAAATGCTAAATGAATCAACCCCAATGCATGAAAATGAGTTTTACAAAGTTTTACCCAAAAGTCAAAATTCACCCTCGGGCCCACGTGGTCGCAATCCGAGGTTCGGACCAAAACCCGATTACCTATTCCCCCACAAATTCAATTATATGGTTTGTTTTGAAATCGGACCTCTAATTGAGGTCCAAACCCCTAATTTTAGAAAAACCTAGGTTCTACCCACATCACCCAATTTCCCCATGAAAATCTTTGATTTGAAGTTGAAATCATGTTAAAAGATGTTAAGAAGTGAAGAAAATAAGTTAGAAATCACTTACCAATCGTTTCGGAGAAGAAACGTTGTTTGGAAAATCGCCTCTTATGTTTTGGGGTTTTGAAAAGCCTAAAATAACAGAAATTCACGTGTATTTTTACCCCTCTGAAGTTCCCACCGCGGACCGCGGCCGCGCAGGCTCCTTGAGGACCTGCGGATCATTGCCCCGTGCGGACCGCACCAAGCCGACCACGGCCGCACAGCACCCACCGCGGACCGCTCAAGGCGACCGCGGCCGCACGTGATTGCTCGCGGACCGCGCAAGAGGGTTCAGAGACCTGTCAAAATTCCTGAACCTGCAACATCTGATCTTCTAAAGCCTAAGGCATCCCGGAACCTACAAGAAACTCACCCGAGCCCTCGAAACTCTAAACTAAGCATGCACTCTACCTCAAAAACACCCTATGAACATATTCGTGTGATCACATCACCAATATAACATCATGAACATCGAATTGAGCCTCAAGATCAATAAAATTTCTCAGATTTCCTTTTAAACATCAATTTTCCCATTTTGGGTCCGGATCACGTCAAACAACGTCCGTTTTTTACCAAACTTTACAGTAGTGATTCAAAACATATATAAGACTCGTACCGGGCACCGGAACCAAAATACAGTCCCGATACCATTGCTTTCTAATCATATTTATTTCCATTTTCTTTAAACATTTTCAGAAAACAATTTCACTTAAAAATTCATAACTCGGGCTGGGGACCTCGGAATTCGATTCCGGGCATACGCCCGAGTCCCATATTTTCCTACGGACCCTCTGGGATTGTCAGATCATGGGTCCGGGTCCGTTTACCTAAAATGTTGACCGAAGTCAAATTTATTCATTTCGAGGTCAAAACTTAGCAATTTTCACAAGATTTCACATTTAAGCTTTCTGGCTACGCACCAGACTGCGCACACAAATCGAGGAGACTCTAAATGAGGTTTTCAGGACCTCGGAAACACAGATTTCAATTAGAAATGGGTGATGACCCTTTTGGGTCATCACAATCATTCATTGACACCGCAAGGAGTTGTTCGTTAGGAAATGAATCATTTATCTCAAGGCCATCACAAGGCCTCCCCTCCTCCTCCAAATGGGACAAGTGGTCCGCCACTTGATTCTCACTACCTTTCTGGTCAACAATTTCTAGATCAAACTCTTTAAGAAGTAACAACCATCTCATCAATCTCGCCTTGGAGTCTTTCTTGGTCATCAAATACCTAAGGGCGGCATGATCGGTGTGCATTATAACTTTAGCCCCCATAAGGTAAGGTCGGAATTTTTCCATAGCAAATGCAATAGCCAACAACTCTTTCTCAGTGACTGTGTAGTTCCTTTGAGCCTCATTCATGGTCTTGCTTGCGTAGTACACCAGATGAAACATCTTGTTGATTCTTTGGCCCAAAACAGCCCCAACCGCAGCGTCACTAGCATTGCACATGAGCTAGAAAGGCAAGCTCCAATTTGGTGCGGTAATGGGGGTAGAAGTCAACTTGAGCTTGAGAAGCTCGAATGCTTGCATACAACTCTCATCGAACAAAAACTTTGCATCTTTCTCTAGAAACTTACACAAAGGGTGTACCACTTTGGAAAAATCATTTATGAAACTCCGGTAAAAACCCGCGTGCCCAAGAAAACTCCTCACCCCTTTGACAGAAATAGGGGGAGAAAGCCTTGAAATCACCTCTATCTTGGCTTTATCCACTTCAATTCCTCGCTTCGAGATTTTGTGACCCAACACTATACCCTCTTCTACCATGAAATGGCACTTTTTCCAATTAAGAACAAGGTTGGTGTCTTCACACCGGGCCAATACTCTATCCAAATTTTTCAGACATTCATCAAAAGAATCCCCAACCACGCTGAAATCATACATGAAAATCTCCAAGATATCATCCACCATATCAGTGAAAATAGCCATCATGCAACGTTGGAAGGTCGCCGGAACATTACACAATCCGAACGGCATTCGAGAGAAAGCGAATATGCCATAAGGACATGTAAAAGTTGTCTTCTCTTGGTCCTCCGGGGCAATTAAAATTTGATTGTACCCCAAGTAACCATCCAAAAAGCAATAGAAAGCACGCCCTGCTAGACGATCTAGCATTTGGTCAAGGAATGGCAATGGGAAATGATCTTTTCGGGTCACCTTGTTTAGCTTCCGGTAATCCATACATACTCTCCACCCGGTGACTATGCGAGTAAGAATAAGTTTATTGTTGTCATTGGTCACCACAGTCATACCACCCTTCTTCGGCACACATTGCACCGGAGAAGTCCAAGAACTGTCAGAAATATGATAAACCACACCGGCGTCTAACCACTTGATAACCTCTTTCTTCACCACTTCTTGCATCGCCTCATTTAATCTTCTTTGATTCTCCAAGGAAGGCTTTGCATCCTCCTCCAAGATGATTTTGTGCATGCAAAATGCGGGGCTTATTCCCCGAATGTCAGATAGAGTCCATCCAATTGCCCTTTTTCGCTTTTGAAGCACCGCCAAAGTGGCCTCAACCTGTATGTTAGTAAGGCAAGAAGAAAGAATAACTGGTAAAGTAGAATTTGAACCTAAGAATTCATACCTGAGGTGTGGGGGAAGTGGCTTCAACTCCAACACCGGTGGCTCCTCAATTTATGGCTTTGTTGGTGGAGTTTTTCGGTTTTCAAGATCCAAATATAGCTTCCTCGGCTCATAAGAATAAGAGCCCATCCCAAGTAGGGCATTGACACATTCCACTCTACTAGCATCATCATTGACATCCATGTTTAAGAGCACTGCTTCAAGAGGATCCTCCAAGGTGATAATAGCACTGGTATCATCCACAATCACAGTTGTGACAAGGTCTACAAATGAGCACACCTCTGTGCTATTGGGTTGCTTCATAGATTTGCAAACGTTGAAGATGACCTTTTCATCTCCCATTCGGAAAGTGAGCTCACCCGCTTCAACATCAACCAATGCCTTACCCGTTGCAAGGAAAGGTCTACCCAAGATAATAGGAACCTCATAGTCCACCTCACAATCCAAAATCATAGAGTTAGCCGGCAATATGAATTTGTCCACCCGGACAAGCACATCATCAATAATGCCCAAAGGTCGCTTCATCGATCGATCCGCCATTTGAAGTCTCATTGAAGTTGGCGATACCCAAAGTTTTGAAAACCGAGTAGGGCATCAAATTGATACTAGCTCCCAAGTCACAAAGAGTTTGGCAAAATCCACACTCCTAATGGTGCAAAGAATGGTGAAATCACCGGGGTCTTCAAGCTTCGGGGCCATTAAATGCACTATAGCACTAACTTGGTGAGTCACCTTTGTAGTTTCACAGTCCATAGAACGCTTCTTTGTAACCAAGTCTTTCATGAATTTTGCATAACCCGACATTTGTTTAAGTGCCTCCACCAGAGGCACATTAATACATAAGCTCTTCATCATGTCAATGAACTTTTTAAACTTATTATCATTCTTCTATTTTGCGAGCCTCTGAGGATAAGGTGGAGGTGGCCTTGGCAAAGGAGCATTGGCTTTTGGCACAACCGGCTTGGGCATGTCAATCACGTATTCCCTAGACAGGTTCACGACATCTTGGGTTTCTACCTCGGCCTCATCAATATCAATCCTCACATCATTTTTCACATTCTCTTCAACCACATCTTCAACAAGCAAAGGTACATCATCATCCCGCAACTCAACATCTTCATCCACAACTTGCTTTTGCTTTGAGGCATTCATCTCACCGCCTCTCCCACTTCTTGTTGTAACCGCCATTATATGATTGTTATTCCCACCCTTCGGGTTCACTACCGTATCACTTGGTAGAGCCCCTTCGGACGAGTATTCAACGCTTAAGAGATTTGGCCTAATTGCACCTCCAAGTTTTGGATAGATGTATTATGAGAAGCCAATTGAGCATCGGAATCTTGGTTCCTTTTCATCATTTGCACGAACATACTTTCAATTCTTCCCATATCACTTCTGGAAGAACTAGGACCTTGAGAAGGGAAAGGGGTAGATTGCTCGGTTGTTGGTACATTGGGGGCCTTTGAAAGCCTTGCCCCCAGTTTCCTTGGTTTCTATTGTTGTTCCACTCGACTTAATTGTTATTGTTGCCCCAATTATTGTTATTACCATTCCAATTGTCTTGGTTGTTGTTTTGATTCCCCCAATTGTTGTTTTGGTTGTTGTTGTTCCAATTACCACCACCTTGTTGTTGATTGCCCCAACTTCCTTGGGGTCATCATTGTTGGTTTGAAGAGTTGCCTCTATTGCCTTGATAGTTGTTGACATATTGTACCTCCTTACTTTGGTCATCATAACCGTCATTTTGACACCCATCATATTCATCAACAAATTGCTCAGAATTTCCTTGATTGTGTTGCCTCCTTTGCCTTCTCTTGTTGACAAGCATACTAACACCCTCCATGACATTCAGTTGGCGACGATTCTAAACTTGTTGCAACTGTGCCTTAGACAATTGGTTCATAGTAGTTGTAAGCTAAGCAATCGCTTGCCCGTGGTCATATAATTCTTTGTGCAAATGAATAACCGTAGGGTCACCTTGAGGCACATTTGCTCTACTCTGCCATGCTGAAGAAGTGTCCGCCATTTCATCAAGTACATCACATGCCTCCTCATAAGAAAGCTTCATAAAATTGCCCCCGGCCAATTGGTTAACAATGCATTGATTTGTAGTATTTATGCCCTGGTAGAAGGTTTGTTGGATCATGGCCTTGGTCATATCATTATTTGGGCATTCCTTCACCATCGTTCTATACCGCTCCCAAATCTGATGCAAAGGTTCCGTTGGCACTTGCTTGAAGGCTAATATTTCATCTCGAAGTGACGTCATATGACTAGGAGAGAAGAATTGGCAATAAACTTATCCGCCAACTCATCCCAAGTTGTGATGGAATGGTTGGGGAGTCTCTCGAGCCAATCCAATACCTTTCCCCGAAGTAAGAATAGGAAAAGTCTCAATCTCAATGCATCCATGGATACATTCATCTGTTTGCTCCCCCAGCATGTATCTACGAACCTCTTGAGATGTTTGTAGGCATTTTAGTTTGCAGCGCCTGTGAAGTGCCCACGCTGCTCAAGTAATGTCAACATCACATTGGTTATCTAAAAGTTGCCCGCCTGGATTCGAGGTAGGACAATAGGACTTGCATAGCCCTGGTTCGGTAATACTCTGGGAGCCACTCTTGGAGGAATCGGGGGAGGGTCTGGAATATTGTCATTTGGATTAGCATTGGCATTCCGGCCTCTCCGTTGACCTTGAGGTGCAAAAGGCACCTCATCTTTCTCAAGATCATCTACATCCTCCCCCGCTATCACGTCTCCAAGAGGATCATTAGCGTTGTTTAAAGCCATGTTGGTACCTGAGTAATGACACAAACAAGTAAGTAACAAAGAATGAAAGAAGAACAATACACTAAACTAACTAAATAGATAGCCAAAAATCGTTAGCTCCTCGGCAACGGCGCCAAAAAGTGATCGCTGCCAACTCAACGCTACCTCAAAATAGGAAGAGCGGGTCGCAATAGCTTTTACCTGATATGAGGGTCGGGATTGAATTCCTTAGGGAGCTAGTAGTGGAGTCGAGTATCTATCTAGACTAGAGTTGTGTAATTGTTCCAAATGTCACTTCCAAATATCTTTTGAATTTTCTTTAACAAACTAATATTATTAATTACTAATTGGAACTAGATTATGCTACGAGATAATTGCTAAGTTGTATCTAATGGGAAGAAGGGCACTAGGGTCGTGACATTACCTAGGTGGCTAATTGACGGGTAGATGTTACTAAGGTTCGATTGATATAATTGGGGCTTATGCTATAACCGTTGCACAATTTTACCCACTCTCACACCTCTCGGTAGAGAGAGTGATTTTTCCCAATTGACTCTCTCGAGACCAAATGGGTAGGCAAATTAGATCAAGCAACTAGGGTTCAAGTAGGGTGATTACTCTCTTGAGGTTTAACCCGTTAGTTGAGACTATCAATTCTCTTGAGTCCATCCCAATTCCTTGTTGGGTCAATTTTGGAGACTTAAGCTCTCTTTCTCAAGAAGAGTCAGGTCAACTTAGCACAAACCAGTGTTTGCAACCACCAATTCATAGATTTAACCACAAAATTGACCCAAATAACAAACACCTATAGTCAATCTAACAATAGATGGCAACACCCATCAATTACCCACACTAAGGTTGAGCCACAACCCTAGCTAATGGGTTTAGCTACTCATGCTTGAAGAAGAAAACAAAGAAATAGATGAAGAATAAGGCATATTAATTAAATGCTAATGTAAATATAGAGAATCTATCGTTAATTTGAAGCTAAGATGCCAAAAATGGCTACAGATGAGGTTCCCACGAGCGCAGCTCAGTTCTAGATATATCAGATGACCTAAAAATGGTAAAATGTTCTATTTATACTAGGCTAGAAAAACTGGACAAAAATACCCCTGCGGGGTCAGCGCGGGCCACATAAAATGGACTGCTGCCGTGCTAGGCTCTTGGACTTCAATTCTGGGCTCTCTAAACTTGGGCTCCGCAGACCGCGTAGAATGGACCGCGGCCGCAGAGGCAGCTGGCGCGGTCCGCACAATCATGACCGCGGACCGTATGACTTGAACTTTGGCATTTTCCATCTCTCTGAATCTTTCTTCCGCTGACCGCATAAAAAGGTAGTGCGGCCGCGGAACCTTCACCGCGGACCGCGCAATGTGTATTGCGGTCGCATTTCCTGAAGCGTAGTTTTTCCATCTCTTTGAATCACTCTTCCGCAGACCGCACAAGAAGGTAGTGCGGCCGTGGAACCTTCACTGCGGACCGTGCAATATGTACTGCGACCGCGTTGCCTAAAGCCTGGGTTTTCCATCTCTTCAAATCACCTAGTGTGGTCATGGTCGTTATTATGCGGTTCGCACTAGGCTTGTTTTCCCTCAGTTTACTTTGTCTTTGATACTTGAGTAGGTTTCACTCCTTCTAAGCTGATCTTTGACATTTCGTCACTTTGTCGATCAAACCTGTAATCAAGCACAACTTATGAGCCTTTTGGAACTATTTTATAACAATTTATAATCAAAGCATAGGCAAGAAGGAGCATGAAACTCATTAAAATCCTTACTTATCAGTGATCAAGTTGATTAGTGGGTGTTCGGAGAGGATTTGTAAGGAATGAGACACTTAGTCTCTTTTAAGAAGGTTTGATTTGGAAAAGTCAACCGGATGTTGACTATTGTGTTACAGGGCTCGGATATGAGTTCCGATGGTATGGTTAGCTTCGGGAGGTGATTTGTGACTTGGGAGTGTGATCGGAATGGTTTTTGGAGGTCCGGAGTAGAATTAGGCTTGAATTGGCGAAGTTGATATTTTGGCAATTTCCGGTTGATATACGAGATTTTAATCTGAGGGTTCGAATGGAATTCCGAGAGTTGTAGTAGCTTCATTATGTCATTTGGGATGTGTGTGCAAAATTTCAGGCCATTCGGACATGTTTTGGTTGGGTTTTCGATCGAAAACGTATTTCGGAAGATTTCTCAAAAATTAGGCTTGAATCCGATGTGTTTTGAGTAATTTGATGTTGTTTGAGTTGCTTTGATGATTGGAACAAGTTTGAATAAGGTATTGGGTCATGTTGGTGCTTTTGGTTGAGGTTCGGGGGGCCTCGGGGTGAATTCGAATGGTTAATGGGAAGATTTTGGACTTAAGAGATTTCAGAAGATTGCTGCTTCTGGTATTTCCGCACCTGCGGTTTGGGGACCGCAGGTGCTGCATCGCATGTGCGAAGGAATTTCCACAGATGCGGATTTGAGAAGAGAGGTATGAAACCGCAGATGCAGAATAGGAACCGCACCTGCGGACCCGCAGATGCGGCAGTGTACCGTAGATGCGATTTTGGCTCGTCAAGTGGATTTCGCAGATGCGGAGAAAATGACCGCAGGAGCGGTGGTAGGGTCGCAGATGCAAAAACCCTTAGGCAGAATGTTTTAAGTTATTTCACCCGTGATTTTTGGTCATTTTTCCTCCATAGTTGGTCTTTTTGAGAGCTTTTTGAAGGAAATCTAAGAGGGATTCAAGGAGAAACGTTTGGAAGTAAGATTTTCTAACCTAAAACTCGAATCTATTGTGAAATCCACCTAGAAAATCATGTAAACTAAAGCTAAAAATGGAAGAACTAGGGCTTGGGATTTTGAAACTTTGATTGGGGATTTGGAGGACTATTTGGGGTCAGATTTGAGAACTTTTGATATGTATGAACTCGTGGGGTGATAAGGAATCTAATGATGTGAAAATTTCTGAGTTTCGAGGAGCGGGCCCGAGGCTCAGAGTTTTGCTAATTTCGGGATTTTCGATATTTTCGATTGTTTTCGCCTGGGCTTTGCTCCCTTAGCATATTGTGATGTATTCGTTCTGATTTTGGATAGATTCGACGCGCGTGGAGGCCAATTTGAGTAGCAAAGGCGTCGCGAGCTAGAGATTTCGCCGGTCCGAGGTGAGCAATGATTGTAAATGATACTTTGAGGGTTTGAAACCCCAGATTGCACATCGTAGTACTATATTGAGGTGAGACACGCGTTGATAATGAGCGTGGGGTTGTTTACTATAGGGGATTGTGACTTGGTTTGTCCCAATTGACGATTCACTGCGTATTTGACTAAAACTTGTTTGTTAGCATCATGATTTGGTCTGATTGCCATATTTGGGCTTCGTGCCAACTATTTGAACCCTCTGGGGATTTTTATCACTATTTCCTCACTACTTTGATTTATTACTTGAACTCAATCCTATTGATATTTATTGTTTTACAAACTCAGCCACTGTTACTCATATTTGAAACTGAGTTGGAGTACTCACTTTACTCTCTGCACTTTGTGTGCAGATGCAAGTATTTATACACCCGGTAGTGGGTTTTGGCTAATCGGTGGCAGAGTTATCGGAGTTTAGCAAGGTGGCTGCCAGCGTTCGCAGCACCATTTTCTCTCCCTTTTTTCTCATCAGTCCTGTTTTTGTATATTTCAGACCTTGTAGTTGTATTTATACTCTAATAGATGCTCGTGACTTGTGACACCCCGGTTAGGGTTGCGTCGGGATGGTTTCTACTGTTGTTATCATTATTTCCACAAATTATGGTTGTTATATCATGTTTTAGAACTATTTAAGGCATTTAACTATTTAAAAGAGGTGTTCTGTTTTGGTCTAGCTGGCCTTGTCTTCACGAGAGGCGTCATCACGACCGGGTTCGGGGTTAGGGTCGTGACATTTCTGATTTAACATTGTCTGGTATAACCCATGTTGTTGAATCACCTACAGAATTTACTTGTCCTTCATATGTTTTCAACCAAAAGTCCCTTGAATAATAGGCTGAGCAAAAGGTCTATTTCTTTTGATATATACTGTCAATTGTAGCAATTGCATGTTCACAGGGTATCTCATCCAACTGAAATTCAGAACAATCACATGTTCTTTTGTCTAGATCAACAATAAATTCCATACCCCCTTCTTTTACATTGAATTTTAGTCGATCAATGGGCAGTACTCTAAATGTAAAAGCTGGTTTAATTTTTTCTTCCAATGTTGCTTCTACCCAATTTGATATCTCATGGAATATTTCTTCTGCAGTTGCCCTTCTTTCATAGAACCAGCTTTGCAATTTTTCTTTTATGAAATCCATCATTGTTAAAAGGGGCAATTTTCTTGCACGTCTCAAAACATTATTCATTGACTCAACAATATTTGTTGTTAACGTATTATATCGTCGTCTTGGACAATGTGAACGAGCCCATCTTCCTGGTAGTTCCTCCATCAAATAATTGAATGTTTTCTTATTAAAAACAGCAATTTGGGACATGAAGTCATCAAATTCTGATTGAAGGTATACTCTTGCAGCACTTTGAAAGAGGTTTATTACAGTGTTTCTCACTCTTCTTTGCTTTAGATTCTTTTCTAAATGATACATGCAAATACCATGGTAGCACTCAGGGAAAACTTTTGCAATGGCCTTGTGTCGATCTGACAAAACATTAAATCTTTACGAATCCCAATTTATTTTCTTAATTCTCTGAAATAGCATTCATATGATTCATTATTCTTTGAATCCGCTATGCCAAATGCTATAGGGAATATCTAGTTATTTGCATCTTTTGTAACAACCACTAACAGAACACCTCTATATTTATTTTTTAGAAATGTTCCATCAACAATAATAAGTGGTCTACAATACTTCCACCTAGAAATTGATGCCCCATACATAAAAACATGTAAATAAACCTATTAGATTGAAAAGTAAATAACATTTAGTTATACCATATGACAAGCTGAATAGTAATAACATAGTAGACAACAAGCTTTAAGACGATAGACTTCCATTAAAATATACTGAAATCAAAGAAAACTCAAGTATTATATACTGCATTAAAGATCATAATAAAAAAGGAAGACAAATAATCACTCAAAAAAAGTAATGACAAATAAAACAAAGTTCTAGGTTAAACAGAAACCATCCAGTATAATATACTGGAAAGAAATCTTACACACGGCAGACGTCCAGTAAAATATACTACAATCAAACAAAACTCAACTATGTTATAATATTCATCCAGTAAAACATACTGGAAGACCTACATTTACACGAGATTTCAGTATAATATACTGGAGAAATTTATTATTAAATTCAATAAATAAAAAACATTAGCAAAACCCATACTGAAAGATGGCGACCCAGCTGGCCTGGCTAAGCAATAATCCCTCTACCAAGTCTTGGCGGATCCCGATAGACGAAAGGTAGCAAAATCAACTCTGTTGTTCTCAACAATCCCCATATTCCGAAGAACCTCGTGACAACTATCCAGATAATCCTGGGGATCCTCAGTAGATGCACCACTGAATGTAGAAATGAAGAGCTTGGTGAACCTATCCAGCCTCCACAAAGCATTAGTGGACATAGCCGCTCCATCACCGGTCTGAGCTACTACACCCGGCTAAACCGCTCCAGCTAGCTGAACCGCTGGAAACTGAATCTGGGGAGCCACCTGCTCCGGAGTGCGAGTAGCAGGAGTCTGAACCCCTCCTCCAGCCTGATAAGTGACTGGTGCTACAGGAAGCAAACCTGCTCGGGTGACACTCTCCATGAGGCCTACCAATCGGACCACAACATCCTGAAGAACTGGGGTGGCAATGAACCCCTCTGGGACCTGAGCTGGGTCCACCGGAACTGCTGGGGCCGGAACCTCCTCCTCAAAATCAACCTGAGGCTTTGCCACTGGTGTTGCTACTCGGGGATGAGCTCTGCCCCTACCTTGGCCTCTAGCACAGCCTCGGCCTCACCCTCTGCCCCTTGTAGAATAGATGAGGAAGCGCGTGTTCTCGCCATATGCGAAAGAATAGAGTAGAAATCCAATTAGCACTGAGAAACAATCCGCGCGACAAGAAAGAGCAAATGTGAAATTTTTCCTAACTATGTAGCCTTTGGGGATAAATACGGACGTCTCCGTACCGATCCCTCAGACTCTACTAAGCTTGGCTGTGAACTGTGAGACCTATGTAACCTAGAGCTCTGAAACCAACTTATCACGACCCAGATTTCCCACCCTCGAGAGTCGTGATGGCGCCTACTAATGAGAGCTAGGCAAGCCAACCCTTAACTAACTTTTTCATTAACAAATTACTTTTTTCTTTTTTTTTCAATTACCAGCGATAACATGAAAACGACGGAATTAAATAAATAAGCAGAAGTCAATAATTTTTATAACTCAAGACTACGTCTATTACAACTTTCAAAACCTCAATACCCAAAACCTGGTGTCACAGTGTCACAGACTGTCTAAGAGTCACTACAAACAAGGCCTGAAGAAAATACAATAAACTGTTTCTGAACGAAAGAAAATAAAATAGGGAATAGAGATAGAGGGAGACGTCAGGGCCCGCGAATGCCTGCAGGTCTACCTTGGGTCTCCGGGTGGACTGAAGGAAGCCCTCCAACTACTGTCCGTAAGCTGCTCCGGGATCTGCACACAATGCAAAGTGTAGTATCAGCACAACCGACCCCATGTGCTGGTAAGTGTCTAGCCTAACCTCGGCGAAGTAGTGACGAGGCTAGGACCAGACTGTCAAATAAACCTGTGCAATTTAAATATATACAGCAGAAAGGAAAATGCAGATATAACCAGTAAATGTGGGAAGGGGAAACGTGTTATGGGGGAAATAATGGTTCTGAATAGAAAGCATCAGGTAAGGAAAGTAACAACATAATTAGAATATCATCAAGAATCAGAAATCAACATTTTGCACGGCATCACCCTTCGTGATTTTACTCTCGTTCTCACCAAATCAATCATATAATAACAACGTGCACGGCATCACCCGTCGTGCTTTTACTCTCGTCCTCACCAAATAATATTTTATAACAAAAGTGTACATGGCATCACCCTTCGTGCTTTTACTCTCTTTCCTCACCATTTAGTCAATGATAATCGGTACGGAATGGTACATCATACGGCACGACATCAACCTTCGTGTTTTACACTCTTTCCTCACCATAGCAAAAAATGCACGGCATCACCCTTCATACTTTAACGCTCTTCCTCACCCAAACAACAATCACAAACGAAGGAGCAAGGGAGTAAACAAATAACAATAGAAATCCCGGAAAGGGAACACAATTAAACAGTTAAATCCCGGTAAGGGAACAATATCAATCATCTCAACATCCCGACAAGGGAGATAATCAACAAAGCAACAAACATCCTGGCAAGGGAACATATCAATAATCTCAGCATCCCGGCAAGGGAGATAATCAACAAAGCAACAAACATCCCGGCAAGGGAACAATTTAATAACTCTTTCTCTTTCTTTCACTTTTACTTCATAACTCACTTTACCATTTGAGCCAATGCTCCAAAGGGTTCAATCATCTCATATACTTTCACACTTTGTAATATAACTCGAGCCAATGCTCCTCAAAGTTCAAAGGTCATAATTTCTTTCACAAGCTTTTCACAACATAAAGAAATCATCACTAAGGTGTGGAAGACACAACAAAATCAGGATATTCACAACATAAAGACTCACGGTCATGCTAGTCACCAACGTATAGATACTCGTCACCATGACTATACGTCGTACTCAACAATTATCACATAGAAAATAGGACTCAAATCCTAATCCCTCAAGCTAAGGTTAGACGAAACACTTACCTCAAACTTCCACGGCTAATTCAATCCTCAATTACCGCTTTTTCTCTCAAATTCGGCTCCAAATCGATTGTATCTATACACAAATGACTTCATAACATCAATAAATGCTAAACGATTCGAAACACATGTACTAACTCAACAACATCATACAAACTTATCCGTGCGATCAAATCGCCTAAATAACCTCAAAAACAATGAATCAAACCTCAAAATCAAGAATATTTCCAAAAACTTCATCAAGTTTCAAATTTAGGATTTCAAGTCCGAAACACGTCAAATGACGTCTGATTTCAACCAAATTTTACATGAAGAACTTAAAACATATATAAGACCTGTACTGGGTGCCGGAACCAAAATACGGGCCCGATACCATCGCTTTCTAATCAGATTTCATTTCCAATTTCCTTAAACATTTTCAAAAAATAAATTTTACTTAAAAATTCATTTCTCGGGCTTGGGACCTCGGAATTCGATTCCGGACATACGCCCACGTCCCATATTTTCCTAAGGACCTTTCGGGATCGTCAAATCACGGGTCCGGGTCTGTTTGCCCAAAATGCTGACCAAAGTCAAACTTATTCATTTTAATATCAAAACTTGGCATTTTTCACAAAATTTCATAATTAAGCTTTCTGGCTACGCGCCTGGACTGCGCACGCAAATCGAGGCAATTCTAAATGAGGCTTTCAAGGCCTTGAAAGCACTGAATGTATAAGAAAACATGTGATGACCCTTTGGGTCGTCACACTGCATCTCTCTGAATATTAGTACATGATCCTAGATTTTTTTGTTCGATCATATACAAATATGATGGTAGTTGCTCATAATCTGTTCAATTGTTCCTCTTAATAAAGATAATCCTTTTTGAACAGCATGTCATGCTTTTCCATAACCAACATCTATACCATGTGCTCTTTTCATTTCTGAAATGACAAACTTAGGCTTCACTTCAGTAGCTATGTCCCTTAAGTTGTCAATCATATAATCTCTAATCACATTTGAAGTTGCTTGTCTTTGATGTGACTTTCTAATATCAGCCGAGCACTCATATGTTCTCTGAAATTTAACTATTTTAAAAAGTGTTGATTCCTTAATTCTTGAACCTCGAACAGTCCAACCACACTTTTCATCAGTACATACCAAAGAGTATCTCGTGTTACTTGACCTCTCAACATAGAACTCAAAGTGCTCATTTATAGCTGCTAAGAAAAAACATCTAATCAAAGCATTTTGTCTTGAAAAACAGATCTGAGTTTTACATCATCCAATGATGCATTTTCCTTTAGTAGTATTGATGGGTATTCTTTTGCTTTTCCTTTTGCTTTCCTTTTTCTTCCTTCAATAGTGTCTAGTGATTCAATGTTTTGATCTTCCACAGGAATTACAATTTCATTTTCCATTGTAATGTCATAAATTTGCAAGTCCTGCTCTTCTGCTATTTGAGATATCAGCATCACTTGTTCTTCCGGAACATATGTAGTTCCGTGCAATAATTGTTGATTGTCAATTTCCATTATTGCATTACCTTCTGGTTGTTGATTTTGTATTTCTGATATTATAACAGCAAATTTGGAACCTTTATAGTATGGATCGTTTTTTAAAAGCATCATACACAAGGTGAGTGTCACACCTCCTTTTTACCTGCGCCTGCAGGGCGTAAAGGAGTTTTTCCATTTAAAGGACAATCGAAACAAGATTGGTTTATTTAATTCAGAGTCACCACTTGGGAGATTTATGGTGTCCCAAGTCACCAGTTGAATTCCGAATCGAGGAAAAGAAATGACTCTGTATTACAGTCCGCGAACCAGAAATCCAGATAAGGAATTCTGTTAACCCAGGAGAAGGTGTTAGGCATTCCTGAGTTCCGTGGATTTAGCACGGTCGCTCAACTGTCATATTCGGCCTATTTTTCTTATTTTAAACACTTTAAACCTATGTGCAAATTTTGACTTTAACCGCTTTTATTCATTTTTAAGAAGATTGCAAAGTTATTAAAACACGTCTCGAACCACGTCACATAAATGCACCCGTGGTCTTCGACATATTTTAACATTGTTGAGATTTTGGATTTGGGTCACATAAATGCGCACCCGAGTTTAGGAAGGTAATCTTATTAAAAGACGCGCCTAAAGAAAATAATGCGTTGTTAACTTTGCAGGATGCCATGAAAATTCGTTGAAGGGCACGTCCCAATTTCTAAAGATTAAAATTAATTAAATGAGAACCATGCGTTTTGAGATTTTATTTGGCATGGCACTCCTCAAATTATTTCAAAGGATTTTATTCAACTAAAGCAAACTACAGTGTTTATAAGTTAATATTTTTTTTTTAGAGAAAAGAACAAGTAATGCGAAAATCAGCCACAGTTGACTCCTTACACAGCTCAGTACCAATCTTAAACCATTCCTTCACAAATAAGCTAAGCAATAACAATAACTTCATACCAAGAAATATCTGAGATCAATTTCTATACTTACACTCTTACTTAACATTGAAAGCTAGACTAATCAACAAATAAACTATACTAGGCTACTGAATGAACGATAGCCCTATTCAGATCCCTGGCCTCCTAGCAGTCCAAATTAACTTCAAAACAGTCCAAGTTATACAATCCAAAGTCTGTCCAATTTAATTAGCAAGCAATTTCGAACTAGTTAATGAAATACAGAGACAAATTCGCGTAGTAATTAGCGATTCCCCCTCATTTTTGATTTCAAAGTTGTTCGCATACATTGAGTGGAACTTCAAATTATGAGAGACAACAGTGTACCTGGAAGTTGAAGTATAAACCAAAAAAAAATGAGGGGGTCAGTCAAACAGCAACAGCATCAGCAAATGACCAATCCAGCAGGGTTCAACAACGACAATAGGAGAATTTTCAGAAAACAAATGACACCAGAGAATCCAAGAATCAACCCAGCAATCAATAAACCCAAGTAAATGACCAATCAACTCAGTCGAACAAACCAGATTCAACTTGAAATCATATTCTTGGACCTTTCAAGCTTCAGTTACTGAACAATACTAAGAAAACTTAAGCTATTTTAATCCTAGATGAACTAGAATCAGAAAAATTCCTCAATGGAACAATAATATTTTTTTTTTAGAATTTCTTGTCTGTTTCTCTTCCTCTATCTTTTACTCTCTCTTTTTAGATTGCTTTTTCAATCCCCCTTAACTCTGTCCTAAGTCCCTCCACTTATACCCAAACACTGACCTTGCCAGCTCTCAAGAGCACTCAGGCAGAATTAAGAAACTAATTCTGCCCATGATCTTCTTTAGAACTCCACTAGAGTATTTTTTTTTTCATTATCCCTTATCTTTTCCTTATTTAATGTTCAAGCAGATATGGGCAACATATTTTAATCAATCCCTTTTAAGACTCTCCATACCATTATGTTTTGTTCCCCATTAGCACTAAACAAATGCATTAGTTTAATGTTACATTAGTACTTACTGGACAGAACACTTAAACCAAACCATTTCTCCAAATTTTGAATCCCAAATTACCCCTGAAATTACTGTGATTTACTGTCCTAGTCCAATCCCCTGTACCTCATCAGCTATAACCAATTTCCTTAATCAAAATCAAACAGCAACTCAAACTACACAGATTAGATCAAATAGCAAACTGATATTAAACTGTTAAGATGCACATGTATATGGGAATAACTGACTAAATTCACAATTCTAAACCAAACCTAGACAAAAATGAATGAAACATTGTAATATCACGAATTCATATGCAACAAACTGATTGGCAACGGAGAGGAAAGAATCAAACATAACATAATAAGACAATTTGAACCAACAGTAATATCAAACGATCACAGTTTTATACAATCACTCACTGAACTTGCCTAACTCGAAATACTCAACAATGTAAAGAAGAAACTAATCCAGAGTGAAACCAAACAGACAGGGGTTCGAGCGATTTCAACTAAATCCAATTAACTATAAAATCCAATTAATACAATGATGAAAATTTGGACCAGAAAAAGGTCCGAAAGAGGGGGGAAGAAGTAATTAACAAACATAGCAATGAAACCTAATTAGGCAAACAACAAACAACAATCAAAAAAGAAAAAGGAAAAGAGGAGAAATACCTAAAAATCAGAAACCAAATGAACTTCGTTCTCATTGACCTTCGTAATTCCGACTTGAACTTCTGAGGCCAAAAATGGACCTTAATGAGAACACTCGACTAAGGTCGATTAACAACCTCAAAACTCTCCTAATTTTGGACAGGTTCCAGTCTTGGTCTTTTTAGGGTTTGTTAGTCGATTTAAGATTCGACTAGTTCTAACGGGATTCAAACAAAAGTAGGGGTGATTTGGGAACAAGGGAGGTCAGGTGGCTTAGTGGTGTAAGTTTGGGGTTAATCGGAGAAGGTGAGGTTTTTTGGACGATCTTCGATTGAAGATTCGAAGAGTTCCATTGAGATTCGAAGAGTTCCGTTGAGATTCGAAGTAAACGGAACATGGATTCGTGGAGAGGGTGGCTACAAGGTTCAGGGGTGTTATTTGGGTGGTCGGCGGCGTTGTTGCCACCGGGTTTCAGGTGAAGGGGCATGAGGGCAGCTAGGATTTCAGGGGGTCGTTTGGTCTCTGGTTCTTGGAGACGAAGGGGAGGGGTTTGGCTTGGGGGGGCTGGGTAAGGGATTAGATTTATATACTAGAGGGGGAAATGAATCTTGGCCATTTAATTTGATGAGATCAACGGCCTGGATTGATCATTTAAGTGGAACGGCGCCGTTTAGGCACTCCTGAGACCGGATCCATCTCCGATAAACGGGTCGGGTTGGGGAATGGGTAAGGGAGAGATGATCTCGATCGTTGGATTGATTTAACCCGACGGCACTGATTGAAAGTGACATAAACAACATTGTTTGGGACGTCTGAGTGGGCTAATCAGTTGGACCGGGTTAGACACAAAATTTGGGCTGGATTTGGTCAAAATTAATGTGGCACAGTCCGATTTCTCTTCTATTTTCATTTTTGTTTTCTTTTCTTTTTAAACTAATCTTCAAAATTAAAAACCTAAAAATCCTAATTTAAATTGTAAAACCAAAATTAACTTAAAATGCTAATTAACTCTTAAAAACAAATATCACACAAAATTGAATAAAAGAAAATCACACGATTTTGACATTAAATATTAAAACGCGAAGTACATTATTTTTTGTGAATTTTTCATTTTTGTAGAACACACTTAACTACTCCTAATTACAGAATTAAATCCTAAATGTCAATGCAACCTATTTTTGTATTTTTCTTTAATTAAAACAAAGATGAACATGCACAGACAACACGAATAATTAACAAAATGCCACGAAAATTCTCCAAATTGTGTACAAAGAAAAACTATTTTATTTTTTTATTTCTTTTGGAGTAGTTCCTGTGAGGCAAAAATCACGTGCTCACAGCTGCCCCTCTTTGCCCGAAAACACGAAGAGTTTTTGTGCAAAGATAAAGTGAGCAGATACGAGCGATTTTTGCCTGTTTGAACACTCCGTGTGAAGCATTTTCTTGAAAGATTTGACCGAACCTCTGTTTCGAAGGTTTTCCTACATATCCCTGGCTAAAAGGTAATCAGGTCAATGTAGTTCGGGAAGTTTTGGTAGCTGGGACTGCCAGGGAACTGTGGTTTTACTGTTACTGTTGTTGTTGTTGTTGCCGCTACTTACTGACCTCCTTATTACACCATGCTAAAAGAAAAGAAGAAGCTAGACTAAACTATAGTCTATGAATTACAAAATCTTATCTAGATCTTCAGTCTTGCTCTTGTGTCTCTTGTTGCTTTGATGTCTTGTTGATTGGTGTTTCCTCTGACGTTTCTTTCTTTCTGTCTTGACTCGTAGTCTTCTCTTGATTGTCGAATTTGAACTGCTTATTTCCTTCTTGTGAGCTTCGAATTATTTTTCCTTCGAAGCTTGAACTGCCTTCTTCTGACTAGTGTTGCCTTCCTTCCGACTTCTGAACTTTAATTTATGTTGGGGATCTTTGTTGCAACCCTCCATTCTCCAGGCGGGCTCCTAACTTCAATAAACCTTAAAATATAACACCTCCATTCTCCAGGAGGGCTCCTGACTTCAACAACTTCTTAAAAATATAACACCTCCATTCTCCAGGCGGGCTCCTGACTTCAACCACTTCTTAAAATATAACACCTCCATTCTCCAGGCGGGCTCCTGACTTCAACTACAACTTAAAAATATAACACCTCCATTCTCCAGGCGGGCTCCTGACTTCAACAACTTCTTAAAAATATAACACCTCCATTCTCCAGGTGGGCTCCTGACTTCAACAACTTCTTAGAAATGCGTTCTATTGTCGTTGTTCCTTCCTGCCTCTTGAACCATTTTCCTTCTAAATTGAATTATCTTCTTTCAAAACTGCTTCCCTCAAAACTGGTGTTTCATTTCTCTGAGAACTGCTGGGGATAACACCGGTGTTTCATTCAAAATATGTTATTTTCCTCCTTCAAAGACTACTTCCCTTAAAGCTGGTGTTTTCCTTCCTCTGGAACTACTTCTCTTAAAACTTGTGTTATCTTCCTCCCGAAATTGCATTCTTTAAAACTTGTTTTGTCTTCTTCTGACTGCTGGGGATACCACTTTTCTCCAAACTTGTGTTATCTTCCTTCTTCCCCAAGTAGGTACCTGACTTCCAGAAAATTTTAAAAAATGAAAGAAAATTTTCTGCCCCAGTTTGACAATCTTTCTTGTGGCATGTCTTTCTGTCATCAATAACATTTCCTGTCCCTACTTAAAATCAAAGAGAATTTGTTAGTTTAAAACGTGGGGATGCTCCTGCTGGGGACGGTTTTCCCTTTCGCTCTTTTCCATGCTCTGCGTTGTTCGGCCATCTTGAAACTTGGCTAATAACTTACGACCTTCTTGATGATTCTGTATTCACCAACTTCTCCACCGTTGTTTTCCACCTTTGCTCCATACTGTCCCGAAATCATAGACCAATCCATCATTTGGTCTTAAAACGACGTCTTTCCCATCCCATCACATTATCCTCGCATGTCTTATCCCCATTTACCTTGCACCATGTTGGCAACTGGTAGTTAGCTCTGAAAATCCTTCTTAAAAAAAACTACTACTGACCAAAAAGAAATGGAAAATGATGACTTCGAAAGACAGTACAAGAAAAATATTTCTGAGCAATTGTTTGAAGAGAAAATAATTTATCTGAATGGTATGACCGGTCCCAATGGTCATGTCGTGCATTTTTGGACTAATCAACCCAGTCTATTTACACCAATCAATCTTTCTGATGTCCCTTCCTTACATTCAAAAGGTCCCGCAACCCATCTTCTTTTGCCAAAATAACATCTTTATTCTGCTTGACGTCTCGACGGATCCTTTCCAAATGCGGATCCTTTCCGCCAATCTTGTCTTGTCGCCTCATAGTGCCCTTCGAGGGGTTTTCACTAATAAGACTCTCTCATTTCTCTCAACTCCCGTCGCCTTATGGTGCCTGTGAAGGTTTTCACCAATAAGACTCTCTCATTTTATTTCTCTCAACTTTTGTCGCCTTATGGTGCCTGTGAAGGTTTTCACCGATAAGACTCTCTCATTTTCATTAATTTCCCTGCTTGGACCGGAGTATTACCCTGATACGAATCACCTCTGTTTGCTCGACTCATCATCTCTCGAAAACTGATCAGAAGGTCTTTCTTTGGACCGTAATGTGGGCTTTTGGATGGGATTAGAAAGAAAGGGTATCAAAGGCTCAAAATAATTTGACATGGTTTAAGATTACAACTTTTGGAATCACATTTCTTATTACAAAACAACCTCTACCCCAACTTCTTGCTTGGGAATCTTTTGACTTTTATTTTACTATGACCGAGCCGTAAAGCTGCCTATGTACCCTTAACAGGGATCAGGTCAAACGTAGTTCACACCTGAATTTCCTTGCTGTTATATTTTTTCACTTTTTTTTCTTTTTCTTTTCTTTCCTTTTCTCTCTTTTTCGTTATTGATTCCAAAAGAGGGGTATGAAAGAAATAAATAATGCTCAAAAAGGAGAACAAAGGGTAAAGTGTTTAGATAGTAGAACAAATTGTCTTCGTCATTTCAATCTTCGAAATAATGCCAAATACAAACAATCAACAATTATACCAAAGAAATCATACATAATATCTTTTTACTGCATCAGAATTGATAGCCATGTCTATGCATTTTCCTTCGATATCTGTTAAACATAAAGCACCATTGGACAATACTCTGGTTACAATGAATGGCCCTTGCCAATTCGGGGCGAACTTGCCTTTTGCTTCAACCTGATGTGGAAGGATGCGTTTCAGCACTTGCTGACCCACTTCAAATTTCCGGGGACGCACCTTTTTGTTGTATGCTCTTGCCATTCTCTTTTGATATAACTGGCCATGGCACACAGCTGCCAATCTCTTTTCATCAATCAAGTTCAACTGCTCCAAACGGGTTTTGACCCACTCATCATCATCAATCTCAGCCTCAGCGACAATCCGAAGGGACGGGATTTCAACTTCCGCCGGTATTACTGCTTCAGTTCCATATACCAACAAATAAGGAGTTGCACCTATCGAAGTACGGACAGTAGTGTGATAACCCAGCAACGCGAATGGTAATTTTTCGTGCCATTGCCTAGAACCTTCCACCATTTTCTGAAGTATTTTCTTTATATTTTTGTTGGCTGCCTCAACTGCTCCATTCGCCTTGGGACGATATGGGGTAGAATGGTGGTATGTAATCTTAAACTGTTTACATACCTCTTTCATCAAATTGTTGTTAAGATTAGCACCGTTATCTGTGATGATCACCTTCGAGATTCCAAATCGACAGATGATATGTGAGTGAACAAAATCGACCACTACTTTCTTGGTCACAGACTTGAACGTTTTGGCCTCAACCCATTTGGTGAAATAATCAATGGCTACCAAAATGAACCTATGCCCGTTGGATGCTACTGGCTCAATTGGTCCAATGATATCCATGCCCCAAGCGACGAAGGGCCATGGCGCTGACATTGTGTGTAATTCCGATGGCGGAGAATGAATCAAATCTCCGTGTATCTGGCACTGATGACATTTGCGCACAAAACTAATACAATCTCGCTCCATGGTGAGCCAATAATAACCTTCTCGGAGAATTTTCTTTGCCAACACATATCTGCTCATATGTGCTCCGCAGACTCCTGAATGTACTTCAGACATAACAGACGTAGTTTGTCTAGCATCTATGCATCTTAACTATCCCAGGTCTGGTGTTCTTTTATATAAAACTCCCCTACTCAAGAAATATCTGCTTGCCAACCGTCGAATTGTTCTCTTTTGATCCCTCGTGGCTTGCGCTGGGAATATCCCTATTCTGATGTATTCCTTGATATCATGGAACCATGGTTCGCCATCAAATTCTTCTTCAATCATGTTGCAGTAAGCATGCTGATCTCGTACTTATATATGCAAAGGATCAACATAGGCTTTGTCCGGATGGTGCAGTATTGACGCTAGGGTAGCTAGAGCATCGGCGACCTCATTACGGACCCTTGGAATATGCTTGAACTCCACTGATCTAAACCATTGATAAATATCATGCAAGCATTGTCGGTATGGTATGAGCTTCAGATCTCGCGTTTCCCATTCTCCTTGAATTTGATGTACCAGAAGGTCCGAGTCTCCCAAGACCAAGACTTCCTGGACATCCATGTCTGCAGCTAGCCTTAAAACTAAAATGCATGCTTCATATTCAGCCATATTGTTGGTACAATAAAAACGAAGTTGAGCTGTAACAGGATAGTGATATCCTATTTCAGAAATAAGCACGACTCCTATTCCCACTCCTTTCATGTTAGCATCCCCATCAAAGAAAAGTTTCCAACCTGGTTTTTCGGCCTGTTCTAGTTCATCAATATGCATCACCTCTTCATCAGGAAAATAAGTCCTCAGTGGCTCATACTCTTCATCGACCAGGTTCTCGGCCAAATGATCGGCCAATGCTTGGGCTTTTATCGCAGTCCGAGTCACATAGATTATGTCAAACTCTGTGAGCAAAATATGCCATTTTGCAAGTCTTCATGTCGGCATAGGCTTTTGAAAGATATACTTCAATGGATCCAAGCGTGAAATGAGGTAAGTAGTGTAGGATGACAAATAATGTTTCAACTTCTGTGCCACCCAAGTTAGGGCGCAACATGTTTTTTCCAAGTGAGTGTACTTGACCTCATAAGCTGTGAACTTCTTGCTAAGATAGTAGATGGCCTGTTCTTTTCTGCCAGTGGCGTCATGCTGCCCCAGTACACAGCCAAATGAATTTTCCAGGATAGTCAAGTAAAGAATCAAAGGTCTCCCTAGTTCTGGTGGTACCAGCACAGGCGGGTTAGACAAGTATCCCTTTATCTCGTCGAATGCTTCCTGACACTCATTAGTCTACTTGACCGCAACGTCCTTTTTCAGCAACTTGAAAATAGGCTCGCAAGTCATCGTGAGCTGAGCGATAAACCTGCTGATATAGTTCAACCTTCCTAACAGACTCATTACTTCAGTCTTATTCCTCGGAGGTGGAAATTCTTGTATGGCTTTGATCTTTGATGGGTCCAACTCGATGCCTCGCCGGCTGAC